>NC_089685.1:2137115-2439423 GCF_031753505.1 Anomalospiza imberbis | reverse complement strand
AGAACAAGGAAAATGAGACTGCACTTCGATGGGACACACCAGCTTATCCTTCCCTGCCCTCAGTGCCCACAAACCAAATCTCCAGGTCACGGCATCACAGAATTGTTAAGTTTGGGAAAAACCTCCAAGCATCTCCAACAATTGTAGGGGAGCCTAAGGAGAAGTCATCAAATACCATCATAATTAAGAAGAAATCATCAAAAATAAACATAATGCAGGGCATTTCCACAGAGCAAGGTAACCACAGGGCAGTGTAACCTGCCTGGCAAATTCAACCTCTTCCTACCCTCTAAAGGGATTCTCAGGGAGTCAGAAAATGTGTCAAACACACCTGGGTTTGGTGAGACAGGGAAAGCAGGGACTCCACATTAAAGCCTCCTTATTCTGCTTGGTGCTGTAAAATGGGTATAAAAAAATGTAAATAGGATGAGCATCGATCCCAGCCCATCTCTGTCCTCTTATCCAGAACAGGGTAAACACCCTCACTTCAATAAAGGATGGGACACTCAAAATCAAGAATAATTCCCTAAACAAAACCTCATCAACTCTTCCTCTACTTGTTTTGGACCTGTACATCTTGTCAGCTTCTTGTCCAACTCCTAAGTGAGGTCCCTGCTCCTCACACTGGCCCAGAGGACACCACGGAAACCCAGAATGGTTTTGGGTTGGAAGGGGCTTTAATGATCATCTCATTCCAACCCCACTTCCATGGGCAGGTGATGCCTCAGGTTTAGCTTTTATATTTTTCAGATTCTGAGATGCTTTAGTGTGTGGGTCTGGGCTTCATATTATGGGATGGTGAGCTCTCTTCACAGAGTAGGAGACAAAACAATTCCTGCTCCAGCTGGGCACCAAGGACAAATGATCCAAACCTCAGCCCAGGAGCACAAACAACGTGGGCTGAGGAGAGAAAAACAAGCAGGATGGGACTGCATGGGCTAAAGCTGGAATGGGACAATGAACTCCAATGTGCCAATGGAGCAGAACTTATAGAAGTGTGAGACCCTGTGACCAGTCGTCCATTTTTGTGGCCATTTTGGGTTGTGCTGCCCAAGGTGGATCCATTGAGGCCTCCAAATAAATCCCAACTTTATTCTTTAGCTCTGTCTAGTCTCTGTTCTAGCTCAGCCTTCACAAGGGATCACAGGGACACCTTCCACTCAACCAGGCTTCTCAAAGCCCAGCTCCAACTTGGTCCTGAACTCTTGCAGGGATGGGGCATCTGCTGTTCCACCAAACTGGAACACCTACACGATGCTGCTCTCAGCAGAGCCATTTCAGAGGGCTCTGCTCCACTCTGGGTTCCTCCAAGGGACAAACCACACTTGCCACCTCTCTCTCCTGCGACCTGGAGCCCTCAGCTCTTGTTTACAAAGTTTCTGCAGCTTTGCTTAATTTAGAGCAGTTCTTCTGGTGAGTGTCACCAGTTCCACTTGGCTGGCTTTGACGAGAGCAATGTGACTGCTGGGAACTGAGACAACCCTTCCAGAACTTCCACTCTGTTTCTCCCTGTCTTTCTCTCCCTGAAGCATTTTTTTTTGGGTGGAAGGAGGAGAGAGGAATGAACGTTGTCGGATTGAACAGCACAGAGTCATTTGCAAACTGGCTTCAGGAACGGGTCACTGCCCGAGGCCTAAGCAATCGGAGCCATTCAAGCCCTTGCTTGACAGCAAATAGTTTAAAGAAAAGAACATTTTCATCTTTAGAGAAATCAGTGATCACAACAAGTCAGATGCTCCCGAGACAGCAATACTCCCTGTCCCTAGGACAGTTAAAATTAAGGTTTCATCTTCCCTGTTTAAAGACTTCTTGAACAAAGGCACAGGAAATAAAAATATTTTTTCCCTAAATCCTGCAGACTTGATAACCAACACCTAAACAGAGCCTCCATCTCTTCCTCTATGCCTCATCCCTCAATGTTTCACATCTCTTTTTATACCATCTTTGCACATGCAGCACTGTCTGATGTGCTGGCACTGGAAAGGTCAGCAGCATTTGGGATCCATGAGGCTGCTCCATCAATCTTCCCCCACAGGCTCTCAGGCATCACCTCACCACAGACCACTCTTGGTACCATGGTCTGAAAGAAGAAATTCCAGAGGTTTGAAAGAGCAGAAAGATGGGAACTCTGTGACAGGAGCCAGCTTAGGAGCAGGTACCTGTGAGAGCAGCTGATGGTGTGGAAGGGGAGGATGGAAGTGCAAGGGAAGAGTGGAAGGGAAGGACAGACATGGAAGGGAAGAATGGAAATGGAAGGGAAGGATGGAAATGAAGGGAAGGATGGAAATGGAAGGGAAGGATGATGGCAGGAGGTGCCAGCAGCCCCCTAAAGATCGAGGGAGATCTTCATAATGAAGATGAAGAGAAGAAATACATCAAGAGCCAAAGCTGAAAAGCATCAGTGCCCACAGCTGCAGGCTGGGGACCTGCTTTGTTTTGAAAAGCTGTCCACCTCCACTGGCTTCATTAAGAAGTATTAATTAGCCAAGCAGAGAGTAGTAGAGAACACACTGACCAAGGTTTGGCCATTCTCTGCAGAAGAGCAAAAAAATTATGTGAATGCTTGGGGAAAAAGGGGGATAAAAACTGGAAAACAATACATCTTTTCCCCATGGCATTTGTGTCTCTCCCTCCTCTTCCTCTCACCAAACACTTAAAGAAACCTTGGAAAACTGGTCTGCTGTTCTTCCCTGTGGCAGACTGTGTTTCCTCGTTACTCACAGTGACTGTAATTGTATTATTTCCATAACAACAGTCTGTGAGATCAGGGAGCTGCACATGAGGGGCTGGGAAAGGAAATCAGCCACGTAGGAGGACTTAATTTCTCCACATTTCTTGTTTGCTGAATGGGACCTGGGGAGAAGCAACACCCAAACTACCCCATGAAAAGTCACTGGGGCGACACCAGTTACTCCAGTTGAGACTCCAGCTCATGTTCACCAACACCAAAGGAAGAAGCAAATGTGGAACCTCTCTGCAGCTGATGTCAGGGCTGGAGGAGATGAACTAACTCTGTCATTTATCAATCCCTAAAAAAGACCCCACATGCTCTGATTTGTGTCACAGTGAGGTCCTTTGTCCTCATGTAAGGGGTGGAACAGGTCAGCATCTCCCCAAAAGCAGGGAAGAGGCTCTTTCCCTGGCATGGCAGGGCAGGATTTGTGGTGGGAGCAGTTGGGGAGAGCGACAGCCCCTGAGTAGGAGCTGCCCCCTCAGCTCCATGGGTTGCACAACGTCAGTGCTCTTGAAGGGAATGGCAAGTGACAGGAGAAGAAATCACCTCAAAAAGAAAAAGGCGCCTCAGTCTTCTCACGCTAACATTTTGTCCCTCTGGAACCAGTTTACATCAGGGGAGAAGGGAAGAGGAAGGAAAACAACCCTGGGAAGAGGCAAGGGGCACTAATGAAGGGAGAACATGCCAAGAACTGAGCTACGAAGCATCAGAGTTCACAGCCAGAGGGTGTGGAGCTATTTTGCTCTGAAAAGCTGTCCACCTCCACTGGAGAGAGCAGGAGCAGTTGTCAGTGTCTGCACGAGCACAGACGGGAGGCACCGAGGGCGATCCCCTGCCGCGTCCGCAGTCACGCAGGACAGACATGTGGGAAGCACAGACCACCCTGCCTGTGTCCTCCCTTCACCTCAACACTCAGCATGCTCAGCATCACAAAACTGGGTTGGAAAGGACCTTAACAATCTTCCAGAATCTGCAGGGACACCTTCCACCATCCCAGGCTGCTCCAAGTCTCATCCAAGCCGGCCTTGGACAGTTCCAGGGATCCAGGGGCAGCCACAGCTGCTCTGGGCAACCTGTGCCAGGGCCTCCCCACCCTCCTAGGGGATAATTTCTTCCTGTTACCTGAAGAGAACACCCCAAGGAAGGCCAGGCAGAGCAGCTTGGCTGACAAGTTGTCACTAAACCAAGCGAGAAAATGGCTCTAAAAACAAGAGGCTGTGGCACCAAACTGTCCCCACCCTGGTGCTACCACGTGATATCAGCATCCATGTGGCAGGAATTTGGCTCACAGGACACATTTGGACTTCAAGAGGACACAGAGAGGGTAGTAGTGTTAGATTAATGGTTGGATTCAACCTAAAGCACCTTTTCCAACCTGAAGGACTCTACGATTCCTCCACCACACTCTGGCTGTACTTCACACTTCTGTGGAAGCAGAACAGACCATTTTTCATCCTGCTGCATTCCCAGTCAGAGTTTTCCCCAGCAAATACCAAACAGCCACAATTAGGTTGAGAAGAAAAATATCTTTAGGACGGACGCGGTCAGAATGATGACCGACTGTTTTGTGGCTTTCATTTAGGGGCTGGGTAAGGGGTGTTTTTAATAGCTCATTAGCCAGCTTTCTCAAGCAGTCATTAAAATCTGCTAATTATCCCATGGTCTGAGAAAGGAGAAGAAAATCTCTCCCTCCGGATTATACTGGCGCTGGTGAAAAATCTTCAAGGCCAACAAGTTGTCACTTTCAAACTTGGAAAATAAACTCCAGGAATTCAGCTTCGTGTTGGGATTTTCACTGCAAATGCTTCCTCAGGGTTCAGAGGTGAGTGGGCTTCCCACTGAGCTGCACCCAAACCAGAGGGTTTTAAGTGGCAAAGTGAGGAAGGTTTAGGGGTTCCTGATCTTTGTGTCAGAGTTTAACGTGGGTCTGGAAGACGAGACGAAAGGACAGGGATTGTGATGAGCCTTGGCAACATTTCCATGGCACCAGCAGTGCCACAGCCCATTTGAGCTGTGCCTCAGGAGATCCTCAATCCAGGGGTTTGATTCAGGGAGTCGGTGTTGTCCAAGGAGGATCCAAAAAGATGGATACCCTGCACCCCTGCTCTGTAGGCCACAGAGAGCTTGACAGCCTTGAATAATCTATCATTTTGTGCTAGTGCTGAACATCCCACAGCCCGGATACAGCTCAGCCCCTCTCCTGTAGAGTTCGTGGCAGAATTGACCTGCACAGAGCAGTTGGAGACAGAAAAATCCAGGCTCCATGGAAATACTGGCACAAAGCTCTTGAAGGATGGCTCTGAGGCCTCGTCTTAAATCAAATTAGTCATTCAACAGGTCTTCATCCCATGAAGGATTTCCCTTTGAGCTCTGTGTTGTTTTTTAAAGTCCATACCTTAATGCTTAATGCACTTCTCTGAGATGAGCTGAGCATCAGGAAGCTCATTCCAACAAGAGCCTCACTCTCTGCCCTGGATTTTGGATCATCAGGAGGCCCAGTGAGGAGCAGGAGTAAATGACAGTCCCTGGTGAATGTTTTGCCTCATTATCTTACACCTACAGACAGCTCTGAATGCTCATTTTGAAGGTTGAAACCCTATTTTCCAGCAGTTTCAGTGCCATGGTAGGACAGACACAGAAAATGGGAGTGATATGGATTTACAGCATGGAGTTGAGAGCAACCTCTGGGGGTTGTAGGACCACAGGAAATCAGGCTGGAGCCACAGAAGCAAAGCAGAGAGTGTTTGGCAAGTTGTTAAAAGCTTTCACAAGGATAAACTAAGACAGCAAAGTTTATTCATCACAAAAAAAATGTAGTGTATTGACTCAGACTCCCCAAAGAGAACGGCATTAAAAACAGCAAGCAAATAAAAACATTGCTTCTAAAGGGGAAAAAAAACCCAAAAAACTTAGGATTTTGTACTGGGTAAAATGAGTTGCAAATCCACAGACAGCTGGGGAATTCAGGTAAACAGAACCAAAGGAAGGTCCTACTGAGGAACTTGGCTGGAAGAGAGAGGCTGGGATTGCTCAGCTCTGAAGGAAATGTCTCTGGATTTTTTGATGGCCAGAAGTCAAGACACTGACTGCTCCCACAAGCAAGGACTGATTCTCCCCATGCCCTCCACAGCCTCCTTGTGCTGCACTGAGACAGGAAAGGAACAGAACCCTCTTACAACAGCTTTCTGCAGCACTCAGGAGTTCCATTTCATGGCTCAAATGGGGAAACCCGAGACCATGACAGGAGGGGTGTGGATCCAGAGATCCCCTCATCGGCTGAGCACTCCCTCACACACGAGGAATCCAGGCAAAACCAACCACAAATTCATTTAGGCTGCAAAAAACCTCTGAGACCATCAAGTCCAACCATGAAGCCACCACTGCCAAGCCCAGCACTAACCGATATCCCCAAATCCCTCCAGGGATGGGGACACCACTACCCTGGGAAGACTGTTCCACTGCTTGATGACCTTTTTGGTGAAGGAATTTTTCCAGATATGCAACATTTCCTGGCACAACATGAGGCCAAGAGGAGAAAACAGCTTTGGTGCTGCTGCCTTTGTGCAGAAGGAAACAAAGTCTGCAGGGAGCAGGGACTTGGAGGAGATTTGAAAACAGAATATTCCAGGAAAAAAAAAAAAAAAAAAAAAAAAAAAAAACAGGGAGAAGGATGGAGGGACAGCAGGAGTGCTGCAAGGGTGCTGATGCAGGTGAGTCTGGTTGCTGTGTAAATATTTTTATCCAAAACTTAGCATGGAGGATAATTCCACCTCCTTCATTAATGCTTGTGACCAATTCAGCAGACTTCTGAAATATGGATAACTCAATGAATTCTTGTAGATTCATGGACTTTCTAAAAGGGGTTGGTAAGAGGAGGAAGGGAGGGGGTTTGTTGAATTGTCTCTCTCTTTTTTTAAATACTCAAACAACCTGCAGGCTGAGAAAACAATAAAAAAAATACAGACTTCATTAAGACACTTAGGAAAAAAATCACTGCCTCTGGATTGCTGAAGCTTGCCAACTTTCTGCCAGTCTCACTGTATTTGTTCTACTCCGGGAAAGAAAGGAAGAGAAAGGGAGGGAAAAAAAAGAAAAATACTAATAACAACAAGAAAAAAACAATTGTGTGAAACACACTGAAATAACATGAGCTCCTCTGATTTGATTTCCCGACAGACAGTCCAGGGACTGTGTTCTGCAAAAAGAGAGAATAAAGCAATGCAAATGTGTGGTGAAAGTGCTGTAAATACACACCTCACACACACACACGAATTAATAAATAAATAAATCCTGGGACTGGAGGGAGAATGACTTCCCTCTTCCAGAAGGTTTGCACCTGGGAAGAGGTGATATTTCCTCCCCATGCTCCTCTCAAAGTCCTCATCCCAACACCCATCATCCCAACATCCCAGTGCCAGGTATTGTTTATTCCACACCTTAGTGGCTGGTGTGGAAAAAAAATCTCCCCCAGCATCACATTTTCTGGTGGAACATCTACCAGTAACATCCTTGAAGATGCTCCTCTGCAATCCAGCCTTGGTGGGTCTCCCCTGTTTGTCTGAGATGGGACACCCTGCCCCAAGTTCCATGGATGTGCCACTGCACAGGGGATTGCCACCCATTCCAAAAGGCACTGATCTACCCTAAATATGGTCCAGGGAGCTGTGACAAGGCTGGTCAAGGTCATGGCAAACCTTTGCTCGTGAAGAGGGATTAGCAGGAGCTCTCAGACTGCGCATTTCAGAGGAGACAAATGTGAAGAGGGATGATAAAGGTATATTAGAAAATGATAGAGGGATCTTTTGTTCTTTCTGCCTCATAACACAAGGAAAAGAACAATCCCACGAGAAAAAAAAATGGAATTAAAACGTCCAAATACAAAACTGATAGAAGGAACTGGGTTTTTTTTGGTTTTTTTTTTCCCTGTGCTGTATCATCATGGGAACTTCTGAGGCAAAAAGTCTACTGAGCAAAAGGAAGAAGTCCATGTACTTATGCGGCCAAAAAGAAGCACTGCTGGGGAAAATATCTGCCAACCATCAGCTTGTGTGCCTGTCAGCACTGAGCAAGCCCAGGACACACCCAGGAGACAGCAAAGGGAACTTCTTCAGCCGTTGACTACAGTTGCCCTGCCCAGGTTGATGCAAAAGCCAATCTGCTGCCCAGACCCACAGGAGTGACTGCTGGTGGTGCCCACCTGGCTGGTGGCACCCAGGGAGCCGTGCTGGGAGCTGGGATTCACCTCTTTGCCATTCTCTGCTGCTTCTTTCTCTTCCACTCCTGCCCAGGGCTGGCTGGAGATCAGCACAGCTCAAACCCCTCAAATCCCAACACAAGCCAGAGTTGAACCACTCCACCTGCAGCCTCCAGCTCCTGCTCCTTTCAGCCCCATCTCCTCGACCCCACAGCAGTAAGAAAACCTCCAATCCAACACCAAGGACAAGCCTCAGGCAGAATTTCCCCTCTCCATCCTGGAGAGCTGCGCAGAGAAGCCAAAGAGGCTGGGCCAGCTGGGACAGCGCTGGCAGCAGCAGCCTGCAGGCACACAGAGATGTCAGCAGCAATGGAAAAACAGAACAGCAGAACAGCAGAGCAGCTCTGGCTTCGGAGGAGGAGAGGGCAGCTCTGAGAAATTCTGTCTTCCCTCCCTCAGCAGCTTGCCCAGCTCCCAGCACTGCCAGGACATGGGGGCTGAGACAGAAATTAAACACTCAGAGACTGGGATGAAGAAGGTAATTCAGAACCAGGTGGATCATCCAGGTAAAGCACAAGGTAGATCATCCAGGGGTGGCTCAGAGCCTGGTGCTGATCCCATATGGACAAAGAGGGTTTCTTTTCTGTAGGGGCACCTCCTATCCCATAAGTGAGCCCTGCAGGGGTGGTGATGCTGCCACTGTGGGATGCCCCATCACCCCACAGACATCTGTCCTCTCCCCCTGCCACGGGAAACTGGTTCTCAGAATTGCACCCGGGCCTGTTCTGGCCTTCTCCACACAAAAATTACAGCAGCAGTGCGAGCTCCCCCTTCCCACCGTGCTGCCAAAGAGGATTGGCAGTGAGAGGAGAGCAGGGGGCTCTGCTGGATCCCCAAACACCTCTGGGATGCACATCCCTGCAGAAAAACCTCACCCACACAAAGAGAGGGCAGTGGGGGACAAGCAGCAGAGAAAATGAGTCAACATGACAAAAATGAGCTCCCAGGGAGCTGCACCCTGTGGTTCCCCTGAAACCTGTGCCAAACATGAGGAAATCCCACTTCAACACCTGCCCCCATACCCCTCCTTCTGCCCTGCACTCAGCCCCAAATGCAACAAGCCTAATTCTCCTCTTTTTAAATTTATTTCTCCCATAGACAAGCAAACAAACAGCTCAATGCCAGAGGGAGAAGACCACAGATTCTCCCTGCAAAGCCCCTCCCAGTGAGGGGGGCATCAAACTGCATCATCGGAGTACTGGAGAAAAAGGAAGAGAGCAAAGCTCTGGAGGAGCAGAGGTGTGCCAGGGATGGGGGAAGGCTTGGAATTCCTTGAATGTAACACAGAAAATCGCATATGCATGAGCCTGAATGAGACATCCCCGGGCAGCACCTCCCAGCCTGGCAGTGGTTCAGGTGTCCCCTCGATTCAGGTCCTGGCATCCAAGTCTCCACCACAGATTTTTTTTTTTTTTTTCCCTCCTTTTCCTTTCCTCTCTCCCTTTCTGGAGAGCGTTGTACTATGCTGGCAGCCTGCCACACTCACGTCTGCCTCCCACTTCACCCCCATCTGCCATTGTTTCCAATCAGTTTAGGAAACAGCACTGAGAACAATTAGAAAAGATAACGAGGAAGAATTACATAATTACAGGCCACCGCATCCAAAGCATTTTCCCAGTCTGAGCTCTGCCTGGGGGAGGGAAAGGGACTTAATCACACTCTGTCTTTGCCTTAACTTGACTGCCTCACCATCATCATCATCATCACTGTGGTACCTGGAACAAGGCTGCTCCTGCAGCTGGACACTGCAAGTTGCCACAAGAAAGGGTTTCTCCCAGAAATCCAGTTGGGCTTGAGAGGAAGGGATATCTTTCTTCCTGCCATGCCTTGTCTGTCTGGGGGAGGTTTCAGCCCTGCCCAGCTGGATCTCGTCAGAGCAGCAGACTTCACCGGCAGCAAGAAGGAAGATGCTCAAGGAGTTAATCTGCTCTAGGTCCCCAGTGAGGCTTATGCAATATTCCCCAGCTAAGCCAGGCTCTAATGTGCCAGCAGGAAGATCACGAACTGCCAGCGAGACACCAGGGACAGCTCCACACACTGGGAAGAAACCTGTGCCCATATTACGAGCACCATCCCAAAGCCATTCCTGCAAGGATATTTTGCTCCAAGGAAACCTGCTTGTGTGGCTGTAGCTCACCCAGGTTACACACCTGAACTCTCCTCCACCCCTCCCACCCGACTCCTGCTGGACATTTCACCTGTGTGGCCCCAGCCATTCATTGTTCCAGTATTTTCCCAATTACCTGCCGTGACACCGGAGTCAGGGTTCCTCCAGGTGGCCGGGAGGTGAAGCCAGGAATGCCAGTGTTGAATGTCTGCTGCTTGCCTTGCTAAACACCTGCCTAATTCCCCTTCTCCGATTCCCCTGCCCCTCCCCACACAACAGGTTCACCACCTGCCACCTCTGGCACTAGAGCTGCCGGGGAATAGAAGGCCAGGAAAGGAGAGGCTTTCCCAGGAGAGCACTGTCTTGGATGCTTTTCTTTGGAGGATTTCAAAGCAATTCTCCTGTCATCATCCTCGTGCAGATGGAGGCAGGGGCTGCTATGTGAACTGATATTTGATCTGGCTTCAGAGCAGCTCGGAGCTCACTGCATCCTCCTTGCCTCGCTGGGGTTGGCTTGCTGCTAAGCCGTTATTTCTGGGAGTGAAAAAAAAAACATCTTCGAATTTAAGGATCCACTTCTTTGGCCATAAGTGACTCTTAACGAACATCAGAGTAATTAAAAATCTCCCAAAAGCACAGGAACAGGGAAATGCCTTTGATAGCTGCTCTGAGGATGGAGGCTCTCTCATCCCGGCTCGGTGTGTCACAGATGTTGACTGTGAATTCCCCTTCATTCTTTAACCTCCTGAGCTCAGCAATTCCACCATTACCGCGTCCTTCCTGATCGAGGTGTAATTCAGAGCTTTTGAAATTAAACCCCTTTCATGGCACCTTTGATTGAGACGTTCCTGCAGAAGGACTCCAGGGCCTCTCTGCTCCCTTTTAAGATGCCATGAAAGTGAGGAACTGTCCAAGCTTTGAGGGAGAGCTGGAAATTTGAAATCCCGAGCAATAACACACAACATGGGGGTGTTCAGAAGTTCCTACAAGTTTGGAGCAAAAGGGTTGGGCTTTTTGGAGGTTTCTTCTCAAATTCTGGCTGCTGGGTGTTCCCCACTTATCATCAGGTCTTGCTGGGCAAGCAAAGCATTAAGAGATCTTTGTCCAAAAATACACATTTTGTCATTTAAAATAAGTCAGCGCAGCCCAAGTTTGGGGAATCACACAGATAAATCACACCGATAAAAGCTGGAGAAGTTTCCAAATTAACTCCTCTGTGATCCATCATCACAGGGAGCATTCAGACCTGGATTCACATCACATAAATTTAAGGTAATTTAGGAAACCAGTCACTGCTGCTGCACCAGGCAGTGAGAGGGAGAAGGCACCTTTGGAGAGCAGCTCAGATCCAACGGAGGTACACACCTGGATGCAGAAATGGCTCAGCAGAGCCTGGGGAAGGTTCTGTCCTTGCCCATGGCAGGGGGGTGGAACTTCATGGTCTTTAAAATCCCTTCCAAACCATTCCGTGATTCCATGAAGCCCAAGGGAGTCCCTGGCAGGTCACTCAGGTTGAGCCTGTGCTACTTGAGGATTTTACCACAAATACATAAAATAAACCACAAACAGGGACTGCAGTGGCATTAATTTCCTTCCTGTTAAGTCTGGACAATGATGCAATACTGGAAAAAAATTAACAGATTTTCCATATATTTTAGCAAGTCCATAGAAGGTTACCTCGGATTTCATAACTCCTGCTATCATTTAGGTTGGAAAAGCCCTCCAAGAGCATCGAGTCCAACTGTCCCCTCAGCTCTGCCAAGGCCACCACTGACCCACGTCCCCAAGTGCCACGTCCATTCGGATTTTAAATCCAGGAATGGTGATTCCAGCACTTCTCAGAGCTCAACAACCCCTTCAGTGAAGAAATTCATCAAATCTAAACCTCCCCTGGCACAACTTGAGGTCGTTTCCTCTTGTCCTGTCCCTTGTTCCCTGGGAGCAGAACCCAACCCCCACCTGGCTCCACCCTCCAGGGAGTTGTGGAGGAAAATCTTTGGAGCTTTTAGGACTCGACAGAAAAGCCACCCCAGGTTTAGGGTTTCCCAGGCCCACTCTGGATGCAGTAAAACACTGAAAAAACTCCTCCATACAATATAGTGAAATAATATATAACATTATAGTATCATATCCTCAGTAACTCCTGCAGAGAGGAGTTTCCTGCAGAATTTGAAGAGCTTAGGATGGACTTGGAAAGAGCCTGGGGAGTTCCCAGGGAAGGGACAAAAGCAGCAGCACACAGGGAGGAGCCTATGTTTATGCAGATGCTTCTGTGTTTTAGAAGAAAACGCAGAAACAAAGCGGGAGGTTGGTAAAAATAAAAAAAAATCCATGTCTGAAAGCAGGGCTGAATGATCTGAGGAAAATTCTCCTCAAAGCTTTGCAAGGGCCCTCAATGGCCCTTCAGCACAGCTGCATAATGACACCACCACAGGGGAGGGGCTGCTTTTCACCCACTTGAGAGGAATGAGAGCTCCTCTCCCAAGGTGGGGAGCCCAGGCAGGGGTGGGGAAGGTTCTTTTGTCTCTCAGAACCACTCCTCACGGCACTGGTTTGATTTCCCATTGTCCCAAAGGTGGCTTCCCATCACTGCCACCATTCCCAAGAGGGGCGAGAGGATGGAGAAGAATCACGACTGAGATGAACACCCCAGTGGGGTGGAGCTCTTCAGAGGCCCAGAGCATCCCAGCTCTGATGGGAGGAGGGTTTCCCTGGGATATTCTCCCCTGCTCCCACATCACTGTGACCCTCCAGGGTCCATCCAGGCCCCACTTTGCGGGGTCCCCACAAGCAGGGAGGGTCTCCCACCCTCCCAGCCCTCCCTGGGATGAGCAGCTCCTCTCTGGTCCCCAGAGCCCACCTGCACCACCTCACCCTGGGAGAGCAAATCTCCAACAAAACAACTGCAGAGAAGAAGCACTGAGGGCGGGAGAGGAGGGAAAAGTGGTTTCAAAACCTGGACACATCAAGAGACTGTTTCCATGGCAACCTCTTGTTCCTCCAGCAGCTCAAGCCTGTTTTAATCAGTGGTAGCATTTACCAATAAACTCTGCTGGGGTCTGCACTCCCTTCCCAGAGTACCTGCACTGGGATGGGTGGGGCCACGCATTCCCAGAGGCAGGGAACAGGGAAATGGTTTGTTCCATGATTTGTTCCATGATTTGTTCCATGGGGCTTCCTGAGCTGGAGGCAAAGTGCCCTGACGCCTGCCCCGTGGCAGGGATGGGGTGCCAGGGATGCTCCAGGCATGCTCACCTCTGCAGCCATCCTGATTTTCACTTCTCCTGGAAAATCTCAACCCGAGCAGCTTCACAGCCTCCTCAACCAGCAAGTTTAGCGCTTGGTGGTTTGCAAAGCTGCCCCAAAAGGCTTCAGGTGCCAGTGCTGCCTGTAGGGAACAAACCAGGGTGGAGGTAGGCGTGGTGGAAAAGGTCCAGAGGGAGCTGCTGTGGTGGAGGACACACTGTGCTCATGGAGGTGGCACCTGGAGGAGGTGAACAGCTCAGTCCTCAGCACTGGGTACAGGGGATCTTGGTTTGGGTTATTCCCACTGGTCTGGTCCAAGCACACTTTGCTCTTTGCTGCCTGGAGCCTGTGAGATGCCAAATCTTCCATGGCAGTTTCCATGTTTGTAATGGTGTCGTTTCTAAGGAGTCCGAGAAGAAAAGGTTGAAATTCAGCTCTGGTTCAACTCCAGAACAGCAGGTCATGGTTAGAGGGTTCAAATCAACTTCCAGTCCAAGTTCATCCCAGATCCCCCGATATTTCACACATTTAACCCAACTGATCAAAACTCCGTAACGCCCTTGGCCTCTCCAAAAAAAAAAAAAAAAAAAAAAAAAAAAGATTCCCTCAAGCAGGAAGTGTCAGAATCCTCAGCTAAAAATCTTCATGCTCACTCCTTAAACAGCACCTCTCACATTGGGGTCTGAGTTAAAACTCAGAGATGTTGACTTGTCTTCAATCAACACAGGGCAAGCATTACCCACAGCAAAATATTTCTTAATAGCTTGGAAAAGACTGAGAAGTGTCTTTGTAAAATTGCAGCATCTAATATGTTGATCTTTCATTTTGAAGGAATTTTTAGTAGATTTTTTTAAATGACAAAAGTTAGAAAGTATCAAAGGGAGGAGGAAAATATTTCACGAAGCTTCAAATATTTAACAATGTTCTGTGTCAAAGCATTGCATTTTCTTGCTGCTTTTTAAATGCCTTCATTTTAACAGAAAACTGGGAAAAAGAGTAGTTTAGGTCAACCAGAAGATTTTCCATGTGTTTTTGCTTTGAGCCACTGAACCTAAAATCAATTATTTGTACATGTTTAGCCCTGATCCATGGCTAGGACTTATCCAGTAACTCAAATAAGCACAAATTGACAGTAATCTCATTTTGTTTGGGTTTGCTTTCTGCAGATGTTCTAATGGACCAGTTTGCTTTCTGCAGATGGACCAGTGTAGCACCAGGGAATTTTTCAAGCATAAACATGGGGAGCAATTTTCAGGGAATGCCTCTGAAGAGCAAATTTTGAACACATTTACCTGCTTTTCTGCCTACGGCAGAGCACAGAAACAAGAGGTCTGTGGCATCAGACCACCAAATTTCATGGGATTGAGGTAAGTGCCTCATAAAGCTCCCTGCTTTTTCCAGCAGGGATCACCCCACGGACCTGAAGCAAAAAAATTCTTTGCACAGCACCTGCCTCAGGGCATCCTGGGTGCCCAAGGTCTGCACAAAACAAAATTCGGGGCGGAAAAATCCACCACGGGCCTTAAATACAGGAGCAGCACATAAACCATGCCAGGAATGCCTCTTCCCCATGGCAAACTCTGTCCCTGGTGCCTCTGTGCACCTCCCCTCCAGCTCGTGCTCACTGTAAATATTTCAAATGCTGGATGCCCCTGGGGACCCCCTGGGCTGAGCACTGAGCAGCTGAACAGCAGCCAAGGTTAACAAATCAGAGTGAAATGTCACGGCTTAGCCCTTCCTTCCTTCCCTGGCACCCTCCAGAGCGTGGATTCAAGCTCCACAAGCCACAGGGTGTTGTTGTATTTGTTTTTTCTTGCAGGGAGCTATTCCCATCTAATGCTTTGCCTGACAGCTGCTGTGATTAATAGGTGATGTGCCAAAAGCCACAGACTATTATTATTATTATTATTATGGCAACATTTCGAGGTCACCACCAAGAGCAGGGTCCCATTGTGCCAGGCACTGCACACTGCTGGAAGTGGTCCCTGACTGAGAAAACCTCCATCTAAATAGGAATTCCCGGGAACAGGCAAAAAACAAAAAAATACACAAAACTCTAAGTGCTGTGGATCTTTTTTCTACAGTTTCATGCACGAGGCAAGCAGTGGAAGAGAATAAATGTCCCCCAATACCCTGACACCCAACATGCTTCACCATGCTGGGGATTAATTAATGTTCATGCATAATCACTCCAGCATTTCTCAGAGTACATGCACGGCTACAGGGTTGAAGTTACATCTGCAAGGTTAGACCAGCACATTCATGAGGAAAAAAAAACCCCAAAAACCCCAGGAAAAACCACGTTAAAAAAAAACCCAAATTGATGTTAGACAATGCTAGAAAGCCATGCCTTCAGTACAGATTTCCTGCTGCATCCTGGAGAGCTCAACGTTCCCTCTTTGTCACATGCCCGTTATCAGAACTGCCTCATTTTCTAAAAAGATGAACCTAAACACCAGGTCAAGGGATTTGGCCAAGGATTCTGAGAAATTTGGTGGCAATGGCACAGTGAAACCCCTGAAATCAGAACAGCTTGTCCAGCGTGTTGTTAACTGGATCCTACACCCAGCCCTGGAATATTCAGCATCCCTCACTTCCCTACACGATGGACTTTATTGGAAACCTTCTGGCCTCCCAGGTGGAAAATACAGGTTTTGCTTGATTTTTGTCAGCCAGTAAGAAATGGGGATTCAGGCACTCAGAGGAAATATTTTGTATCCTACAGATGAATTCCCAAATTCAGTCAGTTGTTAAACGGGGGTGAGTAATATTCTACCTCCAGTTTTCTGTCTGCCTTTGAGCTCAGGTTTCATTCCATCCCCAGTAAGACACTGATGTACACAGAGAGAGGAAACAAACAAAAGGATAAAATATACAGAACTAAAAGCACAGACATTATTTTAAAGCTGCATTTACCTACAAGCTCTAAGTTCCTTATCCCCCTGAAGTATTTAATTTTCAAGCTTTTTACAGCTTTGTGCCCAGGGGCTGAAATCTGAACCCTGCCTACATCTACTTTCCAGCACTTATTCCAGAATTGATGGATTTTTCAAGTCTTCATGGACACCTGTGTTGTCAGCACTGGGAAAGGAAAAAAGAAGACCCAAAACCAGGCTACCAACCAGACACTTTTTTTAGCTGAACCCAGACTGGGCAGAAAGAGACCTAAGGACGTGGCAGATCAGTTTTCGGATTTTTCCTGCTTTCCCCTTGAAGGAAATCACATGGTGGAAATAGGCAGAGGGATGTTTTCCCCTCTGAAATCCACGTCCATGACCAACATGTGCCCATTTTTCTGCTCTCTCAGCCTTGAACCTCCACTGGCAAGGTATGGACAAGTGACCTCCTCTTCTCTGTCACCCTCCTCTGCCCTTCCCACCTCCTGGTGGCCAAGCCCTGGCTCTGGATCTCAGCTGTGTTATCAAAAAAAAAAAAAAAAAAAAAAAAAAAAAAAAAACAAAACCACAAAATCCTCCTGTGTGGTCCCCTCCGCTCCCAAGAGCAAGGTGTGAGTCAGATCCAGAGTAAACCCTCTTCCCAGGACTATTCCAGCCTCACACAAAGGAAAAATAACTGAAAAGAGGGAGAAGTATTTCTGGGAATGCCTTGTGCAGCACTCGAGTGACTGGGATGTTGCTGTGCATTGGGGCTCCTTTCTACGCCCAAGAGGAATAAATCCTCCATTATCACCCAGCACAGTGTGGGTTTTTATATTGAGTAAGAGCCACTTCCACTTCAGAAATAGAATAAATAAGTAAATAAGAGTTAATAATACAGAAAAGCTGCCGTGGATCCTGTTGGGATATTACATTTGCCCAGGCCTGTCAAGCCACGCACGCTCGACTCCGCGTTGGAAATTCCATTATGATACAAAACAGCCAGCTTGGGAGAGAAAGGAAGTTGTCCCCCAATAAAATTCAATTTGCTTCCTTTTTGCAGTGCTGTCTCTGAACTAACCAGCCTGAAACTGCCTAAAAACAGTCTGACATGCAATTTATACTGTTGTGGAGGGAAATAATTTCCCTTAAAGATGAGAGGTCATCAAGTGAATCAGAAAACACTTACACCTGTGGAAGAGAAGTTTAATGTAACAGTTCTGGGAGAATTAAACTAAGATTTCTCCCTTATATATTTTCAATTAAAAAAAAAAAAAAAGACAAATAAAGCCCAAATCCACCATAACTCCCTGCAATGCTGCTGATGGAATCAAACAAATCTCTCCTCCATGGATAGTTATGAGCTGTCCCTTGTTTGTCCAAAGGACATATCAAACAAGAGCTGGGGCTTTGCATGTGCTTCTGAGCTTTTCCATGCTCATGAAATAGTCATCATGTTTATCTCTGCAGGAGAAAAAAAATCTCTTCATAGGGGGAAAAAAATATTTAAAAAGAAGGAGGCTTGAAGGCAAGAGCCACGTGGCACACCAGAGGAGAGGGGGAAAAAGCACGAAGAGCACAAAGCCATCCCCAGCAGAACCTTAGCCAGAAACAGCCCCTGGAAATCCTTTCCCTTTATTGCAGAGTGTTAAAAGAAAATGAAAACCAGCAAGAAGCAGGGATGGTTTTATCAGGCCTCCACAAAAGTTGACTGCTCCTGGGAGCCTCTTTTTCCCCACCCCGTTCTGAGGAATTCAGCAGCGACAGAAAAAATGAGTTCTCCTGTGTACACCACCCATAATTCCACTGTGGGGTTTGATGTTTCAAAAGGAAGCTTCAATCCCCATGAATAAAAGCAAGTGTTTGAAAGAGATTATTCACCTGCCATGTCCCCTAGACAGGGGGGAGCTGCTGTCTTACAGCAGGTCTGTGATAGGACAGACTTTACCCCTCCAAGTCTAGATCCAAGCAGAGACATCAGCAATGAATTTCCCTCAAGTGCTGATAGGAGAGAAGTTATCTGCAGCTCTTCCTCCTCTTTGTGTCCTCCTCACATCTGGAGCAGTAACCACAGCCAGGGCTGATACAGCTTTGCTTTTTCTGAAAGAGCAAAAAAGATCTGACTTAAGGAGCCTTCTTTATTTGTTCCAAAGGCAAAGCTCCATCTCATGGTTATTGGACTCTCCCCCACTTAAATCTGAGGCTATTTGTTGCCTGCTCTGAGCTCTCTTCAGATTCTCCCTGCTGCTTGACTTTCCCCAAATTACCTGTGCTACAGACCTTGGGAAGAAACAGCCAGTGATAACCTTGGGGATAACTCCAGGTTTTCCATCTACTGGGAGGAGAGAAAATAGCTTTAAATAAAAATGTAAATTTAAAGTAGAAGGAGGACAAGAGGTGATAACAACAGCCAGGTCCTGCTGTCAAATAGCTCAGTGTAGTGTTTACCCTTCATATAAAGCCATGAATTAGTTAAAGGCTTTTCAATCCTGAAAAGATCCAGCAGTGAATCCAGTTCAGTTCCTCTGGTTTGCAGGTGCTCTCAGAAACATGAGTGATGGAAACAATTAATTAAAAGCACACTCCTGCCTTCCCAGTTTCCCTCCAAACAGCCCTAAAGTGACTCTTTTTCCCCCTGCTTTCCTCCTCTTTGGGCCAGCAGGTCTCTTTTATGTTCCTGGGGCTCATAAAAGCATCATCCATCCTAAAGCATGGAGAAAAGAAAGGAAGAGAGCAGTTCCATCTTCCCAGGAGACAGCAGCCACCTCCATGCTCCAAAGGATGCTCAAACACCTCAGCTGCCTCTCTTGAAAAATTGAGGCAAATCCCAAAGGCTTTTTTATAAAATTCCCTCAGAAATCTTCCTTACAACACCCACGCTAATGGAAGCTGGGAAAATGGAGCTGGTCCACCTTCACACTCTTCCTCAGGGAAAAGTTTTTTAGATACACAGGGGGTTGGACTGGTGCTAAAAGTGACCTCGACCAGACAGCACTTCAAGCACCTGTGTGAAGATGAAAGACAACTCTACCTCTTATTTAAGCTCTCTCAGTCCAGACCAAGAAAAGAAAAAAAAAAAAAAAGTCACCTGGAATAGCACAAATTTCAGTGTAGACAATAAAAACTGTGTTTTACCATACATTTATCTTATTTTGCCTTAGGGAAGCATTAGGGAATAGAGAAAATTGAAGAAGCAGAACGTCGTGGGAGAAGGAGAGAGAAAAAAAAAAAACTAATAAAGAGGAAGGAGAAAAAAATCTACATTAAAAAAATATAATTAGCAGAAATTCTGCCCTGACACAAATTAGTCCTGATCTTTTAGGCATCATCCCAGGGAGGGAAAAAGGGTCAGGGAACCCAATTTCCTGCCCTTCTTCAGTGGAGCTTCTCAGTGCCAAAGCAGCAGAGTATTCCCACCATCCTAGCCTATATTTAATGCTACAATACCCATATTTGCATGGTGGAGGAAAGAAAAATACAGATGCTCTGGGCCAATCCTACAAGAAATTTGTTGCTCTGCTGCCCAGTAGTCCTTTAAGGGAGAAAGCAATGGATCCTTCTGGATCTGAAGCCAACATGAGCAGATGTGTGATGGCACAGAATTCCAGCATTCCAGACCTGGCATTTTGCTCCGTGGCTGTAATCTGGTATTTTTGACACACAGTTTGTAGGACAAATGGACTGCACAGCGGGAATTCTGTGCTACCACACTGCTGCTTCCAGCCTCACTGTGGATGTGAGCACCTTTCCACTCACAGGGAAATAAATGCTTGTAAACTCCAACGAGGACTGACATTATACCGCAGACATTTTTGTGCAATTCCCATCTCTGCCTGGATAGGTGAGACTCCAGAAGAAGTAGAGACTAAGTCACCAGTAACCCTCAGAACCAGCTTGTTCCTTATCCACAGAACAATTCCCAAAAAAGAGCACAAATCCCAGATAATCCTTGAGGTCACCTGGCTCAGAAGTTTTATTCAGATCCCCAACAAGTCATGCCATATCATCTATTTTCCTATGGCAGCCTAATTGCTTTTTTCTGACTGGAAGAAGGATATAGGTTCTGCTTTTCCTTGGTATGACTGAAAAAAATAATCATTTGAAAATAATTAAAACTTGCAAATTTTCATTCAGAGGTGATACATTTCCTGCAAAAGTTCCTCATCCTTACAGCAAAGAAGACAATGAATAATTGATCTCTCTCTAATTTCCATGGAAATTCCTCCCTCCACCCCCAAAAAGAACTCACCAATCCAACAACAACAAAAACCAGACAGTGCTAAAAGCTGGATTTCTCAGCAGGAAAGGAAAACAAAGGAATAATATCTGGTAGGAGATCTGTCTCAGTTTCCAGGTGATTTTTAATCCATTCAGACATCATATCTTTTGTCCACATTTGCTGTTTTTATGAAACATTTAACCACTCCATAACAACTCCTCCTTTACCAAAACCTCCTTTTCAGCAGCAAAAACTGAGATCTTTCACTTCCATGCTCTCCCAGATATTGTAAGTGCAGGTGAACCCACTGGGAAGAAATGCTGATGTCTGACTCCAGCTCAGAAGGCCGAATTATTTCTTTATTATAACTATGCTATAATACATTAACATACTATTTAAAGGAGATACTAAAACTGCATACCTGCTTGTTCTAACTACCATATCCAACTAACACAACTTGTGATCCTCTGCCAAGAGTCCAGACTCAGGTGGATTGGATTGGCCATCAGGCTTAAACAATCCTCACCAGAATCCAACCAAGCAATCACCCCAGGTAAACAATTCTCCAAACACATTCCACATGGGAAAAACAAGGAGCAGAAAGAGAAATTGTTTTCTCTTTCTTTCCTCTGTGCTCCTCTATGAGAAATCCTGAGGGAGAGAAGAATGTGCCTGCCACACCCAGGACTTGACTTTATGGCTATGTCAGATCCATCTGAGCTTGACCAAACCACTCCCAAATTTCAGCAGCAAATCCAGATCCAGATCCCCTCTCTCCTCACAGCCTCTGGCTGTGCACATCCATCACACACATTTTCATTAGGAGCATTTTGCAAGGGATCTGTTGATTCATTGTAACAGAATTGCAAACAAATGTCATCATTTTCCCCTCACATTCTTCCTGGAGAATTCAGAGCTGATTTCCAGGCATTGTCAGGCTACTTGACTGACCCTTCTGCTTGATTTGAACCCTTTGAGATTTCTTGCTGCAGCCACTTCTGCTCATCAGTTCTTCTGCAAGGACTCAAGAGCTTGCAGGAGCTCAGGCACCTATGTTAGCTGACACAGGCTCCACATTCCCCTATTCTGTACTTGATTTATAACTGCTTTGCCTTGGAATCCGAATGTGATGGTGAAAAGTGAGGATTGAGGGGGCAAAATTCTATATTTCATGTAATTCCTCTGATTTCAGTATTTGCTATGTGCCAGATGTGCATTTTTATCCCACCCAGACCTCCAATACTCTAGGAAGTCAATGCACTATTTAATTCCATCAAGTGCTGGGATTTTTTTCATTTTTCCTATGTGATTTTTAATTTTTTTAAAACAGACAAATGTGAATTTGCCATGGCTGCTGTTAGATCTGAAACCACAGCAAAATACTTTCAAATGCTTTCTTTGCTTGCATAGAGACCCATAACAATGGGTCTCACACACCTTCACAAAAATTCCTGGATCTTGATGTGGCAGACTTACATAGAAGAAGTTTAGGATTTTGCAGAGGAAAATAGAGAGACAGCAGCAGGAAATTTTTTGATCCCAGTTCTGCAAAGCTGGACCTTTCTGGAAGGTCAATGCCAACAGAGAAACCCACGTAAAGGCGGCACTTTGAAAAGTCTTTCTTCTCATCAGAGGAGACAACAGGATATAAAAAGTCCTTTTGGGATCTGTGCAGCTCCCAGGGAAATCAGCAGGAATTTTTGCACTGCTGTCACTGGGACCTGCATCCTAATGGAAGTTTTTTAGGATATTTCAGCATATTCTGCCTTAAACAATGATATTTGGGCACCTTCAGTAATGAAGTGTCTTCACACCCCCATGAATCATAGAATCCCAGAATGGTTTGGGTTGGAAGGGACCTTAAGCATTGCCCAGTTCTAACCCCATTTCCATGGGCAGGGGCACCTTCCACCATCCCAGGCTGCTCCAATCCCCATCCAACCTGGCCTTGGACACTTCCAGGGATCCAGAGCAGCCACAGCTTCTCTGGGCACCCTGTGCCAGAGCCTCCACACCCTCACAGAGAAGAATTTCCTCCTAACAACTGATGAAAACCTCTCCTCTTAGTTTAAAACTGCTCCCCCTCACCCTCTGCCTGGGATAAAGTCACTTCCTCCCTTTTTTCTAAGCCCTCCAAGAGCTGCAAGGCCACAATGAACCTGCACTACAATGTCAGAGATCAGCTCTCCCTGCAAAGGACCAATTAGGGATGCCAATTGCCCTATCCAGCTACTAATTTGTGACTTTAAAACAAAGCACCAGGATATCAAAGCCACCTTCATTCAGTACCAGTGCAGAAACCCCAGCTCACGAGGCAAAGGAGCCTTTGGATGTCCAGGGTTCAGGATGTTAAGCAGGAAGCACAGGGAAAAATCTTTCAGTGCAGGAAACAATCAATTCAAAACAAGTGAAATTGTTTGAGACCTTTAAAACCAAATTGTGCAGAGCCCTGGGTAACACACGGGGTTGATGTTAACTACGAGGAGATAATTGACAAACCCTTCCAAACTTTGCTGACTGGATAACTGAGCCCTCACTCAGCTGGATTCAAAGTGATCCCTTGCAGAGACCTGAGGGCATCTCAGTGCAGGAATGAGCTCCTCTCTGCTCCTCTGCCTCCCACACTGCTCGTGGAAAGCCTGGCCCAGTGCCATTAATAATGATATCTCCTGGGTGTGTTTCCCTTCCGACTGGCTGACTGATTTTATTACTGTGGCAGAGAACTGCAAAATATGAAGTGCTCAGTGTAGCAAAATGACATTTGTGTAAGTTATATTGTAAATAGTTACTGACACGCTGACGTTGTTGGTAATGTAAGGACGGTAAGAGGCTATTAATTACATTAGTGCTTAATCAGCACTGAGAACTGCTGCTCTCCTCTCCAGTCCAGCTGCTCGGCTGCTGAGGTGTCCTCCAGAGGGGAGGATGGGGATGCAGGAGAGTGCTGCTGATGCCAAATGATGGTGCAGGGCAGGGCAAGGCTCCGCTCAACATCTGTGCACATCTGGAGCCAAGATGGGATTGCTGCCTTTATGAGCCCTAAATGGATGGGGTGTCTGGAAGATTTCTGTGGTGTCCAAGCCCTGAACTGAATCTATGAGGAGAAAGGGCCTTTTACTGGTTCCTCGGATGAGCATCAAAAAATCATCCTTCTTGTGTTGTTTTTTCTCCTGCCTTCTCTTCCCTGTTTCTTCACATCCTTAGAAAACCCTGCTGTAAATCTGAGAAACAGTTTTGGTGCTGGAATAACTCAGGCTTTCCCCATGCCCCCAGAAAAAATGTACATCCTGGGCAGAAAAGACCATTTCACACCTTCATGGATACAATTCTCATGTTTATGAGAATGTCTAAACCCCTGGGATTTATGAACTCTGATATCTTCATTGCTTATTTCAGGAAATGGCCTCAAGTTGCACCAGGGAAGGTTGAGGTTGGATACTAGGGGAAAAAAAAATCATGGAAGAGGTTGTCAAGCCTAGGAACAGGCTGGCCAGGACGGAGGTGGAGTCCCCATCCCTGGAGGGATTTAAAAGCCATGTGGATGTGGCACTTGGGGACATTGTTTAGCGGTGGCATTGGCAGTGCTGTGGGAATGATTGGACTTGATGATCTTAGAGGTTTTTTGCAACCTAAATGATTCCATGATTCTGTTTTGTAAAATCTATTATTTTAATCATTCTGCCAGAGTTCACTGCAGGTCAGATCCAGAATCTTTGAGACTCTAAGCAGCCAGAGCATGAGGGCAGAAAAAGACCTGTAAAGTCATCGAGTCTGACCCTCTTTCAGTACAAGAAGAGGCTCCCTTGGGGAGACCAGGGCAAAAGGACACAGAGAGACAGCTCTTGTACTGGGAGAACTATTAGCCCAATGAGTTGAAAAAGTGACAGACTGATAAGAAATAGCCTGAGCATGAGGGATAACTTCCTGACAGCAAGAACCACCAGACTGCAGGGGAGAGGCCGGGGGGAAAACGTCGAGAGGAGCAGCATTCGAGACACTCAGAACAAAATATATCTGGAAAGAAACCTGCAGTGACCAGGAGACTAAACTAAGCCCAATATCTTGGCAATCAGTCTTTTCCATAGCTAATAATTCACGAGGAGATGTCTGGAGACACAAACAATGTCCAGAGAGGAATGCAGTTGACATATTTGACTTCACCAAGCAGGCGAACAACTTCTGCAGCTCATGTGTCCGCTGGGAGCCGGTGCAGCTGAACTTGGCTGAGCACAGAGATTTGCAAAAAGGCCAGAATGCAAATCCCTCCCCAGCACTGGCCAGCAGCAATGCAAGATTCACCAGTACGCATGTCCTTACAGGCAGCAGTGTCCCAGCACTTCAAGGCTTCCAATCTCCAGGTGATCCCAGGGAATGATCTGAGTGTCATCCAGTGGAGATTTGAAATTAAGGACAGGTCTTTTATCAATAGAAAGCCATGAAGGAAAGCCTCTGCCTGATCCCTTCCCACAATTTTCACCTTGGATATTGAGTGACAGCACAGACAAATAAGAATGACAGATTGGTTTTGGTTGGAAGGAACCTAAAAGATCATCCAGTTCCAGCCCCTGCCACAGACAGCGACACCTTCCACTATCCCATTTTTCTCCGAGCCCCATCCAACCTGGCCTTGAACACTTCCAGGGATGGGAGATCCACAACTTCTCTGAGAAACCTGTTCCAGGGCCTCACTGCCCTCTGAATAAAGAATTTCTTCCTAACATCTAATCCAAAGCTGTCCTCTGCCAGTATGAAACCATTCCCCTCTGTTCTATCACCATCTGCCCATGGAAAATATCACTCTCTCCTTTTTTTTAAGTCCCTTTTAAGTACTGAGAGGCCCCTGAAGAAGCCATTCATCCCCACAATGATCCCCAGGGAGTTCACCCACCAAGGACTACGTGCTCATCAACAGCTTCATGAAGTCCATGCTGATTCCAAAGATAAATCAAAAAATGGTTGGGATTATCCACTTCCAGGGCTGAAATGCTCCTAACTGGGATAGGAGATGCTGAGATATCAGACCCAGGAAGACTGAGTGCATCCACCCCTGGAGATCTGAGTGAGGACTGCTTGAGAACGTGCCACAGCCCCTGAATCAAAACTCACCTTCATTCCCTGGATC
Source organism: Anomalospiza imberbis (assembly GCF_031753505.1). Classification (NCBI taxonomy): domain Eukaryota; kingdom Metazoa; phylum Chordata; class Aves; order Passeriformes; family Viduidae; genus Anomalospiza; species Anomalospiza imberbis. The sequence continues at coordinate 2,413,865 of NC_089685.1, read as the reverse complement.
TGCCTCTGACACACTGTCTGACCTTGAGAAAGTCATTTAATCTTTCTGTGCCTCAGGATCTGCATAAAAATAATTATTATGGCTGATGTTTTATGGGAAAAGACTACTACCATATAAAACATCTTTCCAAAACGCCCTTTTCAAATCCTTCATCAGAAAAAAAAAAAAAAAAAAAAAAATCTACTGGGGGTCAAAATTGCAGAATCTTATTAAGCCTTTCCCAGCGCCTCAGTGTGTTTGACTAACTCTCAATACACACTATGCTACATTTAAATCAGAATTTGAGGCTATGAATCCTACATAAAACCTTCCATCTTACACACGTGGCAGCTTTAAGTTCTGATGACGAATTGTATCTAATTAGTTATTTTGTCATTTGCAAAGATAGCTGGATAATAAATCAGTATTTCTAGCTAGAAAACTTTGACTTAGCATCTCCCCTCCTTCTTAATCAACTTTTGAGCCATTCATTAGGTTTTCATCCAGAAATCCTTTTTCAAACCATTGTCAAGCCACCAACATTCTTCATGTTAAAATGAAGCTGGAGATTGGGCAGTTATTTTCTTATTTTAGGGGAAAAAAAATCCCTCATTGCTGTCAGCCAAGATACCATAATACATTCAGCTTAAAGCTTATCTTCTGTAAAATAAACATTACTAGAATTTTTCACCTTTTTCTGTGCTCTCCAGCCAGAGAGCCAAGGCACGGGTTTGTTGACAGCAGTGTTGGCCAGAACAGCTTTTCTCCCTCTGCTTCTGGTTATCTTCTGTGGGGAAGATGGTCAGAAAAAGGGGGAGTTGCTGATCCTTCTTCATGCCAGCATCATTCCTCAAGCTGGAATGGTCCTCCCAAGAGGAGCAGTCTTCACCATCCCAATAAAGAGTGCAGAAAAAAAATGAATGAAGGGATTGATCTGTTCAGAGGACTCTGTTCTTCCCTCCCACATCATTTCTCCTTCTCTCAAGGCACAAATTAGGAAGCAGATCTTTTATCTGCCACTCATCCCAAGTGCAGAGACAAAAGTTCTTCTGAGTGGAGCCACCACAGCTCAATCAGTGTCACAATTACTCCTGTCACTCACAGATTACATGATTCCTTCAGATTAAAGACCTCCTCAGAGCTGAAACTCTAAAACACCTCAGCATCACCTGCTCCTCACACAGCAGGAACAAAGGAAAGCATTCACTCAGTAGCTTTGGAAGCTGCAGTGGTGGTTGTTGCTGTTGTTTAATGGACAAAAGAACTCTTCCAGGGCCAAAAAAAGCTGCTTGGGTGTGTTTTTTTTTTGTTTTGTTTTGTTTTTTTTTTTTTTTTTTTTTGGCATGACTTATACCTTCAGTTATTTCAAATCAAAATACTGATGGTATTTTGATTTGAAATATTTGATCAGCTTTCTGATCACAGCTTGGATTTTCTTCACCGAGTTTCCAGCCAGCAGGATCTTCCTTGCTGCAGCACTGGAGGGTTTCTGGAACTCTTTGGTTGCCTCCAAGCAAGGACCTGTGAGGGACAACCAACACCCAGGCCTGGGGGATGGACCCTCCCTGTGCCCTACACTGCAGGGAAGGTCAGGATGAGCAGCCTGATTAGAAACTCAGTGTCAGGAGCAGGATCGAGGGAAGTCTGGATGCACTGACCCTTGCAGCAAGCTCCATCACCCCATGGCAGGAGGATATTCCACCTTCAACTCAATATCTGCCTAAAAAGCCCACAGGGAGTGTCAGACGGAGCACAAAGGAATCCAGCAGGAGCGTGCAGAGCTTGCTGATGAATCCTAATGGCCTGACAGGGAGGGAAACTCATGGCCAGGACAATCCTCAGTGATTACAGGAGGTCCCAGAGCACCCAGCAGGGAGGGAAGTCCCACATGGAGGACAAGAGCTTTGATGGACCGTTCTGCTCTGCGTGCTCAGCTCTGTCCCTGTGCTGGTCCTGAGCTTTACCATGATAAAAATCACAGAATCATTGAGTCACTTAGGTCAGAAAAGACATTTGAAATCAAATCCAGCCATTAAGATCACAGAATGGTTTGGGTTGGAAGGGACTTCAAAGATCATTTCATTCCACCTTCTGCCATGGGCAGGGACACCTTCCACTAGCCCAGGTTGCTCCAAGCTCTGTTCAACCTGGCCTTGAATACTTCCAGGGATGGGGTATCCACAGCTTCTCTGGGAAACCTCTGCCAGGGCCTCACCACCCTTTCAATAATGAGTTTTTTTTTTCCCCCTAATATCCAATCTAAACCTTCTCTCTCCCAGCCGAAAGCCATTCCCCCTTGTTCTGTCACTCCACGGCAGCAGGCAGATCGCAGCAAGCCTACCCTGTTTTCCCAAGCTCAAAAACGAGCCCTGGATTCATTCATATGCACTTAAATCCTGGCATCTTTCACATGCCTGAAGGTTTCACCATCTTCTGAGATTTCCACTTGAATTACAGCAGCAGTGGGAAAAGAGTGAATGAGTCACAGCCTGGAACTGTGCCCTCCTGCCATCCCCTGGAATCACACTCACAGATAACCTGAGGAGAGGCTGTGCCTCAGGGAGCGCCAGGCGGCCGCAGTTTGAAACGCGCCCCATGTCCCATCCCAACAATTCAACATTCAGAGCTGGGGGAGGAGAAGTCAGACCCAGCTCAGGCACAAATCCTGCCCTGCTTTCTGCTCTCCTGGCCTCAGAGTTCATGCCAAGCTTGAAGGAGAATGTGAGGGAGCTGCCAATGGGTACTCGACACGAAGGGCAGGGTCATGGGGTGGTAAAAGAACACAAGGAGATTTGGATGGTTCTGAATCCCACTGAAATGGGCTGAATGCCACTGAAATCCCACTGATCCATGGGCTACCTCACACCCCTTCCACAGACACTATTACTTATCCTTCACAGCCCTTAGGGCATCAGTTGTTGAAAAGAAAAGCTCCAATACCAAGCTGGAGGGCTGCAAGGAACACAGAGGCTTATCACGGAATCGCAGAATGGTTTGGGTCGGAAAGGACCTTCAAGATCATCCAGTTCCACCCCCTGCCATGGGCAGGGACACCTTCCACTATCCCAGCGAGCTGGGAACCCAATCCATCCTGGCCTGGAACACCTCCAGGGATGGGCCAGCCACAGCTTCAAGGCTTTAGCCTTGAAACTTTACATTTCAATGCTTAAGCCAATCCTATAGGCGCACCCCTATAAAGGCAGGTGAAGGGGAAATATTCCCTTAGGTTGGACTATCTTATTCCATCATAAAGTCACTACAGTTGGAAAATATCTCTAAGATCATCCAATCCAACTATCAACAAACACCACCGCGCTCCTTCCTGACAGTTTTCCTGCTCCCTATCCTGAAACCAAGGGCAGAAAACCCCCAGAGGAGCTGGACTTCACATCCACTCTGATTGTCTCTTTGGTCAGCAGCGCTTTCTGCCCCGTGAAGCACTCAGGTGTCATCTTTGTAATGGGAATTTTGGTCAGGGAGATGGGGAGTGGAGGGAAAGCAAGAAGCTGACACTTCTACATGCACCACATTCTAATTGGGGTCAAGGGATGCAACAGTTGGAGAGCAGCAAGTTATTTTCTGCATCACTGGCCTGTCAAAATTATGTTTTTGCTCAGAAATAAGGAAGGAAAAGGACAGAGTCTGGGAACAGCTCCCTGTCAAGTCACTTCTAGGAAATGTGGAGCGCCAGCAGCTGCCACCCTTAGCTGGGCACAGCAAGGTGCTCCATCCTCATTATCCTGGAGATGGTGTGGAGCTGTGATGGTGATTGGAGAACCTCAACCAGCCCCAACAGAAGGAGGAAAAGCAATTTGAGGCAAAAGTAATCATTTTCACACATAGCTATGCCCATGACACAATCCTATTGACATTTGGTGGAGTTTGACTTACCAGGAGTGTTTATCTAGTTCTCAAGGGCATCAGGGGTGAAGTAATCACCTTTTTTGCAACACCTTTGCACTGTCAGGCAAATTTCCCAAATCCCAAAAAAATCCAACCTCACCTGAGTGCAAAAGCCAAGCATTTCCATCCCTTCCCAGCTCATTCCAAGAGAAAGATTGTGAGCCAGAATCTAGAAAGCTAAAGACCCATGTTGCAGCTGGTCAATGGTGTGAGCCCAAATCCTCAGCTGGAAAAGTCTCTCCCTCATGACAGAACAGCTGCAGGCTCAATGTGGATGAAGAAGAGAGAGAAGAGCTTTTGTGATGATCATCTCCAGTTTGGCTAGAGAGGACAGAGGGTCTGAAGGGCAGGATGCAAGTGAGGACAGGGACAGAGAGCTAAAATCTGTGAGAGACAGGATATAGTACTGTGAGAAAACCACAAAAAGCATTTTCATCACAGAGCTGGAGAGGAAAACATATAAAATTTGGGGCTATTACTAAAGGTAGAAGGGCTGAACTGGAGATTCCAGAGACAGATACGCCTGTGCACCCCCAGGAGGGATCCCTGCACTGCACTGCCCCACTAAAACGGTTTAGATTTGACCCAAAACCTCACAAATCATGCCGAAAGCACAGCTCAGTGTTAGGTCAGGCTTCCCTGTTACATCACTGCATAAGCCCCCAGTCTGATGCCCTCCCCATGCCAGAAGATGCCCAGTCCCCCACCACAGACCAGAGACAGCACAAGAACAACACCCAGCTAGAAACAACTCCATCCTTAGCACACAGAGAGATGTTCCCTGTGCACAGCCCTTTGTAAGCCTCCTTTCCTCATAAATGAGTGATGAGGCCCCTTTAATTGAATTAATTGTGAACGCTGATCCCAGGATGAATTATCAATGGAAAGCAGCAGCACCAGCACAGGGTGCTCACACAGCACTGCCTGTCGCTCCCCGCTCTCTGGTGTTTCCAAACTATGGGAAAGGAAGGGCCAGGAGCCAAGGGCTGCCCTGATGGGATCCTCAGGAGCTCCTGTAATGCCACCTCTCACCTGCTGGAAGCCCCCAGCACGTCCAGGAGGTTCTCTGGATGTAAAAAAAAAAATCCCTTCAGACAGTGTGCGAAGGTATTGCTTGAAATAATAGATGTGCGTGGGAGAGGAAGAGGCTGCTGTTGCCCAAAGAGACCTCCAGCCACCCCAAACCCACCCCAACACCCCAGCCAGGTGAAGAGATAGAAACAAAGACTCATGGAATGGTTTGGGTGGGATAATGAAGGATCAAGCATGACTGAGAGTTTGATCACAGAGTTGTGGGGGCCTGACAAGCTCAGGTCCAGTATCAGACCTGCAGAAACATCTACCCTCAATGGACCAGCACCTGAAAATGGTTTTTAAGCAGCCAGGTCAACCAGCAGCCCCTGAAACACTAAGACTTTTCCTGCCTCAGCACAAAGGATGTTCCCTGTCTCACAGGAACATTCCACCTCGGAGGGCTCGGAGTGGGATCATGTGGCAGGAGCCAAGCAGCCAAAGCTGTTCCCACGTCTGCTCCTCGCAGCAAGCAGGTGTGAGAAGCCCAGCCATGCAGGAGGAGAGCTGCAGACAGAAATGTGTCAGGCCGTGCTTTATCTCCTCCAGAGCCAGCACAGTTGGTGGAGAGGAGTTGGAAAGGGGTGGGGGGCGGGGGGGAAACAGCACCGTGGTGGAAATAACTGAGATGTGAGCAGTGGTGCAGAAAGCGGGATGGAAGCAGGTGAGAACAATCCATTCCCCTCCTCCCACAAGCATTCTCTCCAGAAAAGATGCTTCATTCCACTTCCACAGAGTTCCTGCAGACAGCCCCAGGGCTGTTCACTCTGACAGAAATTTCAGCAGGACCAGGATTTTACCTGTTCAGCCTAAAAAAAAAAAAAAAAAAAAAAAAAAAAAAAAAAAAAAAAAAAAAAAAAAAGCCTTGATGGCTTCACACAGCCCAGACACACACCCAAAATAAACTGCTCTGTGTGAAGATATTGGCACCTCAGCAGCTTAATCCCTCACTCTGGGATGGGCTCTCTGTCCTGCAAATTCAGCATATCCCACCTGTTGCCTTGGGATTACCTTCCCTCTCCAGTTAATCCTTGGCACAGCCAGCAGCTCATCACCCTCCACGAGCTCTCTCCCTGGCAGTGCTGATCAAGATTGTTCCTGAATTTCCTGAACAGGGTGCCCAGAGAAGCTGTGGCTGCCCCTGGATCCCTGGAAGTGCCCAAGGCCAGGCTGGATGTGGCTTGGAGCAACCTGGGACAGTGGAAGGCGTCCCTGCCATGGCAGGGGGCGGAACAAGATGACTTTTAATGTCCCTTCCAACCCAAACCATTCCGGGATTCTCTGATCATTTCTTTACACCAAGCAGCCACTCAGCCCCAGCCCTTTGTGGCCCATCAAATTTTCTTCAGTCAGGAGTCTAAACAAATAAAACTCTCTCAGTCGCAAGTTTTAGGGTCAGATTTTGGTGGTACTGAGTCTATCCACATCTCATCTCCTGTCTCCAAAAGCAATCAGAGATGACATTTCATGGCACAGGGAGCAGATTGATTTTTCCTCCAGTGCAGGAAATAAGCTCAGGAAAATCTCAGCAGACACATAACACCCAAACACAACAGCAAGGAGGAAGGGGATAGGTGATGGAGCTTTACAAATCCAAGCTGAAGGCATCGGTGGAGGTGAAACCAGTGAGTAACTTTGGGTCAGTGTCTTAGGTTGGAAATGCAAGATGTGGGTGGGGGTGTGTATTCTACCCCCATCTGCCAGAGGTGGGGCAGTTCTCTGCTGTCCATGGGGCAGTTTTCTTTATCTCTCCCACACCCAACCCTCCCTCCAGGAGATCTCTGCTGTTCATGGCCATGAGTGTCCCTGCAGGGCTGAGAAAATTCCATCATCCCATGGGTAGAGGCTCTGCCAGGGGAGGAGCCAAGCATTCCTACCTGGATCCAATCTGACTCCTGCAACACCACAGCAGCCTTTGCCCACTGCATTGCCAGAGGAGCAGCTTTCTTCTCCTCTGCATTCCCAGAGGGAGCCCAGGCCCATCTCCAGCAGCCCTGGAGCTTCAGAGGAAAACTCCAGCCTTGTCCAGGATCCCTGCTCCAGCAGAAGCACAGCTGGCACTGCAGGAGGGCTGAGCCACCATGGGATGGGACTGCTGCCACCTCCCTGACCCACAGGGGGTCAGCTCTATTCTGACTCTGGCAGTGGGTTGTTTTGCTACTATTACATTTGTATTTTAATTTTCCTAGTAAACTGTTATTCGCATTCCCATATCTTTGCCTGAGAACCCCTTAATTTCAAAATTATAACAAATCAGAGGGAGGGGGTTTACATTTTCCATTTCAAGGGAGGCTCCTGCCTTCTTTAGCAGACACCCGTTTTTTCAAACCAAGACAGTCAGGTCTTGGAAAAAGGGTCCTGTAGCTACACACCACTTACTGAGAGTTTAACCCTACATCGAGGACGCATCAATCAACTACCACAGCCTGATCTTTCATTACACAATACCATTAATACAGGCAGAAAATGAGTGGCAAGGCTGTTTTCCCAGTCCTCGCACTCTTACTGTGCTCAGTACCACAGCTTCTGGGGAGTGGATTTATTTACTACAACCAGTTTACGACGTGTTTATTCTCATCTGCGCCATGACCTTTGTGGTTGGGAAATTAGCAGTTATAAGAAGCAGCTAAAATAATACAAGATAAAATAAAATAGCCGCAGTGTCATTAAGCTGTAATTATTATTGAAATGTGACCTAAAAGAGATTCCATCTGTGTAAAACCCTCTTTCTTTAGATACACAGATATAGATAATATTTAAAAATAAACAGCAACAGATCTCTCTCTTCCTCTGGAGGTGTAATTATACAGAGACATCATCTATACACAGCCACCCTGGGTGTAAATTCCACCATGCAGATACAGTAGGAGGTGTATGCATGAGAAGAAAGTTATAAACTATATTTAAAACATGATCATCACTCAGAGTATTTGACACCTTGAGTATTAAGAGCTACATTTGCAACAAAATCATGTTCTGTTTGCTAATCACTCAAACACCAGTTTCCTATGAGCTTCCCCTCTCCTCCAAGCAATGGACTCAGCTATCCGAAAAGACCACGAGATATTTCCTGCTTGTCAATTAAAGGCAAAGCAGAACTGGCTGTGCTCAAAATAACAAACAAAACCAGAGCAAATTCCTCTGAGCAGGGGCTGGGTGCTCTGTGCTGACTCAGCTCCCCCAGGACACAGAGCAGAAGGAAAAGCAGCCATCAGAGGAGCACTCAGAAGGAAAATGAAACAAAAAGACAAAACTAATATTGTCCTGCACCACAAAATCAGAGGAGGCGGCAGCAGGAGCACATTTCATATTATTGGCTAATAAATCCCTTCATCAAATTTAGCTGCTCCGTGTGAGGTGAGCACACATCTCTATCAAATACTCCTGGTGGGAGGACTTACAGAAAAGACGTGCTCCATGCACTGGTTTTGCTGCTCTTTAGGAAAAAAAAAAAAAAAAAAAACCACACAAGAGGCAATTTTTAAGCATCACTCCAAAGCTGGAGTCACTTCCCATCACAGCAAACAGAGGAAGCTCAGGCTGGACATCTGGAGGAATTTCTTCATGGAAAGGGTTGTCAAACACTGGAATGGGCTGCACAAGGAGGGATTGGAGTCCCCATCCCTAGAGGTGTCCAAGGAACCACTGGAGGAGGCACTCAGTGCTCTGCTTTCATTGAAAAGGTGGCCACAGGTTGGACTTGATGGCCTTGGAGGTCTTTTCCAACCCAAATGAATCTGGGACAATGTTTCTGTGACACCTGTGGCTTTGGGGGCTGTGGTTGAACCCCCACTCTGGGGTGGGATTAAAGGAGCAGCTGCATCCCACAGACACCTTGCACAAGGCAGCATTTGGGGATCCTGGGTTCACCAACTTTGTGCAGACAGATGAAAACCCTCTCCTTGTTTGGGGTGATCTTCTCTCCCGACACTGAGTCAAAAAGTGCCTTTGGCCCAGCCCTAGGATGTCACCTCTGGGCTTTAGCAAAGACAACATCTGGTGGAGGAGGCACCTTCCTGGGTCTCAGATTAGGTCCAGTTCCTGTGTCCAGTTCCTGGGTCTCAGTTTAGGTCCAGGTGATCCCACCTCTCCCACACACCAGCTCCACCCCTGTGGCACCAGCAGCAGTGAGGAACCCTTGGGCTGGGCCAAGCAGAAGAAGATGATGAAGGCAAGGACAGAGCCTGCAAGGTTTGCAATCAGAGCCACACAAGGGGATGACATGGCAGGGACAGAGATTTGACCCAAAATGCCCTTTCCAGTCCTACATGTCTATACAACGGGGCAGAGCTCTGCTCCCTGACCCTTCAACAAGTCCTGATGTAGCAGTGTGGGGTCAGAAAAGTCCTCCTAATACAGAGCAGGTCACATTTTGGAGAGGACATTGATCTACCTCCTTCCTTGACCTGCTGTGGTTTGAAATGAAGCCAAGGAGGAAATCAGGAACTAATCCAGCAGCTCTGGGAACGAAGCAGAGCGAGAGTTTTGTTTTTCATTACAAAGCCCCAACTGTGCAGAAATAGCTGCAGAGAGGTGACTGGCAATGACCCTCTGGGGACAGCATGAATGAAATCGTGGTGACAAGGGGCTCAAAGACGGAGGGAGAACGGGATAAAATGCAAAAGGGATGAAAAATATCTGGCTGATGCATCAGAGGCTGAAAGCAGAGGAAAGTGTGGCTGTCCTCACTGGCACAGAGACATCCCTGAGACTGAGAACTCTTGGCCTTCAGAATTCAAAAAGCACCAGGCAGTTGAGTAGAAGGGGAGCTGAGACGTTCCCAAGAAGAGAAAGGTGCTCCCCATTAGGCCAATTCTTCTGCAAAGATGGTTTTGGGAAATTCTATCTCAACATCACAGATGTTACGTCTCCTGGGAAAATCACTTAAGAAATAAAAATAATTACAGGGCCACGTGAATTTGGTGGCAATGAATGACCACTGTGTCCCCTCTGTCCTTTTAAACACTTTTCTCTTGTAGTGGGAGAACCAGAGCCTTCAGGAAGAGCCTTGGGCAATAGGATGCTGTGAAGGCAGAGGCATCGAGGAGACACAAAACTCTGCCATGAACTCTGTGGGTTGAGGACATTTTGTTTGAGGCAATAAATCTCTTAGACATCAGAATATCAGGATAGGGCACCAAAATTTGCAATCTTGAAGCCAACCATGGCTGGGGAAACACAAGGCCAGTGAAGACTCCTGAAGACATCTGGGATCAACGAGGGTATAAAAGTAAAGAGGGTATAAAATGCCACTGCAAGGCACTCTGGAGGCTGTTTGAGCACCAAGCCTGCTTTCCCTGCCTGTGCACACCCCGAGCACTGCTTCCCTCCTAACTTATTCATGATGCTCTTGCAGGCTCGCCAAGTTCACCCCAACACAGCTCATGCAAAAAACAAAAGCTCGGAGCATTACAAAGGGTATTTCCCCAGCGTGGCAGAGGGAGGAGGGAGCTCACAGTGCTTTTCCAGAGAGTGGTGCAGCCCCAGGAGCTGCAAGGGGCAGGGAGGGAAGGTTGTGAACTTCTGGGAAGCCAGAGCTTCCCACCAGGATGCAGAGTCAGCTCCAAGGAGCAGGGTTTGAAGCAGACCCACTGCGGGGAGCTGTTTCCAATTGGGATTCCAAAAAACAGGGAAAGGGAGCCTGTAATCAAGCTGCAGCCCTTCCACCTCTGTTACTCCTCCTCACAGGCACACTCAGGCTGAACAAATACAAATTGGCTCTCAGCAGCTTCCCTGGCAAAATAAAAAATCCGTTTGTTTTTGCATGCTATTCTGGCCGCTGTCTCCTGGTTATTGGCAGCACGTGGTCGGATTTTGCATCCTCCAGAGGAGCAGATGTCCATGGAAGAGGCAGGAGGAGCGTGGTCACCTCCCTAACACCATGGGGCTGGTGTTCAGGCTGGAAAGGAAACAGTCATGGAGACTCATGCATCCAGGCTTTGCTAATTCCTCACTTTTTTTATGCTGTTGTCAACCCTGGGAGATGTCCCCTCATGTCAGCACTGAAAGGAGGAGATACATCAAATGTGATAATGCCAGATGCTGCTGATAAGGGAGGGAAAAGAGGCAGGTAGGGCTGCTTGCTCCCCCCCAGGGAGAAGAAGTGAGATAAAACCACAGCTCAGAGCAGCCCAGTACCTTCCCCGTGAGGATCCTGATTCCATCTAACAGAGATTCTCTCCTCCTACCATTCAGGAATGTTCAACACTGACTTGAAGGACCCCAAAAAGATTTCCTGGACCTTCAAGAGGGCAGCACAGTGCCTATCCTAAAGAGAGGCTGCTCCTGCACAGAAAGGGTGCTAATTTTTAATATTATTAACAATAAATGGGTTTGGCTCAAGGCAAACACAGAAAGTGTGGAGGTATAAAACCTTGAAGAATATTCCCTTTAGTCCTAAGATCATCCTGCACTATATATAATTCAGGTTCTTGCAGCATTTCATTCCCTGCAGGCTCTGCCCTGAGGGGAAAAAGAGGATGAAGGCAGAGCCAAGGGCAGCGCTGGGTCAGGGTCAGCACCTGACCCCAGGCTGAAATCCAGCCCTGCTGCAGGGAAGGGGAGCAGGTGATGGAAACCCAAGCTGGGCTCCAGCTGCCCAGCTGCCATAAATAACACCCTCATGGCTCTCAGGGAAAGCCAAGGCAACAAACACAGCATGGCTCTGGAAGCAGGGCACCCCGCACACGTGGGCAGGGCATGTCAAGGCCCAGGCAAATCCAAACCCTGTGAAATTCATCCCAGCTCTTGGGCAGGCTGAGGAGAATAAGAATCCTTAGGTTTGGAGGGCTTTTTTAGGGAATCTCTGAAAGACAAAGCCTCTACTCAGTCCTCATGAGACTTCAGCTGCAGAACCACACACAGCTCTGCAGTCCTCAGCACAGGACATGGACCTATCAGAGAGGGTCCAGAGGAGGCCACGGAGATGCTCCAAGGGCTGAAGCCCCTCTGCTCTGGTGTCCAGCCTGGAGAAGAAAAGGCTCCAGGGAGACCTCAGAGCCCCTTCCAGGGCCTAAAGGAAACTTTTAGAAAAGAGGAAAAATAACTTTTTACACAGGCAGATGGTAAGCTCCTGGCACAGGTTGCCCAGAGAAGCTGTGGCTGCCCCTGGATCCCTGGAAGTGTCCAAGGCCAGGCTGGATGGGGCTTGGAGCACCCTGGGATAGTGGAAGGTGTCCCTGCCCATGGCAGGGATTGGAATTGGATGATCTTTAAGGTCCCTTCCAACCTAAATCGTTCTGTGGTTCCATAATCCTGACCTGGCTCTATAAATGATTTGACTCCTTTGCATCCCCAGCCAAGGGAATGGGTTCAGTATTTCCTGCCTTTGGCAAATTGCTGAGAAATCCAAGGAGGAAGGTACCTTCAAACCCGAATTGTGTTTTTTCCAGGCCACCCTCACATCCACCTGCTCACAGCAGCCATGGCAAACACTGGCCAAGCTACAAATCAGGGAATGGAAAGTGTGAATTTTGCAGCTTCCAGCTTGTCATGTGCCTCCTGCCCGGCCCACCCCGAACATGCCAGCAAGGTTCAGCATTGCTCCCAATTGAAATAAAGTCTCCCCACCTAATTTAAAAATACCCCACTCTCATGCCAACGATAACTCTCTGCCACGCCACACTGGCTCTGTATTTATAGCCATGATTCTGCCACACCCCCCTGCATTGCCCCCAACAGCACATCCAGTCCCATAAAAAGGGATTTTGTTGTTTTAACCAGTGATGACCCTCATTTCTGCCCAGGAGTGAGTTCCAGCCCCAAAACCACACATCCACATCAGCACTGAATTTCCCCCACGCTTCCTCCTCAAGCAGCAATGACAAGGCAAAGTCTCCCGAGGGTAAACACAAAGCTACAACCACTTCCATTTGAGCTATAATTGAAAATCAATAGGATTGGTAGTTGGAATGTTCATGTGCTTAAAGCAGAGGTCTGGGAACCAGGAGGAGTCAGCAGCAGGAGTGATTTCTTCTCCCAGCCGTGACCATAAGGAGAGATATTTTTTAGTTCTCTCAGCTTGTGATCCAGCACCAGAAAAATGAAGATGATCCAGTGTTGGGTTGGAATGCAACAGAGCTTCAAAAGTGCTGAGGCAGAGAGGTGCTGGGACACGCTCACAGAGGAGTTATTTTTAAATATATTGCAGCGAGAGTCAGCGACGGATGCCGAGCTTCTCTCTTTTTATTTTTTTAAGACCATCAAAAAAAACTCTGCATCAGCAATCCCTGCTCCACCTGACTGATGCCAAGGAGCAGCAGTGCCAGGACACCCCAACTGAACTCAGCATCCCAGTGCTGCCTGAGGTGGAATTACAGATAAAATATCCCAGTTTGGAATGGATGCACAAGGATCATCCAGTCCAGCTCCTGGCCCCAAAAAGGACCACACAAAAAGTCCTACTCTGGGCCTGAGAGCATTGCCCAAACATTCCTGGAGCTGTGGCAGCCATGGGCTGTAGCCATTACCTGAGGAGCTTGTTCAGTGCCCAAACATCCTCTGGATGAAGAACCTTTTCATGATATCCAGCCCAAACCTTCCTGTCACAGAGGGAGCCCATCCTTCCTATCAAAATAATGGGCCTTTTTACATTCCCTGACCTCTGGCACCTGGAGACCCAGGAATGGCACTGCCTCTTTATGGATATTGCCAGCAGACTTTGGAATGAAGGGATTAATTTCACTAACAGGGTGAAAGACCATCGTGGAGGTGAAGGGGAAGGAAAGTGTAATTACTGATTTATCCTAAGTCAGGATCTGTGACAAGAGGATAAAGGTGCCACCAGCTAGATTGTCTTTAAATCAATCAATCAAAAATCAATCTATTTCCCTCCTCAGCTGCAGAGAATTCCACCATGCACTGCCCCACATCACCCATCAAGGAGAAGAGTGTCTTAACCAAACCAGTGCTCTGGTCAGAGCAGAGCTATCCCAGATCAGGAGGATTTGCTGCAACATGACACATTGTCCCTCTGCCACGGTGTCCTGGGTTGTAAGATAGGTGTGTATTCTATCCCCATCTGCCAGAGGTGGGGCAGTTCTCTGCTGTCCATGGGGCAGTTTTCTTTATCTCTCCCACACCCAACCCTCCCTCCAGGAGATCTCTGCTGTTCATGGCCACTGAGTGTCCCTGCAGGGCTGAGAAAATTCCATCATCCCATGGGGAGATGCTCCACCCAGGGGAGGAGCCAAGCATTCCTACCTGGATCCAATCTGACTCCTGCAACATCACAGCAGCCTTTGCCCACTGCATTCCCAGAGGAGCAGCTTTCTTCTCCACTGCATTCCCAGAGGGAGCCCAGGCCCATCTCCAGCAGCCCTGGAGCTTCAGAGGAAAACTCCAGCCTTGTCCAGGATCCCTGCTCCAGCAGAAGCACAGCTGGCACTGCAGGAGGGCTGAGCCACCATGGGATGGGACTGCTGCCACCTCCCTGACCCACAGGGGGTCAGCTCTGTTCTGACTCTGGCAGTGGAATTTTGTATTAATGCATTTTTATTTTTATATTTACTTTTTTTTTTCCTAATAAAGAACTGTTATTCCTATTCCCATATCTTTGCCTGAGAGCCCCTTAATTTCAAAATTAAAACAATTCAGAGGGAGGGGGTTTACATTTTGCATTTCAGGGGAGACCCCTGCCTTCTTTATCAGACACCTGTCTGTACAAACCAAGACATACAGGAACTGCTGTCCTGCTAAGAGCCCTTAAAAAAAAAAACCAGCAGGGACAACATCTCATTTCTTTACTACAGCCCAAGCACTGCACAGCTCCTGTGGCACTCAGGGTTCGTGCCATGTTGCCTGAGCTGCTTCACACCTGCCCAGCTCCTACCCAGGTCCAAACTTCTGCTAGCCAGGATCAGGAGCACAAACCTTGTGTTCCCAGGCACGGGCAGTCTCGGTGGAAACCCTCCTATTTCCCAGCACAGCTCAGAGGTGTCATTAAGAATCCAATCAATGTGACGTCATGGATGTAATTGAATTATGTGTATGCTCAGCAGACCCTTTTCCACTTGGTATCCCCACTGGCTAATGTTGAATTATGATGGATCATACACAGGGATATATGAAACATGCATGAATAACCCAAGCATGCATTTTTAATGATACGATCCTGATAACTTCCCCCTCCTAACAAAATCAAAATGAATTAAACACAAGTAGCTGTCAGTGGCATTGAGGAAAAAAAAAAGGAAAGAAACCGTCATCATTGAAATGGCAACACAAAATGTTCCCTGAATTGCAGGGTGACTGGGACCGTTTGTTGTAATGATACCAATTAACATATCTATCTATATTTAAAGTTTCCAGGGGAAGAAGAAAGAGCAGCTTGGGTGATATTCTGGGTAGGGAAAGCAAGGTGAGTCTAATGCATGGCTGGGAGTGAATAGGGCTGAAATGAATGGGGTAATTCAGATCTGACAATGGCTGGATAATCCCCCAGAAGAGCACTCCCCAGATATAGGACAGAGCTTGCAGGCTTGTGACATTCATTAAAATAAAATAAGGGTGAAACCTGCAAACCCAACAGTCAGAAATCATCCAAGTCAGGCAGAGAACACTGGACTCCAGGGATCTGGCTTGAGACTCTGCAGTGGCTGAGTTAATGGGAACATCCCAGAGGAATGGTTTGGCTGCAGTGGCTTTGCTTTGGGGCACAGGGGATTTCTTGAGATCACTTCCATACCTGTATTCCCTGTCATAACTGTACTCCTGATTTAATCAGGATTAAAGAAGAGGGAATCACTTGCAGGAATGCTCAGGCATCTTAGATTTGCATTCTGAATTATGACTGAGCTCTTCCAGCTCCAGTCAAGAGCCACCTTGCCCGTCTCTGGGCATGTCCAAGGCTGAATGAGGCTTGGAGCACCTGGGATAGTGGGAGGTGTCCCTGCCCACAGCAGGGGATTGGAAGTGGATGATTTTAAGATCCCTTCCAACCAAAACCACTCCATGATTCCACAGCAAGGAGGCAACATGGCCTCAGGTCTGTGGGTCTGCATCTATTACAGCCATCCAGATAATCTTTTACCTTTGACCACAGTAATTTATCAGCATCAATTACCTAACAAGCTCTCATGAGCACTCTGCCCCTGGTTATAGCTCCAACTACCTGGGCTAACTAACATCATTCTGATTTCTGAATCCCTGGAAAAAATGGGCAGCAGCTCTGCCAAAAAAAAAAAAAAAAAAAAAAAAAATCAAATTCTAAAGGTAACTCATTGGGAACTTCTAGACTTCTAAAGATTTTTTAAGTCATAAAGAAGAAAAATTTGTTCCCACTCTGCAGATCAGGAATTTCTGTGTGTTCAGTGAAAATCAGACATTTCTGTCTGGTTGCAGATTTAGGATAAAGCAGTGTCACAGACCTTGCTCCTAATTGCAGACTGGCTGGACACGGTGGCAGAGGATGGAGCTGCCAGAGATCCCAGGATATGTCTCATAACAAGCTCATTAGCTCCAACATCAGCCCCCCTGCTCCTCAAAAACTGACCCAGGGCCCTCTCAGGATTTGTGCTGGAGCAGCAAATCTCATGTGGAGGGGAAGACAATACACTTCATAACAGATGAGTGTCCTTTGCAATGAATAGTGAATTAAATAAATAAATGGGAGATGTTTATCTCCTCTGAGTATCTCCTCCTCTTGTTCTTTTAACAAGAATTTGGCACGCCAAGCACCACCAGCATATCCTGAAGGTGTTGGGACCAAGGGTAAAACACAATTTAGGATGGAAACAGCATCAGGGAAAAACCCTCTTCCCCAAGTGCAGCAGTAAAACTTAAGGACAACTTCTGTTATAAAGCAAATTATTTTTAACAATATTTTATTATTATTAATCAACTTCTGTGATTAAGGGAATAATTTTGCTTATAAAGCAATAATTTTGCAAATAAAGCCCAGGGACCTTGAGGTTTAATCCTGTTGTGTAGCTTGGTGCAAGCCCAGAGTCTGAGTCTGCTGTGATTTCCCCCATGGCATCACCCCTACAGCAAGTCAGGAAGGGTATTTCATTACTCTCCCCTTAAGGACTGGAGTTATTTATATAGAAAGTAGGCAGATATCTCCAAGATATATCCACAAATGATGCTTTGAACGCCACTGACTGTAGACACAAGGGCATCCTGGCTAGGAGGTGATGTGAACCACTCTCAAAATTAAATATCTGCCTCTTTTCCAGGTAAATCCACTTTAGCTCAGAACCTGAATGGTTTTGCTGTCTCTGCAACTCTGAGACAGCCCCACTTCCACACCTATCAGCAGAGCTGGGAGGATAAATACATTTATTGATTTGATCTGCTGGGCAGCCAAATCCCACAGCTGGAGAATCAGAGTGGCACCTTTAGCAGCACCCACAGCACCCAACAGACACAACCACGGTTTGACCGGAGCACCAAAACTTCACTTCCCTTCAAAACAACAGTAGGGATTTTTTTAGGGAGCTGGTATTTATCAGGAGAGGAGGACTGGGAAAAGACACCTTGATTTCCAAGAATCCACACATTGTAAAATGTCAGCATTTCTGATGCAGCAAGAGCTCAGTGCCCAAAGTCTCATCCTAGTTTTCCTGACCATGGCTTTGAGTTTGTGAGAGAGTAGAAGCACCATGCCTTGAAGGGATCATTGGTGACCAGAGCTGGGAACTGCCCTTCACAGACAAATCATCCCTCAAAAAGAGCATTACTGACTTATACCAAAAAACCTCAAACTGAGGTGGGTTTTTTCCATTTTCTTCTTTACACCGACTGCTCTGTTGTATGTAAATGCTAAATCATGGCATAATTTAGAGACAGGGTTTTTTTTCAGTTTAAAGAGAACCAGTTCATTTTTTATGAAGGAAAATCTGAATGAAAAAAATGCTTCAGCTTTGTTAAATTTCAAAACTAAAATCACTTCATAAAAAGCTGCTCAAAGACGGCACATCACTGGGAGATATTTAAATGCAGACAGCAGGTTTTTAACTGTTCCAGGGAAACCTTCCTGTTGAGCAGAACAAGGGCCATGGGGTTAAAACACAGCCATCTTAACCTTTATTGCTTCATATTTGTGAAGTCATTAACCACAGGAGGACCCCAGATGTGCCACAGCTCTGGCAGCTGGAGTGAAATTCAATCCCCACATCAGAACCTAATTTATGGCCAACCAGTCAGGAGGGGACAAGGAAATCAGGGATACACAGGGAGCTGGGGAAAGCCTTGTGTTGACAGAGCTCAGCCCAAGCCCTTGCACAAACACACACGGGAGGAGCCCCCACTCCCATCAGGGAGTTTTTGCACGTGGAAATTTCTGCATCTGAAAGCAGCCAAACCCCAACATCACCCAGCTTTGGACTCTGGGTTCAGCAGCCTGGGAAGCATCAAGATGAAATCAAAGGGTGGCTGTGCTCAGGACAGGCTCATTGCAAGTTACAGCCCATTCCCCTGAAGATCTCAGGGAAGAGCAGAGAAGGGATGGGGAGAGGGGAGTGATTTGCCCGAGGTCATGCTGCAATCAGCAACAGAGCCAGGAATAGATCAAGGCTTCCTGCTCTGCCATGATGTCACACTGGGTTTTTTCTGACCACCCCTCATGCTCTCCACATCACGCCCAGCCCAAGCTGGCCTTTCCCATCCACTCCTTCTATGGAATTTGCTCCACTGCACACTTACCCCTTTCAGGGTCTGCTCCAGTTACTTGTGCCCTTTTGATTGCAAGTTCCTGGTGTCAGGGCCTCCTGCAACTGCAATCATGCACCTGAAAGCATCTTGATTTCATCTTTGCATGCCTAAATACTTCCTCACTTCTTTAATCCACCCCATCCTGCCAACTCGAGTCTCCAAATCACATGGAAGTACTTTGGGCATTCCAAAATATCCTCAAGTGTGCCGTGTCAGACAAAGTTGATGCCTTGAGAATGCTGAGCTGGAGCAGAGGATGGCAGAGTTAAAGAATAAAGCAGGGATTTATTAAAAGGATCTCCTCCATGGATCCACCTTGGGCAGCACCAGAGCCCAGCCAGGGCTGCACCCAAGATGAACCCAAATGGTCCCAAAATGCACGAGCGCTCCCGGGGGCTCTCACTGGGATCAGCTCTGCTCCATTGGCACGTTGGAGTTCATTGTCCCATTCCAGCTTTAGCCCATGCAGTCCCATCCTGCTTGTTTTTCTCTCCTCAGCCCACGTTGTTTGTGCTCCTGGGCCTGAGGTTTGGATCATTTGTCCTTGGTCCCCAGCTGGAGCAGGAATTGTTTTGTCTCCTGCTCTGTGCAGAGAACTCACCATCCCATAATATGAAGCCCAGACCCACACACTAAAGCAGCTCAGAATCTGAAAAATATAAAAGCCAAAACCTGAGGCATCAGTGCAGCAAAACTCACCTGTGACTGTCAGATGTGTGATCCCAAGGAGATCCCAGCCCCCTCAGCCACTCCTAACTCCCTGAACTCACTGGCAGTGCCCCTGCTCACTGCAGGTGCCATAAATCCTGCAGGCTTTCTTTCCCTTTTAAGCAAGACTAAAGGTTTTTCCCTCAGCTTTTAGCAGTTTAGGGAGAGTTTGTAACAGCATCAAAAGGAATCCATGGATTAGGGGGTGCTGATGTGCCAGGTCTGTTCCAGCCCCGTTTTCCCCCTAAACCACCTGAGCTGAAGTTGCAGCCCAGTGTCCCTACTCTCAAGCCACCTCCTCTATGTTCTTTGCCAACATCAGATGCCTGGCCCGGGTAAGAGACCCTGACCTTCACAGAAGAGGTTGAATTCCACCTGCAGTAGAATGAAGGAAATATGAAGGACCAAGAGGAATGGCCCCATTTGAACATGTTAATCAAATTTCCAGCAGGAAAACCCTGCACAACATAACCCTGCACTGAGCTTTTCTATTATCATCATGTTGGAGCACCTCACGACCACAAACGGTTGATGAGACCCTTATCAAAGCAGAGAAACACCATTACTGTCACTTACAGCCAGGGAACAGAGAAATAAGAGATGTTCACATCTGAGCAAGTTGTCCTCAGCTCCCCTAAGCTCTAATGGAGAGAAAAAGAATATTTTTGGACATAACTCACCTGCCCTGCTTTAGGGCAGTTTCATTCTCTTGCAGAATGAAATGAGTTGTGTGCTGAAAGGTCTGGTTTCTCTCCTTGGAGCGGGAAGGAAGTTGGCAGAACTTCCTGGGAATAGAGATTTCCCCATTTAATGAGCTGAAACCCCACTCTCCAAAAGCTAGGTCCATAAAAGTCAGCAGCAAAGCAGCAAGTGAGTTCAAGATTCTTATATTTTAGTCTGATCAAACTGCAAATGGACATCAAAGGTGAACAGAGCCAAAGGGTCACCCCAGGAGTAAAATTGTGGGGGCTTGAAGGAAGCTCCTTATGAAAAAGGAACAGAGGAGATGGAGGAGGGAAAGCTGGAATATCCTAAAAAGCAAGTTTAAAGGACATTCAGGAAACGTGATTAGTGGAAGAAAGAGGATAGATGACAGAACAGCAGAGCTGGGGGTCACACTGCTCATAAAACACTGCAGATGTGAGGATGATCCAGAAGGAACACACACTGACTGTCCCAGTGAATATATATGGGAAAATCCTTGCTAAGACACCATCCCCAGTCCAGATATTGTCAAGGAGGAACTCAGTCCTGCCCCAGACATCACCCTCCCACCCCGCTCTTCATTTTAATAACTGCAGGATTCCGATTCCAAATTTCGCAGCTTATTTTTATTTAAAAAATAAAAACAGAGAAGTAGGTTTGGGAGCCGGGTGACAAGGCTGACCTGGAGGGAGGAACTGCAAAGTGGCCACCAGCACCTTTCCATCAGGAGACTGAAAACAACAAAAAGCAAGAGCTCAGCTCTGCGAGCAATTGAAGAACAGTTAATGAAATCACCTGCCACAGAGAATTGACAAAACATGGAAAATAAGTCACTTCAGAGTCTGTCAGAGCAGCCCTGGCATGGACAAGGGGATATATTTAGTGCCAGTGATCTCATCTTTCCTAGCAGTGAGGAGAAGGGCAGCACTGCCATGGCAATGTCAGGGAGGGCTTGGAGAGGGAAGAGCCTGAGATTTCCTTAACAGGGCAGGAAGCAGCACAGAGCAGGAGGCAGGCAGGGGCTGCAAAGTGAGCAAGGTGAAAACCCCAGGAGGAAAAAAAAAAAAAAAAACCAACACAGAATATCAATATTAATAAAAAATGGCAGAATCTGTGTAATGACTTTGGAGGTATTCAGCTCCTGTTGCCACATCCCAGCCTGGGACTGCTCAGAGCTTTTCTGGAGGGGTTGAGCTCAGATCCCCTTTGCCAGGTACCCCAGTTCAAGCTAAAGATTAATCCTTTTTTAACAGAAGGGCATAAAACACCTTGGTGAACAGCCCTGCACCTGCTCTTCCACCACATATCAGCATTATTGTGCTGATAATTTGTTAAAGCAGAGCATTGCAATATTAATTACAACAGATCTTCCAATCTCCTGCCCTCCATCTCTGCTTTACAGCACTGCCAGTCCCCTAAGAAGAACCAGATTCCTCTAAAAACTGAGAGGTTGGCTTAAAAATCATGAATTAACAATCAGTGCTTTTGCTTGCTATTATAGCTACTGTCAGTGTCAGGATGTGTTTGGGACTGAATTAATGTTCTATTTACCTGCATCCCTTCAGCCCCCTCCCCTCAAAACAAGAATGTCCCAGTCACATGCCCCACAGCCAAAGGCACATTTTACATCTCTACATGAACTGATGTAGTACACCAGGGCAGTCCTGCACTGCTCACCATCTTAAAATATATTCTTTTCCTGCTATCTTATGATAATTTATTTCACTACTGGGACTCCCAGGTGAGTTCAATCCTCCAGCTTCCAAGCAGATAAAAATGCTAACCCGGCAGAAGAAGTTTAGCAAAGAGACTAAAGGCATCAGTCTCATAAGATCTCCCACCTCTCCACATATTGCAGACTAAGACAGACGTGCAAGGAAAACAGAGACATACAAATTTGCAAACATGTTCTTTTTTTTTTTTTCCCCCTCTCTCTCCATTAATAGAAAAATTAGCTAAAAATTCAGAATTTAGGTGGGATTTGGGGAATTAATTTGCATCATTGCAGGGGGAGAAGGGGCTTGAAAGCATCAAAAGATTTTGACTTTTCCATCTCACGGTAGAAATATCTGTGAGAAGAGAACTAATTAAATAAAAATAAAAAAAGAAAGGAGGGAAAGGGAGGGGAGGCGGTCAAATAACCATAAGTGGTTGTTTCATAGACCGTACAACTTTCACAGCTTGTTTGTTGTGTTGAAAAAGAGAGGAGGGAGAAGCAATCAGTTTTGATTTGGCACGGGGCTGCGTTTGGGTTGGGTTTATTTATTTCTTGTAAAACATTGCTCCGTTCTGTAAGAAAACAACAAAATGAGTTATTCTCATTGTAAGAGACACTCCATCCGAGCAGGATGCCAGGGTCCCGTCTCCTCCCAGAGCAGAGGTGCTGTCTGAAGGGCAGGAGAAGGGTCCTCATCACTCAGGTTCTCTCTCTGTCCTCAACACGTTCCCTTAGACCCCGAGGAGATCAATCAGTGGCACAGGAAACCCGAGAGAAACCCACAGAAGTTTGTGAGCAGTGGGGGGGAAAAGATCAAAGTGCCTGTGGTGTGCGAAACCACATCCACCCCAGCAGATATCACAAGCCATAAACCCCCCTGGTAACCCAGCCCTGATCAACCACATGACAAACACAGGGAGATTTGCACAGTGCCAGTCGTGGTGTTTAATTAGATTTCATCGGGAGGGGTCCTGAAAAATTCATATGATGAGGCCTCTGCCAGTCTCGGTGATAACCTTTTTCAGCTGGCATCACTGGAATTTATTGCCAGCTTCAGTTTACAAAAAAAAAAAAAAATTACAAGAAGTCAGGAGGATGACTCCAGAGCTCATCCGTGAGCACCTCAGCAGGGTGGGATGCCAGCACAGCTGGCAGGAGAAGCAGAGGTTTGCACTGCCAGAATGCCACAGATCCAGTGTGCTGGGATCCTCAGCCAATGCACCACATCAGCTGCAAAAACAACCCTCAGCAAAGCTTCCCAAAGCCACCAAACCCCCCCCCAGGAGTTGCTGTTTTGTTATCCAAAAGTGACCCAGCCCTGTGAATTGCCAGCAGAACACGTTCAGCACAACAGAGTGTAACCAGAGCTGAAACCCACAGAGGACTTGCTCACAATTTTCCTCTCCAGACTCTGCTTCTCTTGGCACCCCCGGGGTCCCAAACCATCTCTCTTTAGAGCCTTGGAGTGTTCCACTGGATTCCAGCACACACTTCCAGGCTGGCTGCTCCAAGGGGGATCCCAGCTTGGTGCCTACTGGATGAACAGCTCTTAGGGGTGATGATCCATGGGATTAAGGGGTATCTCCACGAACACAGTCCTGCCATCTCTAGTCAAGTATGGAGACCAACCCAGCTGGCAAACCTTTTTTGGGAGGGTTTTGAATTTAAATATCTCTCCAACTCTTTATAATTCAATGCCTCTTTTAGTTTAGAGGAGGAAAGACCATCCTCGGTGCCATAGTGACATTGGCCAGAATGAAGAAATCCAAGAAATTAGAGTCAAAACATGAGAAAAAAGTCATTGACATCAACCTAGATTTGACACCACCAGGTTACAGTCAAGTTTATAGGTTCAGCTGCTGCTGCCACAGCCAGGAAGATTCTTCTGGGTCACCCTGGTCACAGCATCCCAGGGGGACTTGGCAAATCTCATCTTGGATGAACTGCCCTGGTCTAGCCTTCAGTCCATATTTCTACACCCCTCACCCAGCAATCAAAGCCTTCCTAATTCCAAAAAGGGCCAGGGACCTGCAGCTCTTCCATATGGTTTCATTTAGGAGAGGTGAGAGGCCACCGACAGGGTTTGGGAGGTTAAAGAAAAAAAAACCCAAAGCAAAACAAAAAGACAAGTGTCAGAACAAGCAGGAACACATCCCTGGGTCCCACACAGCAACACAAATCTTCACTCCCACAGACATCAGAAGGGCTGGGGCCTCCAAACACCAGCACAGCTCCTCACACGCCAGTCCAACCACCAGCAATCCATCAAAGCTTGCCTCCAAACACCGGCACAGCTCCTCACATGCCAGTCCAACCACCAGCAATCCAGCAAAGCTTGCCTCCAAACACCAGCACAGCTCCTCACACGCCAGTCCAACCACCAGCAATCCATCAAAGCTTGCCTCCAAACACCAGCACAGCTCCTCACACGCCAGTCCAACCACCAGCAATCCAGCAAAGCCTGAGCACTCTCCAGCCAGGCTGCCACCACAGAACGGGACATGACAGAGCCAAAGAATTTTTAAACCAAAATGAAAGAAGCACGAGGGGAAGGGCTTAAGTTGGAAAGGAGCAAGGCAGATTTTATTCCTGCTTTTATTTCTCAAGCCTCACCAGCAGCATTCACATCTCCTGGATATGCTGGTGGCATTGAAGTCCCCTCTGCACTGATCAGGACATCGGGTGTGTGCAGGGGAGATGCGGAGAGACATCTTCAAACCATCCCCAGCCCAACGCTGCTTATCCTAACAAAGGGAGGCACATTCCTTTTTGCCTTCTAATTACCAGCTGGCTTGTAAATCAAACCTCTGGTTCCTGCACTTCGTTGTTATTAGAGGGAAAAGCTCTTTTTCCAAGGGTCCCTCCTGCAAGCTGTGGTCCCTTCTCCAGCTCCAGCAACACAACTAATTACACTACTTTTGTTTGCTCTGAACTCGCCCTGCCTTTGCCAGGCCAGGAATTGGACTCTGATCACCACCACAACTACCTAATTATGGGTCAGGAACCAAACAAAGCTTCCCCCAGCTTGAACATCAGCAGAAAGGAGGAGAAAATTACTGTTAAATACGCATTCCCCTGTATTTCCTCAGGGGTATCTCCCACAGCTGCTCTCAAATTAGAGGGTTCCTAGTGGTGGGCTGGGGGAGCTGCTTAAGGCCAATTGTTTTCATAGTGCAATAGTCAGAGAATAAAACCTGCAAGGCGTGTGTTTACTTAAGAGATTTTTTTTTGCATTTGTACACATATTTGCACAAAATACATTTCAAAATTATGTGTCTGTGGCTATTCTGTTTTGAGCCCCTCCAGCCCTGCTCTGCTGCCTGCACAGCAGTGATTTCCAGCAGCTGGGAGATGAGCTAGAGGTGTCAGCCCAGACTGCAGCAGCTACCTGCAGGAAATAGCCCAGCTGAGACTCAGCAAAGCAGAGTCAACGTGCAAAGCGAAGAGTGGGGACGTGAAATTTCTGTGCACAACATTCCCCACAGGCACAATGGGATCCTGCAAAGAGCTTCAGAGAACCACAGAATATCCTCAGTTGGAATGGACCCACAAGGATCATCCAAGTCCAGCTCCTGGCCCTGCTCAAGACACCCTAAAATCCCACCCTGTGCATCCCTGAGAGCATTGTCCAAATGCTCCGGGAGCTGTGGGAGCCTTGGGAATGTGACCATTCCCTGGGGAGCCTGTTCAGTGCCCCACCACCCTCTGGGGGAAGAACTTTTCCCTAATCTCCAACATATACCTTCCCTGACACAGCTCCAGGTGTTCCTTTGGGTCCTGTCCCTGGTCACAGAGAGAGGAGATCAGTCCCTGCCCCTCAGGAGGAAGATGCAGACTGTGATAAGGTCTCCCTCAGACTCCTCTTCCCCAGGCTGAACTAACCAAATTACCTCAGACACTCCTCAAATGGCTTTTCCCCATCTTCATTGCCCTCCTTTGGACACTAATGGCTTTGTAATAATCTTTTTTTATATGGTGGCATCCAAAATTGCACATAGGACTTGGAGTGGGAGCAAAGCAGGACAACCCCCTTCTTCAACCACCCAGCAAAGCTGTTTCTGATGCCCTCCAGGACGTGGTTGGTCCATATTCCACTTGGCATTGAGCAGGAGGTGAGGGGCTGGGAACACAAACCCTGTGAGGAACGGCTGAGGGAGATGGGGGTGCTCAACCTGGAGAAAAGGAGACTCAGGGTGGCCTCAGCACTCTCCACAGCTCCTGAAAGGTGCCTGTGCTCAGCTGGGGCTGGGCTCTTTCTCCAGGCAGCACTGGCAGAACCAGAGCA
The DNA here is from genome assembly GCF_031753505.1 of Anomalospiza imberbis. Lineage (NCBI taxonomy): Eukaryota > Metazoa > Chordata > Aves > Passeriformes > Viduidae > Anomalospiza > Anomalospiza imberbis. The sequence goes on along the minus strand of NC_089685.1, from coordinate 2,387,844 downwards.
CACAGGCTCAAGCTGTGCCCAGGGAAATTCAGGTTGGACATCAGGAAAAAGCTTTTCCAGAAAGGGTGACAAAGTTCTGGAATGGCTGCCCGGGGAGGTGGTGGGGTCACCAGCCCTGGATGTGTTTAAAGAGCCTGGAGGTGGCACTGGGTGCCAGGGTCTGGCTGAGCTGTTGGGGCTGGGCTGGACTCGATGCTCTTGGAGGTTTCTCCCAGCCCAGGGATTCTGTGAAACCTAACCTGGATCTCAGTGCCAAGGCTCACGTCCCCATCAGTGCCCAGCTCCTTTCCTCTGCCCTCACCTTCCTAAGGACAGGAGCTGTCTAACTGCGATGTCTGCATTCCCCCTATCAGCAGCTGAGGCAGAGATCAGCCATCTGGCCAAAGGGAGAGGGAGGAGGTGAGAGAGTGAGGAGCTGATTTTGGGCACCGATACGGCAGCAGGGCAGCAAGGGGGACGGAGTGGAGGACGGTGAAAAGAAGAGATGGATGCACAGAGCCTTATCAGGGACTTGCTCTTCTTTCGACTGGCTCCCTGATAACAAATGGAGCTTAATCAAATATGTAAATGATGTCCTATCTAGAGGCAAGGGAAACAGAGAAATAAACCCAGAGACCATGCATGAAAACAAGCCGATAAAATAAGGGAGTGGGTAGAAGGTTTCCTCTTTTTGATAAAATTATTTCAAAAGATTAAATTAAAGCAAAACTAATTAGGAGAACCACACTTAAGCCGACTTCCCTTAAGAAGGGTCAGCAGGCAAGAGGCATTCAAATCAAAGGCAGATGCAAGAGGCACTTCAAGGGCTCCCTGAAAAGTCATTATCCCAGTCAAAAAGGAAGGGATAGAGAGGAGGAAGGCATCACAAGAGCCTTTTTGGCTGGGCATCCATCCGGGAATTCACTGGAGTGTATGGAAAGCTAAAGAGCCTCTCTTTGTCACCCTGGAGAGCAGAAGGCGCAGGTGAAGACCAAAGCTGATCACCTGATGTTCCAGCCACAGCATTTCCAAAGGGACACAGAGAAGCAAATGGACCAGAGGGACATGGCAATGAATTTGCTTTTCCTTGTATCCCACCCCTGCACAGCTTCCATCAGCTGTGCTGCCGTGCCAGGCTCCGCAGCCTGACACCCCACAGAGCCGCTGACACCATGCAGAAAATCACCTGCCACCAGCACAGGGCAGGTGACACAGCTGGCACAGCCAGCTGTCCCCTGGGAGGCAGCAGGACCCATGGATTCCAGCAAGGAACAGGCAAGCAGGACATTGTTACCTGCCTCCCTGTGTTTGGTTTGGTCACTAACGTCCCCCTGTCTGCTCAACGCACATCCTCAGCCCTCTGTGGGGAAATCCAGCTCTGCAAAGCTGTCAAATGCAGGCTGCATTTAAAGGAAGGGTTTGAAAAGATGAAGGTACGACCTGCTGCCTTCCCTGCTGCAGTGGGCTCACTGGAGCCTGCTCTTTCTCCTGGAGCTGGGAGTGAAAACACACAGGGCAGAACTGCTGGTGTAGAATTTGGAGGGGATTAGACAGTTATTTGCAAATCTCACTGCATGATCACAAGATTCTGTCTCTGACAAGACTCTGAGTCACAGCTAAACCAGAACATCCAAAAAAAAAAAAAAAAAAAGAGCAGCACTCAACACATGTAGGAAAAGCACCCAGCAAAAGCACAGCTCAGCCAAACCCTGCACACCAGCACGGAGATTGCTGAGTAGTCACAAAGCAGCAGAGAGGGGTACTCGAAGGAGAGACAGGGAAAATTAATTGCTCTCTGCCAAAAAGCAAGCTCCAGATCTTCCCAGGAACAGCCTTCATGTCACAGGAAAAAAAAAAAGGAGTTTTCATACTGCAGTTAGACACTGCAACAAGCTGCAGTATGAGACACGGACAGGTTGTAGCTGGAAGTCCCAGAGCAATGGAAATGAGGGAAATGAGGGATGTGAGAGGCAAAGCAGCCACCTGCAGTGATGGAACTCTTAGTGGGTATTTCAAACAAGTGCTGGCTGCACCAGTTCAGCAGCAGAACCTGGACAGAGCCCCTCTGATGTGGGTTTAGGGCAGAGGATGGATCACAGGCTGGAAGGGACCTCACAGGTTGTCTAACCCAACCTCCTGTTCAAAGCAGGTTCTGCTGTGAGATCAGACCAGGTTCTTCTGGCCTTGAAAGTCTCCAAGAACAGGAACTGCTTCTTCAAGGTCCTCATGGACAAAAAGCTTTTCCTTTTATCCAACTGGAATTTTTTTCATGCCAACTTATGCCTGCTGTTCCACATCCTGTCCTCTCTCACCAACATGAAGAGCCTGTCTTCAACTCCTCAACAACCTCCCTGTTGGCATGGGAATGCTGTAACCTGGTCCCTCCACATTTTCTCATCTCCAGCCTGAATAAGATCATTTCTCTCTTCCCCTCCACTCAGGGAAGGTTCTCCAGCTCCTGGCCAAACCCTTGACCCTTTCCTGAACTTGTTCTGGTTGTCAACAAAGCTTTTGTTCTGAGTAGCCTGAAACTGGGTGTAGCATCTGGATGTGGCCTGGCAATTGAGCCCAAGATGATCACCTTCCCTCCATCTACTGGCAGCATCCCTATTTGCATATCCTGCATCTTTAATTTCACCCATGGGAACAGAACCCATTCATGGTTAGGTGATGTTTTAGGCCCTTATGATCACTAGACAATGACTATTACATGATCCAGGAGAAACTGTGCCACTGCCCAATGTACACATTGATTCCCACCACCCTTTTCCCCCAACGTGAGTACCAAGTGCCACGTTCACCACAGCTACCAAAACCACAACTTTGAGTGCTTCAGCCAGAAAAATTAACTAATTTCCAGGCATCTAAGGTGACAATAACCTCTCAAAGAGGGGCTGCACATCACAGTAGGACACAGACAACTGCAAACATCAAATTCTGACAGGAACCAGCATCACTCCATCACAAGTCAATGAAGCACCTGGACTCCCACTGGCTCAGGAAGCTGTGAGGAGAGGCCTGGGTGAACCAGCTCCTCTTGCAGAAACCATCTTCCCAGCAGGAGCCAGAGCCTCTCCAGCATGTTTTCAGAGCAGTCAAGTCCACCTGTCATGCAGCTGGGGGAAAAAAATAAAATTCAAAAGATCCTCAAGTCTTTAAAGGCAGCAGAGGGAAGGAGAAAGGAGCTGAGTTTCCCTGCTGGCATTCACACAGAGCTGTCAGCTGCAGAATTCCCTCCAGGGAGTATCAAAACTGAGCAGGGCTTCTTGTTTGGTGTGTATTCAGAAGCCCCCTGGCCTGGAGAAGCAGTGGAGAACTCTGGCTGAGCCTGCAGCTACCACCAGACTGACATTCCATGCATGGCAATCCCAGCGCTGCCACCTCCTCGGATGGGAGGTAAATCCCAACCCCCTGGTTGGAACTGGGACATCAATTCCATGGGCAGGGACACCTTCCACTCCACCAGGTTGCTGCAAGTCTCATCCAACCTGGCCTTGAAGGCTTCCATTCCCAACTCAGCACTTCCCCAACTCCACTGTGAGAGAGGCCAAAGTGAGAACTGCAATTCCCAGCTCCCAGATTTTAAATTCTCCTTGTGGTGCTTTGTCTCTGGATCCAAGGAAAGCAGGGTGCCAAGGGTTCAGGGGTATCCAGAGGATGGATAACCCATGGAACTGGGCAACACTGAGGATATTCTCCTAAATAGAGTTGATACCATGTGGGAAGTGCTAGCCAGATTTCAGAGCTGTTGGATCCAAATGAAAACCTTCACCCCACACAACATTTCACATCTAAAAACCCTTCAAAGACCACAAACCGACTGGGTTTGATGAGAAATGAAATGCAGCCCACAGAGTGAAAGTGTTTTTAAGGGTTTTAAGGGTTTTTAAGTTAAAGTTCTCTCTCTGCAAGGAATTCAGCATAGAAAAGGCTTTGAGTGAATTGTTTGGATGGAATAAAAAGAAACCAAACAATTTCTTACAGGGAAGTTTCAAATAAAGGAAAATTTCTACTACTCCATTATCAAATAAACATTTCAAAATAGACCAGAGTTTTTTTTTTGGTGGGAAATGCAATTCCTGGGGCTGCTCCCAGGCTGACATTTTTGTAAGCTCAACTCACCCTTTACACCTGCACCTCCACACAGAATTATTGCAGGTAAGTTGTATTTCTTTGACTGGAAGTGATCTGCACAGAAGCAATGACCCGTAAATTAAATGCCTGGGGAAGAAATACAAGGAATATGGAATACTGCTACAGTCCCTTAGTGATGCCAGGTATTAGTGGCACCAGGAAAATATCCAAGCCAAGCACGTGGGTACATCCCTGCTTTTCTCCTGCCACTGAAGTGAAGAGCCGAGCGTCGAACGAGGGAGTGAGCAAAGGAAAAATAAAAAGCCAGGGAATTTTGGCACCTGGCTGTTTTACAGCAAAGTGGTTTGTAGGGAGAACATCCCCAGGAATAGCTCCTGTGCTGTTTACAGGGAGACAAACCAGACATTTGTTAAACTCAAGGGAGTTTCTTTTTTTGCATCTCCTGAAAGAAATCACTAAAAACTCACAGGGTTGTCAACTGCATTTCAGCCACAGGTTTTGCCTGAAGCATTCCCCAGGGTACAGAGGGGTTTGCAGCCAAGGAAGCCCATCAGGATCCCTGGATTACACTAAAACTGTCTGTACCACCAAAGTGATACAGACTCATGGGAACACCATGGGACAGCAGCACAGGAGGAAATCAGACACTGGGTTCTAACCAAAGCACAGCAAGATTAAATATTTCTCATTAAACAATGCCACAAGTGGTCAGGAGCTGGTTTTCCATCTCACCTGATCTGTTGAGTTAAGCTGTTTGAGGTGATCATACACCTCACAGCACTTAATACTTTCATTTTCTCCAGCACTCTTTGAGCAAGGAAAACATTCCCTGCCATTTGCAGGAGAGAAAATGAGACATGGAGACACACCTGAAGTTCCTGGCAGAGCAAAGGACTGAACTTCTCCTCCCTGGGCCACCCTTCTCCATCCTCAAGAAGCCACAAACCCTTAATAAACCTTTAATGCAGGGACAGTGGTTTCTATGTGTTAGACATGGATAGGGAGAATTTTTCCTTTTCCATAGCTCTTCATTTTTATCCTATTTATTTCTTCATTCTGCAGACCCAGGCTGTGCCGTAGACAAGGCAGCAGAACTGGAGGGACTATTCCTCCTGCACATTATTCCGTGCCTTCCTGATGGACTGCACATGGAGCTTTGTGAATGAGCAGAGGTTGCAAAATGTATTTTGCCTGGGGCAGTGAAATAGCTGGGGCCAACCTTGTCATTCGGTTTCACTCACACTTTCCCTACCCTATCTCTATCTTGGTTTTTCCTTTTCTTTCCCTCTTTGTTGTCTTGGTTACATGGGCAGATTCCTGGTATTCTGCTAGTATTCATTTTAATGATATGTTCCTGTAAAGCACAATATTTTCCTTCAGTTGTGTGTGCCACTGGATAAATTCCTTTGACACATGTGACATTTGTATATCAACTAACAGATATTGCTTTATGACTGTGGGTATTTTGCAGAGCATTCATGGATCGCATAAATCAAAATCTGATACGCAGTCTGCCACTTTCATACATAAAAAAAGAAGCCCACATAGAGAGGAAAATACTGAAACTGCAGGGAAAAAAAGCAGCAAAGTTTCTCCAAAACCATTTTGTAATGACTTGCAGCAAGTCTTCCAAGCACAGAATAAATCCTGCTATCTTGGGGATAATCTCAGAACTCCTCTTTCATCCCATCCACAATATTCCACTGCAGCTTGACCGAGGAGCTGCACTGCAGCAGGAGAAGCAGCAGAGTGTGACACGCCTGGTAGGACCCAACAGCACAAAGAAACTAAAAAATCCCAGCTCCTGGGATTTGTCCAGGAGTTTCATCTAATCCTACAAGGCTTACTCCAATTTACTACTGTTTTTGAGCAGAAAAACTTCGTGCTAAAAGAATGGATTATGCTGGAGCTGCAATCCCAGTGCAGTGTTTTCCTGGCAGCACCTGACTGATGAGCCAAGGTGGAAAACAAAGCATCCAAAGGCCCGTGGCAGGGGTCAAGGAGCATCAAGGGAAAATCCTGAGTGCCAGACCACACAGAGGAGGTGACAGACACCCTCGGGAGCAGTGGGTGGGAAAATGTGAGGAGGAGAGTCAGGGATTGCAGAGGACACAGCAAGGATTGGGCTGAACTTACAGGACCTACAGGTTTCCAGTAGTCTGGATCAACTGGTCCAAAACAATCACACATGGTTAGGGGAGTCTCATTTTGTTTTCTGTTCTGCCTCTTTGGGGGAAATTCATTCACCTGAGCAAATTTCAGCCCAAGGCTCCAGCTCTGCTCCAACTCACCCAAAGTGAGAACCACCACAAGTAGAATATTCAGCATGTTAGGGAAAAGCTTAATTTTATTCCCTTTCTCAAGTTACATCAGCCACTTCAGCTCTCCTCTCCTCATTCTTTACCCTATAAGGCTGTCCCTGCTCCCTACCACACTCCATAAAGCACAGAAAGCTTTCTCTCCTATTTTCCCCTATTAAAAAGGAATCAGATCTTGGACTCTGCAATGCGACCTGCAAAGGCAAAGACAGAGCCGTGGCTGAGTTTTCTTCTCCTGAAGCCAAAAAAAACCCCAACCAAAAGCTTGTGAGTGCAGGGAGAGCAGTCATTAAGAGTTTAGGTCTTTTTGATATTTACCATTCAGATCTCAGCTGCCCCATTTCCCTCCATCCAAGAGACTGACTGGAGAACTGAACAGTTTATTATGATATCACACATGACAGGGAAGCAAAAGCTAATTAGCCAGGGAAGGAGATTATTTTTATTATGACCATTTTAAAAACAATTTGGCTCCTTCTTCACATGCCTGAATAAAAAAATATCCTACCATATTTTCTTTCCAAAAGCACGAGCAGCCTTTCGAGCAAAGCCAGAGACATTTGCCAGTGGGCAGGATCCCATTCCTCCCTCAGCATGGGGGAAATGCCATCAGAATTTACAGCCCAGATATGCTTTTCAAGTGAAGAAACAGGTAGAGGAATAAAACCAGAGATTCCAGACTATCCCTAAGCATCAGTGAACAAACTCCCTTCACTCCCCACAAGCCACAGTGGGTCACCTTTTCACAGCGCTTGATTTGCCCCAACTTGGAAGTCTTTACTTGCAAAAGAGATTTAAAGAGGAAACAACATCCTAAAACATCACCAGGCTCTGCCCAACCTCCCTTCCCAGCTTCTCCCCCATCTCCATTACCACGGCCAAGCCACCATCTCCTTGCACAGGCAATGTTTTACCACACTCCTGGGCTGAACATTCAGACCAACATTGTCAGACTGGCACAGAGGGGCTGAAATGGAGGCAGTGCCCATCATTAACCCACTTCCAACAACTCTTCTTTCCTTGGGAAAGACACAGGAAGAGGATTCCACCTCTCCAGCCTCTCCGAGGGCTTCACAAGGCAAATCCCAATCACGCAATGGGAACGTTTCCAGTGAGAATGCCCAGAGAGGAGCACAAACACACTCTTGATTCTGTTTGTGTGGCATCAACCATAAACATAAAGGTCATTATGGCTCAGGACACAGCTTTCCTTTGATGCAAACCCTCTTCCTTCAGCACAAACCCCCAGCCTGACGTCAACAGGGCGGCCGCTAATCCCATGCTGGGCTCGTGGTGAAATCACAGCCCGGTCACACTGCTTTGAAAAAAGATCTCCAGAGCATGAATCCTGTTGCCCAAACTTCAGCCCCAGCTTCAGTTTTTCTCCAGCATGCACAGATACCCTGTGATCTATGCCTCAATTAGAGATGGTCTGAACACCAAAAATTCTGTTGGATGCAAATTACATCACGTCCATCCGCGACCGGGGCTGTGGTTTGACTTCTGAAGCATTAATTTCCTGATGAATAACCACTTGGAAGGAGGATTTTATCCTTTCTCAGATCATCTCTATCCCCTGAGGGTGAAACACAGTTTCTTTGCCAACCAAACCATTTTTTAACCTCAAAATAGGAGCACCTTAGGACAAGGACCACGCTCATGCTCGATGCAACACTTAAATCACCATAAAAATATGAAAATCTGAGTTAGAGGACCATGTAGGTCTTACCTTCTTGAGCTTCCCACTCTTGGTGCCTACAAAAGCCAGGGAGTGGTTCTTGTAGACGTAGGCAATCACTGAGGTCATCCTGTCCCCATCCTCGGTGAAAATGGGGAGCCCTCGCACCATGGATGATACTCCCAAGGGGGCATTCATATCCAGGCCACAGAAATTGTCATCAATTGTTAACAGCTGCAAAGGAAGAAAGAAGAAGGGGGTAAACAGCTGAAGACACCAATTTTTTAGCCATCTGGGAAGTATCCACCCATTGCGTAACGTGGCTGTAATTTATGCAGGCTGACAAAAATCAGTGAGGACTGGAGAAAGAGGTGGAAAAAAGAAAAAAAAAAAAAAAACCTCTCTGAAGTTACACAATGAGTTACAGCCAGAAGCAGAAGTGGAAAGTTGGTTCTCTTGAATGACAGCCCAGCAGGATACATCACATTAAGCCTTTTTCCTACTGCTTTACCAGTCAGTTTTGCCAGTCAAGACTCACCAATCAAGTGGAAGTCTGCTGAAAATGTCTTAAACATACCTAAGTTCTGTCAAAAAAAAAAAAAAAAAAAAAAAAAACCTACACCATTCCGGTAGATCCAGACTAAGAACCACTGAGCTAAATCTGCGCTGGCAAATAAAACAGACCCTGACCTGTCCTCTAGACCCAGGATCCAACACGAAGGATCACATCTACGAAGCCTAAATAACCACTGCTCTCCTAATTCTAAATTCAGTGAGGTTGCTTATGTTACATCTTGGAAATTATCATCCTCCAAGGAGTGTCCAGGCATTGTCCAAGCAAGAGATAGTCAGATGGTCAGCCCAAGCTAAATCTGTAGAAGGGAGCACGTTAAGAATTAAATACCATGAACTTAGAGCCCTTTCCAGTCCCTGATGGGGTTCCAAGAGAGCTGGAGCAGAACTTGGGACAAGGGATGGAGGGACAGGACAAGAGGCAATTGCTTCGAACTGCCAGAGAGCAGCATTAGATGGGGAGAAATTTTTGGCTGTGAGGGTGGTCAGGTCCTGGCACACATGGTCCAGAGAAGCTGCGGCTGCCCCTGGATCCCTGGAAGTGTCCGAGGCCAGGTCAGACAGGGCTTGGAGCAACCTGGGATAGGTGAAGGTGAGACCATGGCAGAGGGGTGGGAATGGATGGTGTGGGGGGAAAAAATGCTGTGAAAAGCCAGTGTCCATAAAGGAGACAGAGGAGTTCTGCAACTTGATTAAAATAAATGGAGAGAGAGCCCACTGGGGGCATACCCCCATGGGGTTTCTCTCTCGAGGTTTCAGAGGATGCAGCCTCCTTTTATCCCAAGGTCACCCTCTTCCTTTCCCAATTACCAGGAAGGTGCAGCCTTCCCAAACCGCCTACCACATATTCCCCCTTGAACCTAGCATTTCTCCCAAAGCTCAGCAGTTCCGGCTGTGTGGCTTCAGGGGATCCACCAGAAGTGCCACAGACTTTACCCACACCCACTTGTCCAACCCTAAAGTTCAGGAGTTCAAACTGTAGTTAAAATTCCCAAGTTTTGTAAGGAACTTGTGCAGATTGTGGTTGGCAGAGACATTTAGACCCATTTCAAAGACAATAACACCTATTCCTCCTAAAGACCCCTCAACCATCGTGTTGTTTGTAAGGACATTAGCACCCATCTTTCCTTCCTTGAAGGCGCCTTCCAACCCAAACCATTCTGTGGTTTAACTGTAATTCCCTGAAGTTCTTTGGAGAGGAGGGAAGCTTCCACAGCTAGCACGGGGGCTTTCCAGATTGTTTTTTTTTGGGGGGGGGGAGATAGCCACGAACTCCCAACAACCAGAGAAAACCCCCTATCCATCAATATTGCTGCCTGAGCTCCAACACCCACTGCATTTGAACTCAGCAGCATTTTCACCAGACAGATGCTCCACTGGGATCCTTTCACTTAAATGAATGCCATGTTATCGCTAAGGGTGTTTCCTTGGGCTTCAGGGAGCTCCAGAAACACAGCAGGAACATGCCACAGGCAGCTCTTCTACTTTCAGGCACCATCAAGGCAGGTGAAGCTAATGCAGGTCACAGATCTCCACTGAATAAGCCAAATAAAACTCCAAATATCCCAGCACACAACTGCCAGAGCAGTTGGACTTTATTAACTTCTCTGGGGCCACTCACAGATTTCAAGTTAAGCATCCACTTAAAATGTTTTGCTAAGGCCTAGAAAAACAATAATGAAGTGTACAGGAAGGTTGCCTAGTTTTGATGTATCAGTACTAAAGGACCATGACAATTTTATTTGACCTCACATCTTCCTGGAAACACGGCTAAAAAAAGTGATGGTCCCTGCTTGAGTTCGAGCAGTAAAAGCCTGGTAGTTGATTCATTTTATCCTCACCCAGCAATTACGGGCAATAATTACAGATGGTTTTGCTGAATAGAAGAATAATGCGTCCTAAATGTGTTTATAAACACATAAAATCTAGGAGGAATTCAAAGAGCCATTAGGAGGGATCAGCTAGTCTGAGCTCTGGCCTGCAGGAGTCATTAGTGTTTGTGGACTGCCCTTTTTAGCAGAGCTGAAACACAGGCTCAAAGAGCAATTAGGGAGCAGATCAGCAGCCTCCAGCAGCAGCAGGCAAGATGCTGCTAGTCCAAAACGACAGTAACAAGTCCAGGATAAATCTACAAGCCAGCTCTAGTACGTGGAAATCCATTATCAGCAGGGGAAAGGAGGTGTGTCAGAGAAGGAGCCACCCAACCAAACTGGAAATGCATCTTTCAGCAGAGCCAGGTGACCACCAAACTATTCCAGACGATCCCCTCAGCACAACTGTATGGCTGCTTGATGTCCCTCCAACTTGAATCTTTCTATGGATGTAAGATCCAAGACTCCAGGTCTTCAAGTCAGGCCCGGTTTGCCCAGAAACTCTTAAACTCAGAGATGAGCACAATTCTCGGGGTCTGCTGTGCTAGGATGACCCCAAGAGTGTAAAAGTCCTCGTTTCCCAGCCCGTGCAGCCAAAGAAGGAGTCTGAAATGTGTAGGATCAGCTTCTCAAGGTTGTTTATTTTTCCTTATCTATAACATTCTTTCTCTGACCTGCTGAGCTCTGGCTAGCAAGGAGGCCATGGCGTTCTGTCCGCACTCTAGGGTGGTGTTTACCTTTTATACCAAAAACTCCGTGTGCCATGCTTACAATAACGTGCCAATATCTGTCATTTATGTTGGACAGTGTGTCTCTACCTTAAACCAACAGAAAAGTGTCACCATCACAGCAAGACATGGAGGATGAGGAAAAGGAGAAGAAGGCCAGGACAGGCCCAAATTCCTCTATCTTGACCTCCTGAACCCCATTCTAAAAACCCCAAAATTCTACTTTTTCACCCTGTGTTAATTCAACTACCACACTACTCAAACCCTTGTGGCTTGTAATTCCTCATACAGAGTTGGCAGCTTTTTCCACAGGCTAAAATCAAAGCCACAGGTGTTTTTGACTTCATGCCAGGGTCTCGAGACAGCCAGGGCAGTCAGAGGGATGTCCTGGATTCAAAGGTGCCCGAGCCCCCTGCCAGGGTCTTGAGACAGCCAGGGCAACCAGAGGGCTATCCTGGATTCCAACACACAATTTGTGTTTCAGGGGTACAATCAAACTGCCCAAGTGCTCACTCTGATGGCCTGACAAGCTGGAAAGAATCACTTCAGGCTGAAAGCAAGAAACTCCCCAACAGTGGAAAGAGGGGAAAGGGAGGAAAGTTTCCAAGGAAATCAAGACAGCTTTCTTCACCACCAAGATGATGAAAAGCTTCATAGTACCAGCAGACATCTTACCTAAGGTGCAGGGTGCAAAGCTCCATCCCAAACCAGAGAAAATTACTCTGACGAGCAGTGAAATGAGATGAATCCAGCAGAACTGGCACAGTCGAAGGCACCCTCCTTGGAGAAACACAACCAAAACCAACCCCTCCAGCTGAAGCACTTGAGACCAGAGAGGATCCATACGATCATCTGACTGCTTTTCTACACGATCCAGACCCTCACAACCCCAGGCAGGAGCCTGGGAGGACACAGCCCCCAAAATCACAGCATTAAGCACAAACACCTGTGGCTAATTTGCAGCCCGTCTCCAACCTGTTGAGGTTTCATTAATTTAATTGCCCCGGGGTAGGGCTCCAGCTGAACTCAGACCTACCCTTAATGGGGCTGATAATGCCACACAGACAAAAAATTAAATTTAAGCCTATTTATTTCACCTTTTTTCCCCTGACATTACTTATAGGAGAACACATCCTTATAAGAAGGACTTACACAGAAATAGGGGGGCAGGTTTTTTTAAAGAAGGTAGAGTCACACTACGTTTAAAGAAGAAATTGTTTATGATGAGGGTGGGGAGGCCCTGGCACAGGATGCCCAGAGAAGCTGTGGCTGCCCCTGGATCCCTGGAAGTGTCCAAGGCCAGGTTGGATGGGGCTTGGAGCACCCTGGGATAGTGGAAGGTGTCCCTGCCCATGACAGGAGGTGGAATTTGATGGTCTTTAGGTCATTTGCAACCCATACTGCTCTAGAACTCTGTGTCCACTCACGTGCTGCTGGTTGGGTGCCAGAGAAACAATCACAGCCTTGTGGTTTGCCATGTGGACAACCCTCCCCCAGGAACAGGAGCGAGGCCAGCAAGCCACACGAAAACTATTTTCATTGAACATATTTGGGTTATTTCCTCTGGGGATCATCTGCCAAAAAAACGCCAGCAAGCAAAACCCTACAAATAAACATCACCCAGCTCCTGCACAGCTGTGGGTCTCAGCAGCACACAGGCCTTTGTAGAAATACAGTCATCTTCTGCAGCAAAGAGAGACACATAAGGAAGTTTGGATTTATGATGAAAGGGTCAGGAGTTGCAAGCACAGGTTTATTTTCAATTCCAGACACTCCTAGCAGCAACATAAAGTAGCCACGTTAAACCCTCTGGAGCTTCTCTGCCTGGCAATTTCATGTTAATGGCTTTCCAGAATGAAGGAGGAGGTGAGGGCATGAATTCACTTCTAACAGCAGTTGGGATAGCAGGGAGAGGCAAAGGGAAGGTCTAAAGAGGTGGGAATAATATCAGCAATTCTCACATCCTGAGCAGTTAAGATGCAACCCAGAAAGTCACAGCCAGCAGGTAACTTGGAAGGAAACGGGCCTGCAGTTGGAATGCTGGGCTGGGATCAATCGCTTCATCATCCCACACTGAATGAGGGAATATTTCTCACCACCACCCTGCCCCAGGGAAACTGAGAAACACAGGTTTAAAAGGTGCTCTGCATATCCAAAAATACTTTCATCTGAGATGGATTGGCAGCTCCCAGGGTATAAATGCCCTTCCCAGCCCCACCAGCTGCCTCTCTGCCTGGTTGTGTTCTGCTCCTGCCACCTCTGCCTGTGTCACCAACCATCTGCAGCCGTGACACCATAGCCAAGTGTCACAGTCACCACTGAAATAGGAAGGATGAGCAAAAGAATGGCGCAATCCTGATTTGCAGGATTCTGGCAGGCATTTCCCTCCTCCAGGATTAAGCCTATCAAATAAATAATTAACACATCCAAGCCCTCCTGGAGAGGATGGGTTTACAAGGCTGGTGCTGGCTCAATCCTGGAGGGATTGGCTGAGCCCCCAAAACCCCCAAATTCAGCAGGAGGGTTGGAGATTTGATTGCATCACCTCCTTCCCTGTCCTCATCTCATTCCCAGCAGGAGCGGGCGCGCTGGCATCGCACAAGTGGCAGAAGCACCAGATATCAGGGGACATGGGCAAACAGTGCTCATAACACACCAATTGTCCCTTAAACATCTGCTTTCACTATTTGCCTCTGAAACAGCCCCTGATAATCAAACACAGCTTAATCCACATTTGGAGAAGAGACTTGATAAAGGATTAGCCACCCCTCACTCCTCCTTGCTTTCACTCCAGCAGAATCTTCCTCCTCAATCAAAGCACTTTTTTCCCAGATATCTCAGCAGGCTCCAAAGCAATTCCACAGACTCACCAGGGATAAAGGCTGTCCCAGTGGCCAAGTCTTGCCTTTGATTTACAGCTAATACCTAACAGCCCTGTCTTCATGTGGTGGCAGGTACTTGGCTCCTCTCTCCTGTTATCTCAGGCTTGGCTGATGCAGAGGATGGAGGGAACACACATTAATGGATGGCTGTGCTGCCAGCAGGGCCAGGGAGCCAGCAGCAGTAAGAAATCAACAGTTACAGGCTTTTGAGTCTTTGCAAGGAGACATCCAAGGTCTTTTCCATCACCTGACTGCAAGATCTCCTTTCCTGCCTGACTGCAAGCATTGAGTGAGGGTGAAGGTGGGCACATGTCCACTCAGTAGAATATTTAAAAATCTAGAGAGATGGAAGACATAGAAAAACCTCTCAGTGGGAACTTCATGGTATTTGAAGAGACACAAGCTAAGAAATTAGGGTCTAGGACACCTGCAGCAGGGGTGAACCATAAATCCCCACAGAGTGGATCTGGAAATAATGGAAACCATCTCCCTGCAAACCACAGGACTTTAAACTCCAGCAGCAGCAGGATGGTACCCAAGGCTTGTGTTTGCCTGCACACATTCTCTTGGTGGTTTGAGCATGGTTTGAGTGCAAGGTAAACTCCTGGTTGGATACTGCTTCACCCTGCCCATGGCATTAGAACTTGGCATTCCTGAAGCTGGATTGACTCTCCCTCCTGCAGTATCTCTGCTTCTGGCCATGCCGCGTTCTGTGAAATCAGTGGATTTTGGTCCACCTCCCCTTTCTCCCCACAGAACCTCAGCAGAACCATCACGTTTCATCCTGCTGCTGTGCCGAGCTGTGAAATCCCAGTGCAGAATGGACAGGGCCTCTCTGGCTTTCCCCTCCTGCCACGTCATGCCTGGAACATGATGCCTGTCACTGCCCTCCCCATGCCAGGCATTCCTGGAAGTGGCTCAGGAAAAGGCTGCAGGTTTGCATGGTTGCAGACCTTTGTCATCTGCAGTTCAAAATTTTGTGGGCAAAGAGATGGGCAGTGACCAAAATAGCACAGATCACCAACCCACCCCTCTTCAGCGGTCAGTCTGGAGTCTAATGACCTCCAAAAATACCCAGCCCTATTGTCCCAGTGTGCTCTGTGATAGAACAGAAGCTGGATCAAGAGCCAGCATTTAGATATTCATTATAATTGCATGCTGCTCTTCACTTGTGCACCCACAGCAGTGGTTACTGTGCAATTACATGTCACCATATACAAATGACAGTGCAGTTACAGTAACTTTACCAATTATAGGGAAATTGCACCCACTATGCTGAGAGGTTTTCCTTCTGACACAGTTCAGGAACGCAAGAACAGGAGGGAAAGTTACTCAAATTGACTAGAACTGGTACAGGCTTTTGGTTTTTAGGTCTGCAGTTTAAGCATCAGATCAAGGACTGGTGTCAAGTTTCCAGAGTGCTGCAGAATCTTAATGGAGTACAGACTTTTTATGCCTGCCTTTATGTTCCTGGTCTGCTGTGAGTGTAAGGCTCCCCAGCAGTCTACACCATGTTCCTCCACATCATAAAATTTGCAATTTCCTGAAGAGGAGGCTGCCTTTCTTGCAGAGAGCAACAGGTTCCTTCAGTCTTCAGGCCTTTTCCTCAGCAGAGCTGGGTGATTATCAGTAATGGTGGATAAAAGGAATTGTGCTGTAAATTTGTGCTATAAATGTAACATCCTCCAAGTCCTGCCTTTCTAAGTGATTACAGTGCTCAAAGATGTGCACAAGCTAAATCCATTAGTGAGGCCCTAAAAACTTTCTAGAGCCAAATAATAGAAAATTTAAACAATTCTGACTGCTTTCCTTACTTTTTGTGTCACACTCCGGAGATGCAGAGCCCTACTTTCAGAATCTGCTGACCCTGCAACAGCCATGGCAACACAATTGCAAAGATTATTGTTTTTTCCTTGTTGCCTATCTCTGGTTCCCACTTTTGCTGGGACTGCTCTGGAAGAAGCACTGGGCTGTTTTGGGTTCTGAACAACCTGCTCTAGTGGGATATGTCCCTGTCCATGGCAGGCGGGTGGAACTGGATGAGTTTTAAGGTTCTTTCCAACCTAACCCTTCTAAGATGCTGTGATTAGAGGGAAATTGTTCATGTCCCCCATGAAGGAAAGTAATATTGTGATTTAATTGGTATTTCCAGTGCCTTGGTTAGACCCCAGAAGTCTGATGTAGGCACAGAGAAGGGACAGTACCTCCAGCAGCAATGCAGACCGAGATAATAAAACATAATAAATAAAATATTCCATTCATGGAGATCTTCCCATTCCAAATCCCAAACATCACTGTGTCAGCCAAATCTTCCTTTTGCATATTGCATTTCCATCTCTTCAGAAGATTTCCAGCATCACAATTCCAAATCTCAGCACTCCAAGCCATGCAGGTGGGGTGAAAACCACACCCCAGAGTTGTGTGGCCACTGAGGTTCATTCCTACAAGCCAGAAGGATGGATGTGACCTGAAGAGCAGCAAGTGTGACTGTAAAAGGTGTAAAAGGAAGCTGAGCTTTCCTGTGGTCCCATAAACTTCCCCTTGCTGGCTCAGAGGATCATATGGCTGAGGAGTTGAAGGATAAACAGAAGAATATAATCTCTGTGGCTCTCAGATCAGTGCTTTGAAAAATTCACTTAAAATTTTTCACACCCCAAAAAAAAGAGATTATTGAGTGTGGAGACTCTGCCTTTGAAACTGCCACAGACTGTTGGGTAAATAAGCATTTAGGGATTTTTCAAAGGGGAAGTATTGATCAAATAAGCTGCTAGAGCTCCTCTGTAAGAACTTACTCCAGCAGCAAAGCTCTGTTACACACCTGAAACACAGTAGCACTGATATTCTCTGGTGCTGCTGCGGCTGAGATGAGGAGAATGAGTCCCAGAGAGATGAAATCTTAGGTGAAAAGGGGGTTTTGTGTAAGCAGAAAGACACCTTCGAGGGAAGGTGCTGCATTTTATCCTAAAGGATGTCCCATTTCCCTGATCAGCCCTCTCATTCCTATTGAATGCACACCAGCACCTGGTCAGATAAAGTCCAGATGCCTCCCTTTGATGGCACCACCAGCAATTCACTGCATCACAATTGCTATAATTATTATTTTGTTACACAGGGAAAAAAAAATCATAATTTGGGCTGCAAAGTGCCACCCGCGCCAACAGCGCCGCAGAAATGAAACAACAAGGCTGCTTTGCATGCAGGCAACACCTGCACCCCGAGAGCCCTGAGCCTTTTAAAAGCATTAATTAAGCCTCACCACGGTCCTGCAAAGGTGATTTAAGTGCTGTAATGAGTGAGATGTATGTGCTGCTGCTCTTCAGCACCAGGAAATGGTGAGAGCTTGGCTCACTCAACAAATAACGGAGAGTCGAGATCCAGGGCTGGCATCTGTATCAGGGAGAATCGAGATGTGTCTGGTCCCATCATCTCACCAAAGATGAATTTAAAGAAGCCTGGTTATCAGTTTAAACAACAAACTAAAGCACTCGAGCCCTGAAAGGGAAGAAGATCTCCCGCTTGTAGCTGCTTATCTGTGCACATCGAGGCGCTTGAGGAATTCAGAGCGTTTGTACCAGGCAGCGTGAATTCTCTTAAGCTCCAACTGCTCCCAAATCTGGAAGCAGGACTGAGCACCTGGGAGCCAGTCCTGGGAGCAGGGACACCATCACAATCACAGCCCTGTGTTTCCTGAAGTGGGATCCCCAGCAACAGCCCCAGCCCAAGAGTGCCGGGTCATTCCCTCATTAGGAGGAGTGAATTTTTATTATTCCCTTCTGCACATTCCCTCACTCTGCCTCTCCCACTCTCTCTCCTTGTCTAAATACGTGCCTGGCTAATATTGCTTGTTTACAGGATAAATCAGCTGTACAAATCCTATTATATTTTGGATCACTGACAACGACAGGGTAATGACATTGAAACTGGGAAATGCAATGTTGTTCCTACTGCTCTAATGTCACCCACATGTTCCATCAGCTACACCAGCTCCCAGTGCTGCATGGAGGAAACAGAGGAAACTCTTTCTTTACCATGTAGTTTCAGTGCTATCTGGCTGTCTTGCCTTTCCTAGTGTTGAGTATTTCTTTAAATAAAGAATCATAGGATGGTTTGGCTTGAAAGAGATTTTAAAGACTACTCAGTCCCACCCCGTGCTATGAGCAGGGACACTTCTCACTGGATCAGGTTGCTCAAAGCCTCATCCAGACTGGCCTTGAACACTTCCAAGGATGGAGCTCCAGCTCCATCCTGAACCTGGATACAGCTACTCAGCTAGGTCTGTGCTGGCTATGCAAACACCAAATTTTGTCTGAAAGTTGTTGCCAAGCTTCCCAAAGATTGTCCCATTCATAATAAAACGCCTCTCAAACTTAGAGCAAAAACTATATCCTACAACAGCAGAGCCATACAGGTGCCAGGCTGGGAGTGTCTGGGGCAGAAATATGGTCAGATGTGATTCAGGCATCTCTCTGTGAGTAAAACAGCTTTTTTCATCTCCATCTCCACACTATCCAGTCTTCCAATATCTGTGTTATCCTACCAGGTACAATAGGAACCCATCCATCCAATTTGGATAAATAGAGAAATTTCAGGGAGGAAAAAACAAATAAGTCTTATGTTATACTCCTGGAATATAAATAAATGGACACATACATCAGATTACTCCCAGAGGGTGAATATCTTCACTGAGCCTCCAAGTTCTGAGACAGACCCTGCACTGTGTTTCACCCTGACAGCTCCACTGGCATCAGGCGAGGGAGGAAGGGTCTGTGCAGGATTTATCCCAGAGAGCAAAGCTGAATCCAGCACTCCCTCGACCCTCTCCTCAACAGAATGGGCATTGTACAACCTCCCCTGCTCCAGCTGCTTTAAATAGCATCACCCTCACCAAGGGAGCTGGAGTCATTTTGCTTCTGGCTCTTCCAGGACATCTGGGGGTTGCTTTCTGCCTTTTTTTTTTCTTTTTTAATTAAATTAAAAAAAAAAAAAAACCCTCTTGCACAAGCATTCCCCTTGGCCTGCCAGGCGACCTCCTGGCGAGGCAGCGCGAGGTCAGCTCTGCGAAGTCGCTGATCTCCTGGCACGGAAGAGAATGTGAGGAGATCATGTGGAGGCCTCCAAAAATGCAAAGCTGAGCCACAGACGACCACAGGGCTCGACCACAGAAGAAAACAGCCTGGCTTGCTGGCAGGGGAAGCAGCAAAGAGCAGTTCCCAGAAATAAATCTAATTGTCCGTGTGGCAGGGAGCACGGGGAGATGGCGCGGGCAAGGATGGAGGGTCTGGCACTTGGCTCACCTGCACACCAGGGACCAGCAGGACCTGGGGTGATGCTGAGCTGCTCAGGCAGAGCCAACTGGTGCAGGGATGGGAGGGATGGTGGGGGAGGGAGCTGTGCCTGGAATATCTCAGACACAGCAGCGGCTCAGCAGCCTTGGGTCCTGCTCTGCCCTCAATGAACATTTTGTGTGAGCAGGGTCACCCAGACCTGAGGGAACAGCTCTGCGAGAGTGTTTGGCACCCAGGCACTTTGAGGCAGAGGGTTTCCTCCTGGTTTATGCTTTGGAAAGAAATAAATGGTTTTGAGAAGGTTGTTTCCAATGCATGTTTGGGTTTTTTCCCCCAGGACAATGAGGATTTGTGAAGGAGAGGTTTCAGGGTGGGGGTGTTTCAGGGTGAAGGTAATTAATTACCGCCAGAATTATTTCTGTATCCACTGGTCAGGCAGTATCCTTTCAAGGACAGGTGTTTAATACTGAGAAACCTATTTAATACCTCAAATGCAATCATCCTCTCCACGCAATTAGGCCCTGATTTACAGCCCTTAAGTGCAAGCTTCTGTTGATGAAGGGGATTAAGAGTTTTTGTTTTGCTCTCCCTCAGAGCACCCAAAGCCAAGTTTTTCCCTGCCTGGAGCGCAGAGCACTTTGCAGAGGCAGGGACCTGTCCTTACCCCTTCTGGCTGAAAGCAGAGAGGTGGCACCTGGGAGAGAGAACCATCACCCAGGGCAAAGAGATGCACCCATACGCTGCCTGAGCTCACCTCACAGTGGGGAGAATTTCCCAATCCCAGTTCAGAGAGGCCAGGACCTTACTGGGAGCACTGGAGACATGAACTCAGTTGCTCTCCAAGGAGCACAGCCCCAGACATCTCTGGCCACTTCCCCCACAAGCATGAGAAATACCAGCTGTGTCCCTGAAGAGAGCTCCCTGAGCTGCCTCGTGCGGGGAGATAACACGGAATTTCTGTCTGTGGAAGTTTTTCACTCAGAGCAGAGCAGGGGAGGTGACTCTCAGGCCTGCTGGAGATGGAAGGTGCAGGGGAAGATTTGCAAATCCCAGAGCTCAGCTGCAGAAACCCTGAGGCAGAGCCCTACCGGTCAGATTATACCCTTTTTTGACTTAGAGATGGGGCAACTGAGAGGCGTTTTAAAAACTTTTATTTTATTTTCCATCTCATCAGAAGGCTGAGACAACACAGATGTTATAATTCACTCTTATCACAATCAGAAGTGATTGCGTCCCTCTTCCTCCCCAGCTCAGATTCCACCCTCTCCAGCCCCAGTGTCGGCAGGAGGACACTTGTCACCTCTTATCACAGCTGCTGGGCCCAGCAGCGCACGCGCCACACTCGGCATCCAACACAAACCGATGTGGCCAAGTGCACAAACACAGATCTGGCAGCCAGCAGCCTGTTTGCTCCGGCTCCCAGTCTCCAGTGAGCATTCCCAGAGAGGCATTACAGCATTGCTGAGGGTACTGCCCTTCCAAAAACTGAACTTCATTGTTTTTGCGCGGGTTTCCTGCTCTTATTTGCATTTTCAGAGGAAGAAGAAGAAAACGCTGTTAAAAATTGACCAAGAGCTGACCTCACCTGCTCACAAACCTTTTGAATCAGAAACACCAGCCTGTAAAATTTGGAGTAAAGAAGTGTACACAAAACTTGTGCATGGTCTGTCCAGCTGGGAAGAGCAAAAAGTGCTGTTGTGCAAGCACCAGTGGCACTGACACACACAAAGGGATTTACTTAGGATAGCCCAACTGGCAAACAGGGAGACTATGAGGTAAAATGAAACTGATAACTCATCCCTGTGATTGATCCATTCCCCTGGGAAAGAGTCAGGCTCATGTACTCACCAATCCAGCCAGGAGAAATGGACAAAATACCAAAGCACCTGGATTGCATGGACCTCCTTCCACACCTTCCTCTTCCCAAGGACTAAGCAAAAGCTAACGCTCCTTTTCCCCAACCTTTCTCTTTTAAGGGAAAGTCGGAGAAATGACAGATAGGGATGACAATTCCTGTTTTTTTGCTTGTAAAGTGATTTTTTTCCCTCGAAACACGCCTTCTTTCCAGCAGCTCCAGTTGGTCCTTCTTTCTAAATGGCCCTGTTCTTCTGCCCAGCGTGCCAGAGAGGAATGTAAGAGCAAGGAAGAGATTTCCTCCTCCTACAACAGATGGGCACAGCACTAAGATCCAGGAGACCCTGGGCTACAAATTGTGGTTTTGTGCCTTAGCCAACCCCCCCTATAAAATAACCTCCTGCTGCTCCCCATCCTGGTGTCTCAGAGGTGCTCTGTGTCCTGGTAACACCAGGGATGATGAGCACAAGCCGGGAAGGAAGAGGAATATGAAACAGGCTGAAAAATCTTGGCCATCCCTGCTAACACCAGTAATTGCAAACAGAAGTCCTAGGAGGAAGAGGAATATGAAATAGGCTGAAAAATCTCAGCCATCTCTCCCATTCCCAGGAGTCAAGCTGACTGTCCCAAACCTTACACAAAGTCTTTCCACCAGCTGAGCTGTAAATGGCCCTTCCTAACCTGGTGGGATAGAGCAGGAGGGAGCCCAAGGGTCATCCCCGAGGACCAGGCAGTGTTCATCCCAGTGCTGCCAAAGGAAAATGTCTGTGCACCCAGCTGGCCTCCAAACATGCCCAACACGGAAGGACTAATCCAAAAACTCCTCCTGAATCCAGCTCAACCCCGTGACAACAGCTGTGCTTGCTTAGTGGGCATCGGGGATGGGCAGGAGGTGCAGGGAAAGCAGGAGAGAGTAGGAGAGCAGGAGAGAGGAGGAGAGAGCAGGAGAGCAGAGCCCACTTGAGGAACAAATGCATGGAGATGGTGCAGGACTCTGAGATTTCACCAGCGGCATCTGCAAAGAGGTTTTGGGGAGTTACCAACAGCCACCAGAAGCACAGGAAGCCTTCACAGCCAAGTCACTCGTCAGACAATGGCTCAGGACCCAAACATCCACTTCTGGTAGCAAAGTGTTGGGAAAATATTGCCCAGCTCTTCACACAAGGCCTTTTGTTGGCCAGCCAGCTTTGAAAACATTTCTGTTCTCCCCCAAGTGACAGCGCTGCCATGAAAAACAGGAAGAGACTGAATACAGCAATTTAAACAGTCAAAACCCATTTCCTGCCAAAAGGAAAGGAAAATACCAGCAAAAGGCAGAAGCCAGGCAGGAGTTGGGGACTGACACTTTGATTATCTTGGAGAGATATTGGTGCTGCATGTCTGGTGGAAGCTGCAGTGGTGGAGGTGACACCTTTTCATGGCAGGGACTGGAGTCTCTTAGTCTGGGAGGTGGATCAGGCTGGGGAGGAGGCCAGGATCTCCCAGGAGAACAGCCCTGGGATGTGAGCAGCTCCTGAGCTGACAGCCAGGGTCACATGCCAGCAGCATCCCGGGTTTGGGGCTTCATTGACAGCCAAAGTTCCAGCAGGATCCCTGCTCCTCTCCATCTCCCCACAGCCCTGACACCCTCAGGCTGCTTTGGGGTCAGTCTCCAGTACCCTCCTCTTTTTCATCCATGCTTTTTGTCTCACAGCTTTCACCTGCCTGGTCCCCAAGGTAGAGGGGAAGGCTCCCCTGCCGCCTCTGCTGAGTATCCCAGGAGCAGAACTCCCACCGGGCTTCAAAATGCAGCCATTAATCTTATTTCATTGTAATGACAATCAACAAATCCCCAATGATCAACTCTTGCACAGAAATGACACATTTACATCTCCATCCTCCTCTCAAATTGCCCTTTCCCCTCCCTCCTTTTCTTGTTTTTTTTTTAAGAAATCCAGCATTCCCCAACACTTCCAGAGAACCACAGAATGGTTGGAAGGGACCTTAAAAGTTCATCTAGTCCAGCCACCTGCCACGAGCAGGGATAACTTCAACCAGCTCAGGCTGCTCCATTGCAACGTTTGTGAAGGACGTTGAAACCACAGCCTCCTTCACCCAACGTGAAGCTGGTTTTCTGTTTTAAGGAGCCTGTTTTTTCCCCTCCAGAGCAGCCCTGCCTTTGCCAACATCCTGCATGTCCACAGGGTTTGAAGGTGCCCTCTGACTGCATAAGTAGGAAGGGTTCAGTATCCAGAGAGGAGATTTAGATTCCACATGAGGGAAAGCTTCCTCACAGCACAGACAGATTTTAGGGAGAGAGAGGAATCTCCATAGCCAGAGGTTAAGAACAGGTGAGACAAACATCTGTCAGAAGCGTTATAAGTAGGGCAGAAGGGCAAATCAGATGACCTCATAAGAATCCTCTTTTCCCAGCTCATTTTTCTCTGATTATATGAATTTCTAAGCATTTGGGGTCAAGTGTACTGCTTAAATATAAGCTATTATCCTGCTTTTGCAGAGAGGTATTACCTGAGACCATTCATCACCTGAGTGAACATCACCAATTTGCAAATCAACAGCCCAGACATAAAAATCTATCATTTTTTTTCGATTTATGCTGAAGATGAATGAGAGGACAGCTGTAACACAGGGGTGGGAGGGGAATGAACACTGAGGATTCTTCATTCATCTCTGGACTTTCGCTTTTCCCACTCTAGAAATTCTGCTACCACGCTGCTGACATCTACAACAGGTACTTGGCATGGGACAACCACAGGCTCATCACACAGAGATTTTTTTGGTTTTGTCTCTGCCTTGACCTTTGCAAACCAGACTGGAACAAGTCTCCAGGACATCCAACCCTGCAGGACATCTGGGGACCCAATGCCTCTCGCTGAATACTGACCATGAGACAAAGTTTGTCCAGCCAAGGTCTTTCCTGACCTCAAGTCTCTCAGCTCCAGATGTAACCAAGCTGCCAGAGGACCAGAGGAGCTACAGAATCTGCTACTGGGGACCAGAGCACTGTTTCCCCACATCCCTGGAATTATGTGTGTGCACACTGCAGGTTAGAAGAGTTGTGCTGGGAATGGTCCACAGGAGATTTTTCTAGCCCTGAAACAGCTTTGGGCAAGGATTACACCAAGGCAGGAGCAGAAGTATCCAGTCATGTCGGTCCCCTTTGAGCCAGTTATTGCCCTGTTAGAAATATGAGAAAAACTATATGAATATTTGTTACTAAAAGCCAGACCTGATAGGCCAGGACAGAGCAGTGAACCCAGCTCCTCAGTCCTACAGCTAATACAGCAAAGAATCACAGAATGGCTTGAAAAGATCCTTGAAAGGGATCTTAAAGATCATCCAGTTCCGCCCCTGCCATGGGCAGGGACAGCTTCCACTGGGGTTTGGGAATCCCAGGTTGCTCCAAACCCTGTCCAGCCTGATCTTGCACACTTCCAGGGATCCAGGGGCAGCCACAGCTTCCCTGGGCAAGCAGTTCCAATGCCTCACTACCCTCTGTGTAAAGAATTTCTCCCTAACACCTAATCCAAACTCTCCTCTGTCACTTTGAAATGCTCAGTGCCCAGCTGGACTTGTTCTCATGCAGGATTTCAGCTGCCAAAGGCAGGGCAGCAAGGCTGAAGTTCAGTTCCAGCCTGGACCACAGGCAGGTTAAGCCTCTGTTTGCAGCAGCAGAGAAACATTTGACATCCCCACAACCGCGGGGAAAGGCTCACTGATGGCTCTGTAATTGGTTTTAGAGCTGCCTCTAACACATGTGCTAAGTGGCAGAGCAGCAGTGCTGGGGCTTGGCTGGAAAGCAGGACATCAGCAGAGGAGACCAGGCTCTCACGGACACACATCCAGCCTCCAAAATACTTCAGCAACCATCAAATATTTTCCAAGCTTAGCGGCTGGACTCTGCAACCCCTTTCAGCAGCCAAGTCACTAATACCTCTTCCCTCAGGCAGCACAGCTGATCTCAGGCAGGGCCTGCCAGCAGCTCTAAGTAGGCTCATTTAAGGAGAGGACAGCCTCCTTAGTTACACACTTCAGACTTCCTGCTTTTAATTCAAGCATCTCCAGGTTCTTTTGCAGTGTCTCTGATTCACAGTGAAGGTGTTCACTCATAAATGTGCTCCAACACTTTTCCCCACCGTGCCCTCTCTCCCAGCTCTGCAGTCCTGTCCCTACTCAGTCTGACACCAGTTTTCTTGGTTTGGAACTCGCCCCATGGGACACAAGAAAGCTGCTGGCCTTTTTTGCTCCTGTCTAAAGCCACAGAAGGCAGGACTGAGAGGTTTCAAACCTCCTAACTGGAGAGGTCCAGCACTGCAAACCTTCGTGTGGAGCACAAGCAGAGCAAATATGCAAATGCATGGAGAGGCTTAAGAGCCCAGGAAAGAAACTCCAGTGGGAAGCTCCCAGCTTAAATCTAAAGGCAGCTCTTTGAATGTGCACAGGCCTTGCGGCTAAACAAAAAAAATCAAAGCCAGATTTGGGCACAGCCTTTCTCCCTGTGCAGTGCTCCACAGGGAGCTTTGTGGGTCTAGGCAGAGATCCCAGCTGAAATCAAGGCCTTGTCCCTTCGGTGTGGGAGAATGAGAGCAGGGCAAGGTCAAGCAAGGACACTGAGGGGTGTAAAGGGGAATTAGGGCAGAGTAAGGCAGGATCAGTGTCCTTGCAATGAGACTCCCATCCACATTCCTCGTGGTCTGTCCTTGTCCCGCCAGGGAGAATCAGAAGAATCCCCCAGCAAACAAGGCTTGAGCAGCATGGATCAATCCCATATCTTGAGCACTGCCTGCCTGGAGATTTTGGGGCAGGAAAGCACTCTGGCATTTCTCCCTATTCCCTTTGCTCAGACTGGAACTCGCCTCTCACTTGAAAGAGATAATTAAGGGTGGGAATCAAAGCCTGGGGAAGCGGCTCCTGCAGCCCCGGGTGCGGTGCCGGCTGTAATGCCCATGTCTGTGCCTGCCATCAAAGCCAGCCCTGTGCACATTGCTGCAATGGCACTCGCAATAAACCGGGGCAATTTCTTCGGACCATTTGTAGGTCAGGCAGACCAGCCTCTTCCCCAATCCTGCCCTTAAATCTTGCAGTGTTTAATCCTTTCTCTGCAGCCAGGCCTTTATTTCTCAGCGCAGAGCTGGCTGGAGACCGGAAGGCGAGGGGCTTTGATGGTTAATGACCACTGCTTCTCAGCCCTGGAAGATATGAAGCCCTGGCTTCATAAAGTTCCCTGAATAAATCCTTCCCCAGCTACAGCCCAGGGAAGCAAAATTACACCAGCATGCACAGAAACTGGCACAAGCGACTGACATCTCTAGGTCCTGTTTTGGTTTAGGTTTGATCCAAGAGTGCACCTGGGTCTAAGTGGTTTCACACCTGTGATTTGCACCATGAAGTAACTACAACAGGCATATTCTTCCTAAATATACCAAGGCCCCTTGGTTTAGCTCACCAGCAAACACAGTATGTCTGCTTGTTCTGATACCTTCACCAGCTTGTCCACGAGCTGAACTGGTTAAATCGGGTGATGTGGTGAGCTGCAGGCAGAGCCAGCACTGGGACAAGGCAGTCTCAGTTCCTTGGTCTCTGCTTTAAGGTTGGTTATCTGAAGACAAGGCCTGTTAATACTTGAGGAGGGCAAGGTGGGGTGCTCAGGGGCTTCACTTACCGCACTGCTACAGGGAATGTCCTTGACCTTGAGCCAGGCCAGATCTAACGTCCCCTCTCCCCTGTAGCAGGACTGAAGCCGGTCCTTGATGCGGTCGTTGATGTTTTTCAGGACAAAGATGCAAAGAGCAGACTCATCCAAGGACTTCATCTTCCTTTTCTGCCCCTTGGAGAAGACTGTGAAGAGGATATCATCCTCGGGGCCAACGCCCAGCGACCTGGCCAGGATGGCTCCAGCCTTCGACAAGTAGGCAGCCTGGAGCAATCGATATTCCACCCCGTTCTTCTCACAGCCAATGGGCACCTCCACATAGGAGTTAAAGGCCGTGTCCTCCTTACAAAGCCGCACCAGCTTGGAGGTATAAACCTGCTCCTTTGTGGTGGAGCCGGGTGGGGAGATCATCTCAGGCTGCAGAGTCAGGAAGTAGACAAAGTTCCCACTGCTGAAGCCGTAGATGTAGTAGATATCGAAGTCGGGGATGATGGTAAAGGTATCTGAGGGGATCTTGATCATAGAAGCCACAAACTCATCGTGAAAGACATATGCAAACATCCCATCAGCCTCGGAGTTCTTGGTGAGCTTTCTGCTGGAGATGGTGGGGAAATACTCCGGTTTGCCATCCACGGCCGTGGCAATGAACAGCTTGTCGTCCATGTTGCTGTAAGAAACAATGACTCCAAAAACAGAGCCACTCTCGTTCACCCCAGAGAGGTAATGCTCCTTCTTGTGGAAGGGCTCTCCCAGCTTGAAGAGGTCATCCAGCCTCAGGAGCTTGCAGATGCCCTGGTACAAACTCCCACAGGCTATCAACCGATTCTCCTTGTAGTCTATGAGGAGCATTTTGTTTATGTTGTTGGTGGGCGTCAAGGGTTCATTGCAGGTTTGGACTATCCTGGGTGGATAACACTTGGGATTGTCATCATCAGGACCAGTCTCGTGGGTCACCAGGACCTTCAGGTCACTGGAGAGTTTGTAGATCCTGTTGACAGCCCCCAAGTAAATGTGCCCAGTCCTTTCGTCCACCACCAAGTGGTTGAAGTTTCCCTCTGCTTGTTCTCCAGTGAAGGTGATGAAGGGCCTCTTTGGATGGGGTGGCTGCTGTCTGCCAAGAGGTGACACTGTGGTGGACAGCAGGAGGTGGGAAACCAGGCAAGTCCATTTCCACATGGCCGGCGACATGATTAGAGAGGTTTGTATTCCCAAGGCAACAAGGATTAGAAGCTGTAAAACTCTTCAAAACACCAATTCCCTGGCAGATTCTGTCCTACAAGCAGAGAAAAAAGAAAACAAAAGTACATTACTATGGAGTATTCCTTCCTCCTCCCTCCTTCACAACCATGCCATCATCAGAGCGTATTTAATTGCTAATCCTCCCTTTCTCCACTCTGAGCTCTCTACTTAAAACCAGCACAAAGGGAGCCCTCCTGACAGAAAAGATGCTGGGAGAAAAAGCAGAAATCCCACAGCAGAGTAATAAATCAGCACCCTTTCCCTCTCCATTACACACCCACGTGCCCCACAGTGCAGCATAAATATTGACTGCAAGTGCAGAAGGGTAATGGTAAAAACATCACCCAGCATTGCTGTTTGCACTGCCAGCATCAGCTCAGCTGTGGATTTGCTATCTGAGACACCAGAACTGGAGAAGGATTATTATCCTGCTCCTCTGGACGAGGCACTGAAGCCTAGAGAAGGTCAGGGATCTGCCTACAGGGATGGGGCCAGATGGATGCTGAGCTCTCCCACAGCCCTTGAAGTTTGCCAGGAAGGAGCCAGCTCTGGTGACATTAACATCCTTTCAGGGAGATCCCAGTCCAGAACAGATCTGTTTGAGCAGGAGCTCTGTGGCTTCCAGATCAAAGCTGCCTCACACCAGCCCAGCCTGCAGTTCAGACCCAGGGGTTGTGGTGTGCCAGCTGTCACTGCCACATCTGCAAAGGGCTGGGAGCAAAAGGAGCACTGGGTGTCTTCTCTCCCCTTGGGCTCTCACCTCAGACCACTCTCCACCCACTTCACACTCTCCACGCACTTCACAGCCAAGGGAACATCATCTAAAAGAGATCCAGCTCCCCCGGGAATCTCAGGTGACTGAGGAGAAAGGGGTTGCTTATCTACCAGCAGTGATAAAGCCTAAAGCACCATGAAGTAGGAAAACCAGTGACCCAAGGACCAGCCTGGTAGCTTTCCAAAGAGAGGGAAGAGGCTTTCCTTGCACCACTCAGTCCCTTACAATCTCCCAGGTTTTGACCATGGTGATGGGAGCAGTATGGGTTTCAAACATTTGATGGGCACATCACCAAGCCCTATGGGAACACCTCTTCCTACTCAACACATCCATCTGCTCCCTTTTCCTTCACTTTTTTGGTCGCTTCTGTACTAAGAACAGCTTTACCCCTTTATGGCCCCACAGAGCATGTGGGACATGGAGTTCTACCAGCTCAGGCCTCACAAGCCAAACTCCTCATTGAGTGCTGACCACACAAGCCTGGTGGCCAGGCCCTTCATCCCTCTATCATTCAGATCAGAACTTCACAAAGCTGCTCTTGATTTTTAAAAGGACACAAGCCAAACAACAGCTCCACTCCCGCAGTGTCCCAACCCCTCCGTCACAGAGTGACTTTGCTGAACTCAGGGGTGTAATCAGTGATGACAGCCAGGCTCGCACAAGTAGGAGGCAAGGGAAAAAATCCCTGTTTGCAGATCCCAGCAGGGAGGAAGATGTGACAGTGACACAGGTCTGGATGTGCAGCTTTTTCAGATCTGTGCAGTTCTGTTAACGCCGGTGGAACTGAAAAATTTACTTTAAAAAATAATGGGGAGAATAAATCCCACATTCTTTTGACCCGTAGGCTGATTAGATCTGATAGTGGAAAGGGTTTGTGGGCTTGTAGAGCAGCCACCACTTTTATGCCACCCCAAATATTTCAAAATTCTCGCAGAGCAGCCAGAATTCCCCAGCTGTTGTAGGATCACCTTCACCTCCCGCTGCCCTGCCTGCCGCAGCAGCCGCAGGCGTTGGATGGATGATGGACAAAGGTCAGCCCACATTTACTTTAGTCATGTTTACCCTGTTCTGCTTTGCCTCTCTGGTCAAGCAAATATTTAATAAAACCAAGCTTATAGTGCAGAGTTTGCAGGGCTGTCTCACGAGCTCTGCGGGGATAGGCAGGCTGGTCACGTAGGCTGTTAATAACCTTTATTATGATGGATAGAGCAGTGATGGGATGAGTTCTCCCCACACAACCATTCCTCCTTCAAAAGGGCCCATCCTTGAGAGGGCAGCAGAAGAGGGAAGCTGTCCCTGTTTGAGCCCTGTGTTCAGAAGCATCACGTGGTGAC
The DNA here is from genome assembly GCF_031753505.1 of Anomalospiza imberbis. Classification (NCBI taxonomy): domain Eukaryota; kingdom Metazoa; phylum Chordata; class Aves; order Passeriformes; family Viduidae; genus Anomalospiza; species Anomalospiza imberbis. The sequence goes on along the minus strand of NC_089685.1, from coordinate 2,357,580 downwards.
CCTGAACACCGGCTCCTGTCACTGATGAGTTATGATCCACATTTTTAACAGGCACTGGTTTGATCAGGAACTAGGCAGATCTAGGGAGAAATTATTCTTTTCAAGTACTAAAAAGGTATCTGTTTTAGCCCTCTATTTTACTGTATTTTGCTCTGCAGAGTCAGCAGAGCTGCAGGGCAGGGAAACAGGAACTGCTGCAATCCCAAGACTGATACTGAGCAGCCTCTCTGTCCAAAATTCATCACAGCACCAGGACACAGCACCTGCAAAAAATGGGATAAAATCTGCCCATTAAAACAAACAGCCAAGACAAAATGAGAAGAGACAGACTCCAGACATAAATTCTTCGAGGCCCATGCAGGTGAGGATTGATTTGAGGTCAGACTATCACTCGCAGAGGAAAGGAATGGTGAGGAGAACCTTGCTAGATCCCTTCCAAGCCAAACCATTCTGTGATCTCTCCAGGAAAAGACAGCAAATTTCATCTGGAAACCAGAGAGACTCCAGTGAGAAACTCCAGGAAGGCTTCACAGCAGGCAAGGGTGCTTTCCAAAACACCGAACCTCATGGGGGAGGAAGTTCACCTGCAGAGGAAAGAGCATCAGCAGTCTGAGAGGACCAGGATTGCACAGGAGCAGCTTTTTGGGACAAAGCAGGGAGAGCCTGGAGCTATTTTGCTATCTTCCAGCAGCTGAATGACCCTAGGAGCAGGATTTTCTCTCTGCTTGCTGCTGGCACTCTCTCCTCTCCCATCTGCTCCTGCTGTACCCTCTGTCCTGGAGCCCCAGTCAGTCCTGGAGCCTCTGAGGGCTATAATTTATAATTTGGCTTAATTAATAAATAACAGCAGAGGTCAGGGGCAAGGAGGCCTGGAGGTTTAGCCTGCAGAATAGAGCAGGGTTTGTACAAGCCCTTAAAGGATGAACCAAGGAGAAGGGGGTTGTGGATGGGTTTCTTCCCCCTGTGCATGGATGGCAGGAATCACAGCAGCTGGGAAGGCAATAATACAGTGCTGTGGACATGCAGAGTCTAGAAGAGAGTAATTATATTCTAAAAACAAAGCAAATAAACAAAAGGCCACAGCCAGCAAGGGCTGGACTTGGGCTCTGAGCTGGCTGTTTCCAAAATAAACCCAAACTGCCTTCTCCACTGGGGATGTGGCCATGAGCCACCACACAGGGCTCCTGTGTGAGGCCAGATCATCCCTCGACATGGCTCCTGCCACAGCAGCCTCTCCATCAGCACATCCCAGGTCCCTGGGAAGGTCACAGAGCAAATCCAGTCATTTCAGACAGGGTTTCATCTATGGCAGAGGGAGGTCTCAGAGTCAGCACCCACAGGAGGTTTCACACCACTGTCCTGCCTGTGGAATCATGACTTTATGGCTTGCAAATAACACATTCCCCCGAAGATGCCTTGAACTTCCAGAGTTTGGTTTAAGTACTGGTTTCCTCCTGGAGAACAACAAGTTATGGTGCTACCCCACAGTCTGGGTTACTTTTTTTTTTTTTTTGCTGTTGTTGAGCATTTCCAGCAAAGGTTTGAGACCACTGAGTTAAAGGTTGCAGTTTAGCCCTGCTCAGGGATCTCCAGAACAGAATCCCAAGAGTCCAGAACATGAAACTCTGTGGTAAATACATGGGATTCTGGGCAAGAGCAGTTTGGGTGTGAAAGAGGAAGAAGCAGTTTGGGAGTCTCAGAGGAAGAAACATTCCAAATGTCTTTTAACTCTGATTATTAGATGGGAAATTTAGGGAATGATGAATACATCCTCAAAATGCAGCAGCATTCAAGGGGACAAAGTCAAGGATGAGTTATGCCTGAGGAAGTAGGAATAAATCAGGAATAAAGAGGACACAAAGGACTGATCTGTCAGTTGAGAGAGAGGGAAGGACTCAGGAGGAAGTGTAGAGGGAGAGGGGAAGGAGAGAGCTGGGTTTTGATTGACAGTCTCACAAAATCCATGGTCACGTCCCTATCCTGGAGTCTGGGACAGTTCCACGCCACTCCAATGACAGCTCCTGAAAGGAACACGTCACTGGGTGAGCATGAGACAACAGCATTTCCCTCAGACACACACACAGCCCTCCTGCCATCGAAGGTGTCAGACAGAGCCACGTCACCAGGTCCCCTGCCACGGCCACGTGTGGCAGCAGGGACACCACAAAGTCAGCAGGAAGAGCCTGGATACAGAAAGCCAGAGAAGCAATCCCACTCTGGGTCCAGCTCAGAGCAAAAATACACGGTGAAGCCTTAAATACAACCAAAATGAGCTGAAAAACAGCTCTGGGAGGGAGGGAGGGAGGGAGGGAGGGAAAACTCAGCACATCCTCATGGACAGTGGGCCTGGCAGGACCCCAGAGTTCCCCACCTGGCTGGGAGGAAGCCAGAAGCACCCAGGGCTCCTGAGCAGTGCCAGGGTGGTTAATGAAGCCCAGCTAATCAGGCAGCACGCTCCTGTGTTTGCTTTTCCCGCACTCAGGCTGTTCATCCCCGGGATGCAGGAGATGCTGACGAGGCAGACGCTCAGCACGGAGCAATTCAGCACCAAGTGCAGCCACACAATCCCTTTAATCTCATCTAAAGACTTTTTTTCATGGTTTCCTTTAATAAACCCTGATTACCATGGATAGAAGCTTTTCTTTGGGAGCCAACATGGCAAGAAAATCCATATAGGGACATTGTCAACAGCTTCCCCAACAAAGACTGGATTCTAACTTTGGCTAAATCCTTTCTCCCTGAACCTGCCCAAGCTGAAGGCAAGTCTCACTTTGGGGATACCCCACACCAGAGCAGCTTTACTTTGGAGCTCACCAAAAAGAACAGATCCCTGCAGGAGCTGCAGCTTGTCCCAAATAAAGAGATTAACTTCAGGAGTGGTTTGTTTGCAAGGGAATTAAAATACAGAGGGATAACACAGCCTTCCCTCATCACACAGATTATTTTTCTCAGGCACTCAGATGCTGCCCATCACCTTGTTACCTGTGTGTGTGCCAGAGGAGTATTAAATGATGGGATTAACACATGCCACAAGTGGGACTTTCTTCCCTTTTCTCCCAGCTCTTTCCATGTGATAAAACTGCATGTGGATGTTGTTTCTGCCTGCATTTCAAATTTGGTTTTCTACCAGCAAAAGCAGGTCAGAGCTGTGCTCCTCTGTGCTTGGGAGAGAAGAGGGGTTTGTAATGATTTCTCAACTCCTCCAGGAATTTGCTACAGAGACTCGAATGAAAGAACACAAATATTCAGCATCACAGAAACGAGAATGGAGTTTTGAGGTCATGGAAATAACCTACAAATCCAAAGACCGGGGTTAAACTCTTTTCTGGAGCAGACAGGAATGTGAGTCCCCAAGGCTGGGTGTTATGGATCATCCAGAACTGGAAAGGACCCAACCTTCCAACGACATGACACAGGTGACAGTACTTCCCAGCCTCCTGAAAGTGTCCTGAGGACAAATCTATGAAAATTACTCCTTATCACAGTTACTGGGGAAATGTAAACCGCCCAACAAACAAACTGTTGTAGCAAGAGCACACAAGGTCACTGATTTCAAGCAAACCATGTCACAGCAGTGCCTAGTTTGGCTGATCCCACCTTGTGTGTGTGAGATCATAGAGGTCCATGGCACTGAGAAAAGGGAAATACTGCCAAAAGCCAGAGTGTCAGGTTGACTTCTGTCTCATCCCTGTCCCCAGCAAAGCCATCACACAGTGCTGGCACTCTGTGCTCCCCAGCTCTAAGAGTCTCTCTGCTGTATTTCACTGAGGTGCAGCTCTCACGGGGTTGGCAGCACCAGGTTAGCCAAAAAAAGCTGAAATTTTATGGAATATTCCTTTGGCCAGTTTGGGTCAGCTGCATGCTTTCCCAATTCCTGGTGCACCTCCAGCCCTCTCCCTGTCAGGGCATGAGAAGCTGAAAAGTCCTGCAGTTAGTTTAAACACTATTTAACAGAAACTAAAAACATCAGTGTGTTATCACCATGATTCTCATACCAAATCTAAAACACACCATCCCAGGATGAAAATTAACTTTATTCCAGTAGAAACCAGGACAGCAATTCACTGGGAAGGAGACCCTGATGAGCTCTAGACACAAAGAGGAATAAACATAACCTCTACCCCTAAAGGAGTGATGAATATTGAAAAGAAAATGAATTGGGTTTCATCCCAGCAGGTCTCCCCAGCTCGTGTATCCATTCCAGCATTTTAGGACAGCCTTGAGGAAAATGGCATTTCCTTCCTCAGAAGCTCAGCTTATGCTCATACATTCCCTTCGAGGCTTTGGGGGCTCTGAAAAAAAACAAAAGAAATCAAAATGTGTTGGGTCGGGCTCAGGTGGAAGCCCCAACACAGCCAGGAAGGGTCTGTGACCTGGCTTTCGCCACGAGTTGCCAGGCAGCTGTTTTGTTTCCTTGTTGGCTGAAGCTGTTTTCAGCAGAGCTTACATTGCTCTGGATGCCAGTGGGAGGATGTTTCCCCCTGCCTGGCAGTTTTGGGAGGATCTGTGAGACACAAGTCCTCTGTCTCAGGCTGAAGCCTCGCAATTAGCACTGTGTGTATCCACCAGGAGCCAAATCTCACTGTTCTTCAGCTGCCTCCTGGGAGACTGGCAGGGACAGTCACTCTGCACTCACAGGGACTTTATGACCACTGGCTACTTCTCTCTCCAGATCTCTGTGAGATAAATCATGGGAAAAACCCAAAACCTTGATCAGCTGGTTGTGGGATCTGTATTTGGAACTGGGGAAAACACTGGCAAAGAAGCCAGCAGAGAATCCCCAGCCTTCAAAGTCTGAGATGTTGCTATATATTCAAAACACAGCTGGAGCAGAGTGGTCTGAAAGAAAAAGTAAAAGCAACAGGACTGGGAAAATCAGAGATGATAGCAGGATCAGGGAATCCGAGAATGGTTTGGTGTTGGAACCCTGGCTGCTGGGAATTTGAGACTTTCTGTGCTGGCAGGCACTGACCCCCAGGAGAACACTGCACTGACCTGAGGCCATGGAGAAGCTTCCAAAATGGAATGACAGAACTGGGATTGTGGGTGTGGAGTTTGAATAGAAGTGTGTGACATCACAGGGTGGGAAACTCAGAGTTTAGGGGTTTAGAATACAGTAATATCTGTAAAGCAAGATGGAGGTTTTGGGGCAGTGCCTGGTCCTTCTTCTTCACCTCCTTCTCCATGGGTTTGGGTGGTTTTGTGTAATTGGATAAAAAAGCCCACATTGCAGGGCACTGGTGGTTGGTTATTGGGTTAAAAGTGAAAATAATTTAGGTGTCATTTGTTAATTGAACAGTTTATCCTCAAAAGGCCTTGTAGAGAGGGAGATGGGGCTCCATTTTTAGTTTGTTAGAGTGAAGTGCTGTAGAACTCAGGGTTTGTGAGACTGTAACACAGATAAGAACTAATAAACATCTGAGTCTGAACAAGAAATACCATCTCACACATTTAATCTTGACCCTGGCAAAAAAGGGGATAAAAACTCGACAGTTTGGGTTGGAAGGGACCTAAAAGACCATCTTGTTCCAGCCCTTTGCCATGGGCAGGGACACCTTCCATAGACCAGGTTGCTCAATGCCTGGATGAGGATAGGGAATGAGCTTTGGAAATCAAGCTTCAGAGGGGTGCAGAGCAGTGGATTTGCTGCACAGGACCAGGCACTCTGCAAACCAGACGGGCATCAGTTAGCAGGGACCAGCACTCGCTGGCTCACAGCAAATGGGAACTTCTCCCAGATGAAGAGTTTACAAGTGGCCAGGCCGATGCGATTCATGCAGGGCACAGCTGTGTGCTCCTGGAGAGCCAGGATCCCCCAGGGAAGGACCATCAATCCTGCAACTGCACCAAACCTCGCAGGAAATGGGCTGGACACGCAGCAGGAGTGGGAACATAAAGAAAATGCTGTTAGCAGTGCTGAATTGCTGGGAGGGAAGAGTCAGAGGTGTGATCATTTCTCTTCAGTGGTGCAGGGTTTGCAGCAGAGGCGAGAACAGAGTCTCTCTTTATGCTTTACTCAGCATAAAATTTCCTCCTTTCATTTATGGCAGGTATCCAGCCCCTTTTGGAGCAGCAGCCACCAGCTCTGGATGGGGCCTGGGGAAAAGATCTGACACAGCAAATTCTTCATCCTCAACTTCTGGTGTGAGTGGCTAAAGGGAGCAGATGAGCGAGCCCCATGAAACAGGGATGGCTGGGCCATCCCAAATCCCAGCCAGATCTCCAGTCCAACACACCCCTGGGAAGCAGCACTGCTGACTGGCATTTGCCCTCCCAACCCTAAAAAAAAAAAAAAAAAAAAAAAAAAAAAAAAAAAAAAAAAAAGCTGTACTTCACTGCAACCATTAGCAGAATTTTAATATTGACTGGAGATTCTGAAAAAGGAACTTATAGATACCTCCTCGTTTTATTTGCTCTGCACTTCCTAACTCTGACCAAATTCCTAAACTCTTCTGGGTGGGTTTTTAGGCACCCTGAACCTCCTGGGCAGACATGTGCTGCTCATTTTATCTCTCTGCCTTCTGCATGACAGCTCTTCCACCAACTGCTCCCTGTCTTTCAGCCCTCCAGCAGGTCAGATGAGGTCAGGTGAATCTTTTTTCATCTTCCTGTAGCACCCAGGGCAATTAGGTCCCAATCTGGACGTTCCAAACTTGCACGTGTCAGCTGAAGCAATCTATTCCTGCTGCCTCTAAGGGCTTGGAAAGAGCTCTTGAAGGGGTGTCAGAAGGATAAAAAGTCCATACTTCTGCCCCAAAGCTCACCAGTCCCGAATTCCAGGCATCTTCTGCAGATAGGACATTGCTACAGAGCACAACCTCTCCTTTACAAATAATACAGCACCAAATAGACATTTAAAACAAATACTAATCTCCTGCATGCTTTTCTTAGCTTTCCCTTACAAATACCATAAAAACTGCATTACAATTGTTTATAATTTTAACCATTCTGGCATAACAGTACTTTTTGTGATGTTCAAAATGAACCAGGGCACAGTGCAGCTGCTGCATTCCAGAGCAAGATGCTCCCTGAGAAGAAACACCCAAGATCAGACCAAAGAGGATCTGTCCTCTTCAGACGCTTCCCCTCAGAGCATTTTGGTTAAAAAAACTTCTGTCCCCACTTGACTTGGATGTTTTGAGCAGGCTGAAGGACAGCTGAGCTGCTCCTGAGCCAAAAGGCAGGCGCAGGGGCAGGACTGATGGAGAGCCCCACGTTTGCCCAAGCAGAGACTTCCAGCTGAGACCCAATTTCCAGCCCAGCAGCAGCATTGGGGAAGGACTCTCTGTGCTGAGAGCTCTAATGAGACACTGTGGACACAAGCCCTGATAAGCTGCAGCTTTGGGAGCATTTCAAGGGAAAAGAAAAAATAAAAAGCAGTCTGACATCTATCTCACCACCACGCCGTGATGTCCCAATTTACAGGTGACACAGGAGGACCACAAAAGCAGAGAATCAGCAGCAATTCCCCCTTGCAGAAATAAAAAACGTGGTAAAAGTATTATTAATTTGCTGCTAATTTTCTCTCCCAGTGACTTTGTCCCCACAATCCCAGCTACTGCCAACACATCCAAAGGCCAATGGAAAGTTATTCTTAGAGCCCAGCCCGGCTGTTGCTGCAGGACAAGTAATCCCAAATCATGCCTGAGAGTCCTGAGCTGCTGCTGAGCTGGACAGGACACCCATGGCCAGGATCAGAGGCAGGCAGGAGACAGAACAGTGCTCACATGGGTGAGGAGATAACCACATGCTCTGTTTGTTAACAAGCAGGTTAGAAAGGAGCTGATGCACACACACGCACAGATTGTGTTTGCAGGCAGATACACGACTCCATTTGGTGCACATTTATTTTTGCACCAAAATGATGCAAGTCCCGTGCAGGGCACTGTGTGCATCCATAATTCCAGTGAGCATTAGCAGCAACACCTACAGCTCAGGTTGTCTGACATGTTCTGTGCCAAGGCTCACTTTTAAGGTTCTCATTACTTTGACAGACCTGAACCACTCAGGGGACAATTTCCTGAGCTCGGTGTCTGCCTCAGGCTACCAGCTCTGAGGATAGTTGCATTCAGAATGACTTGGGCAATGCTGAAAACTAAATTAGGGGAAAAGTTTTTGCAAGTTACTGATCTTAACTTTTTTTTTTTTTTCCTATATTTGACCTCGGTTTTATTCTTCCTGCTGCCTTGCTGAAAAGGTGGCATGCTTTGAAGCAGGGAGGAAAAATCAGGATGCTTCTTGTCTTGTGGCCATGGCTAAAAGTCTGTCAAAATTTGACCAAGTTGAGCATCTAATAGCACAAATACTGCAAGGAGAAGTTTTGCCTTTTCCACTGCTCCTAGGATGGATCAGACAACATTTGGGCTAATCAAAAGAGGAGGAGAAGAACTTGACCCTAATGAGCAGCCTGGGCTAGTGGAAGGTGTCCCTGCCCAAAATTATTTAAGGTCCCCTCAACCCAAACTAGTCTGTGATTCTATGAGTTGCCCAAGGTCACACAGAGCCAGCAAAGCAGAGACAAATTTTCATCCCACATGTTGAATTCCCAGCTCAGTGCCACAGTAACAGCTTTTATTTTGCAGAGCCACACATGCAGCACCAGGGAAACCTCCTTCACCACTGATTTTCTCTATTCTTATCTCCTTTGGTGCACGTTTGAGGGACACACACCCAAAAGTGCTCACAGTGATGAATTCCCCTCGGTCCTAAACCCATCCCCTGCCCCAGCACTTTACCAGCATCAGCAGAATTTGCATTACACACCCGAGTGTCAGCGTTGGAGCGACTTTAAATAGTTCAGTGGTCACCCTGCTCAGCTGTGGGATGCAGGGATGCATCCAGCATGTCCTGAAATGATACAGCAGAGTCCTGCTGCTGGCAACCAGCCTGGGAGGCTGGGGGGAGGAAGGGAGGAGGTGTCTGCTCCTGCTACTCTGCTGCTAAAGCTTTCTACAGTTCATCCCTGTGCTCCCCCACACTGACCAGCAATGAGAGGAGACACTGCCAGCACGTTCTATTCCATGTGGGCAGCTTGCTGCTGCTGCAAAAGGCAAAATCTCTGCTTTTCCTACCATAAATATCTCCCCTGGTCCACTCAGACACAGATGGAAGCTGCAGGTGCCCTGCACTTCACAGACCTGACCCCTCATCTGCACGAATCATGCCTAGTGCTATCAGCAGCTCCACAAATCACCCCAGAGCAGCCACAGGGAGGGTGATGCAATTGTTTTAGCTGTTTGCACAGCCTCATAATTGCAGATCCATCACCACAAAGCATTAGCTGTGTTAGGACAGGTGTTACACAGAAACTCAGCAGCAGAGGGGGGCACGTGAGCTGGGCAGGCTGCAAAGGACACTTTAGTTTGCAGTAAGAGGTTTGAGATCTGGGTTGTGCTACCCAGAAGAAAGTTATTTGTTTGCTAAGCCAGCTGCAAGCGAAACTCTAATTTAATCCAGATCCAAACACCATCTGCTTTGTTCATCTCTGCTCGCACAGGATAAAGGCACCTGTGGCTGAGACAAGAGGTGTTTTTAATGTGGGGGGCGTGCAAAGGTCACCTCTGTTCATAAAATCCTGCTCAGAGGAAATGGGGGCCTTGATAACACAGGTTTTAAGAGCTGAAGAAACACTATTAAGCAGATAGCCAGGTGCTAAAACAGTAAAACCCACAAGTACCGTACCAAAGTGCACTCCAGCCCCTTAGCCTCACCTGCCACTGCCTCCACCTCTCCACTTTCTCCAAAACAGGACCTGCTGCTCTCTTCCCTTTCCTCACAGGACCCCAGAGCTGCACTTGGCATGCCACACAAGCCTCAAACACTGTGAAAAGCTGTAAACCTGTGCCCATGCACCTTTACCCTTGGGGATGCAGTCACAGCTGTTGGGACATGAGGCAGGAGCATCCTCCCTGCTCCTGGAGAGCATCACCTGTGCTCCACCTCCCCGGGGCTCAAGTACAGGGCTGGAGGACACGGGGCCTTCTCCTGGCTCCTGTGTGGCTGGGACATGTCTTGGGGCTGGCTGCAGGTGGGTTTCAGTGACATGAGGCATCACTCAGGCAGGAGGCTGGGCTGAATTTTGCCCTTGACTCAAGAGTTAGAGCCTGTAAAGCTTTAGTTTGGATTAGAGGAAAAAGGCAGAGGGAAAGAGGGATGGAAGTGAAGTCTGGGTTGTTAGTGCTGGCATTAGGCTGAAAACAGCAGTGTTTTGTGCTGGGTGCTGTTGTGCTTTTTATCTTATTGGTAAAGGCTTAAGATATAGAATTTGTCACCATACTACTGTAACTTCACATATTAAACATTAAAAAATGTGCAGATCCTAAACATTCCAGTCAAACGTGAGCAATAGCACAGCAAATCTTTGTAACCAAGAAAATCCTATAAAAATTCTTCCAAAATGACTTAGTTCTTCTGAAATTAAACATAGAAGACTAGCACTCTAATGTTAGAGCTGGAGAGTGCATCCAGGGGTTTATATTTTTACCTCAGTAAAGCAAAAAATACAGTAGTAAATAGGGAAAAAAAGAGGGATTTTTTGAAAAAAAGAGACAGGACAAGGTGGAATAGCTTTAAATTGAAAGAGGGCGGGTTTAGATTGGATATTTGGAAGAAATTCTTCCCTGTGATGGAGGTGAGGCCCTGGCAGAGGGCATCCAGAGCAGCTGTGGCTGCCCCATCCCTGGAGTGTCCAAGGCCAGGTTGGATGGAGCACAGAGCACCTTGGGCTAGTAGAAAGCATCCCTGAGGGCAGCTGGAAGTAGAATTTTAGGATCCCTTCCGACCCAAGCCATTCTGTGATGCTCTGAAGAAGCAGCAGCACACACAGCAGCTCCCAGGGCAGAGTGCCCCTTGCCAGGTCAGGGGCAGCCAACACCCCCAGGAGCACAGCACCAAAGCCCTGCAGCCAATCCATGGTCAGGGCCCAGCACCCCAAATCCTGCCCTGTCCTCTGCCTCTGGAGCAAACAGGGAACCCCCAGCAGCTGCCTGAGCAGGGAGCCCACAGCTCCCAGCTATGCCCCTGCCGGAGCGCTGAGATAAAAACCGCGGCAGCGCGCACAGGTGGAAAATTGCTATCACAACTCCGTGGGTTATTAATAACAAGATATTTCTCCTCTGGGGCCATCTGCATCCCACACACCCCCACAAATCCGGCTCTTTCCTCTTCCAGTTACAACAGTCAGGGCAGATAATTCCTTTTTTTCCTCTGCCTTCAAGCCACGCACGAAGGCAGAGCTCAACAGGCAGTTTCCTGCCCCAGACCATGCAGACAAACATTGTGCCAAGCCCCACGAACTCAGAACTGGGGTTTTCTTTCCACCAAGGTGCCAGAAATAATACAAATAAACTCTTCTTCTCTCCCTGGTTTTGTATCTACAGCTCCCACACATCACTACCAGCAGGGCTTTAAAACTAAAACAGACTGGGCCTACGTGGCTTGAATTTATCCTGGAAATTTATCTCTTCTTGCTGAAAGCTCTGTGTTTGCTTGATCTTCCTGCCTTCCAAGCCCTACAAGTGCCACATGTTGCACAGCTGGATTCCTGACAGAGAAAGAAAACAGGAGGGAAGAGAGAACAGATATTATATATATATACATGAATGCCATGGCCAAGGTTTTCAAAAGTCACCTGTGAACTTCAGCAAAGTGCCTTCAAATATCTCCGAGGGACCTGTACACAGGAGAGACAGAGCTCTTGAGCTTCCAAAAATCTGCTCTCCGCAGGTAGAAGCGGAAGGAAAAGGAAATGGGGCTCCAAAAGACTTGCTGCTCTAAAGATGCTCAAGACCTGCCCTTGCAGGAAAGGATTTGCAGCAAAAGCTGTGCCAGGGAAGGCTGGAGATAAGTCAGCCAGGAGAAAGAAGGACAGATCCATGTGGCACTGAGGGAAATGAGGAGAATTTTTTAGTTCTCAAACTCACTGGGGTCTGATTACTAAAATAATTATGTGTTTTCCCAGTTCCAGGAGAATTTGTTCACCTTGTAACAGGGGAATATCCCTGATGCCCCAAAAACATGGGCAAGCAACATAGTGTGACAAGCCAAGGGTAAAGCATGGAAAGCTAAGGGGAAGAAATCCTGTTCATCTTGAGCAGCACCTAAAAAATCCCAGCAAAGGAGAAAATGAAGAAAATGTTATTTCCTTTGAAATGGAGTACTGCACTCTGTAACAGGAGGGGAGGGGGAGAAATCAAACCCAAAGTGAACCAGAGATTCAGTTCATAAACACAGGAGAAGGTCAGCTTCCTCCTCACCAATAACTCTGTCCCAGAGGAGCCCAGCATGGCATTTGAGATAGGGCAGATATTTGATTCCTTCCTCTGCGTGGGGAGCCTGACACACACATCCTCCACCCCCAGCATTGCCACGGGCTGGGCTGGGCCCCTCTTGCAGCCACCCTGCCTCAGCAGCAGCAGGAACCAGGTTAAAATCTGCTCCTTGAGCTGAGGAAGGGATTATTTTTCCTGTGTTTGAGAAGAGGCAGTGGCTGTAAAACCTTCTGCCTGAGCCCAGCAACAGTGAGACCTTGGGAGAGGCTAATTATGGGGGGTGAAAGAAGTCACCCACTGGCAGAGAGCAGTGGAGGAGAGACAGGTGAGCACAACCCTGCACCTGGAGACCTTTTTGCTTTTTATAAATTAAAGCTGGTTCTGGTGCCTGTGTTCCCAGGGAGGGAGAAGAAAGGCAGGAGAGAAGACAACGACCAAGTGAAAACCACTGAGTGAAAAGGCTTCAAGTGATGCCCTGTGAAGGCTGACCTAGAGCAGAGGCTGGCAGAGTTAAAGAATAAAGCAGGGATTCATTGCAAGGATCTCCTCCATGGATCCACCTTGGGCAGCACCAGAGCCCAGCCAGGGCTGCACCCAAGATGAACCCAAATGGTCCCAAAATGCACGAGCGCTCCCGGGGGCTCTCACTGGGATCAGCTCTGCTCCATTGGCACGTTGGAGTTCATTGTCCCATTCCAGCTTTAGCCCATGCAGTCCCATCCTGCTTGTTTTTCTCTCCTCAGCCCACGGTGTTTGTGCTCCTGGGCCTGAGGTTTGGATCATTTGTCCTTGGTGCCCAGCTGGAGCAGGAATGGTTTTGTCTCCCTGCTCTGTGCAGAGAGCTCACCATCCCATAATATGAAGCCCAGACCCACACACAAAAGCAGCTCAGAATCTGAAAAATATAAAAGCTAAACCTGAGGCACCACAAGCATCTCACAGTCACTTTCCCAAACCCTTGTGCAAGTACTGGAGAAGCCTCAGACTTGTCCTCCCACACGAATACCCAGGAGCAGGGGAGCAGAGCAGGGGAGCAGCCTGAGTGGCCAGCAGGGCTGTTAGTGGGGGAAACGTGGCTCAAAGAACCCTGTGCATCAACCAGCAGGCGGCAGGGAGACGCCTGCACGTGTCCAGGCACAGCCAAGGACTGGAAAGCAGAAAAGCGGATTGTCATGGAGCTCCAATCTGCCTGGGATCTCCTCCAGGCTTGTGGCACCTCATGCTGCCCCACTTGAGTGCTCGTGGCCAGGGTCCAGCTGAGCCACTGGGAAGGATGGGAATTGCTGCACGATCATCCCCTACCTCTGAGAGCCCCTCAGAGTCTCCTTTGCCACCAGCAGGGCCTGGACCAGCACCTTCTGAAAAGCATTGAGGCAGCCAAGCTCAACTGGAGCACATTCCCAGACACAAAGGTTTGTCCAAATTTGCACTATTTATTCCCAGTTCTGTGGTGGAGGAAAACCTCAAACTCTTTTCTTTCTTCCCTCTCCGCCCTACAAGCTGGAAAACATCTCTCTGCCACCAGCATCTGATCAAGGGATGCTGGAGAAAAAAGGAAAACTGTTTGGTTTTTTGGGTTTTTTGGGGTTTTTTTTGTTTTTTTTTTGTCTAAATCCCTCCTAACTCCAACTATTGCAACAAGGTTGCTCTTCCTTCTCCAAAAATCTGGACCTGCAAAACCTTTCCTGAACTGTGAGGGAAAATTGGCAGTGATCTGTGAAAAGTGCAGGGTGAACAGATTGGCATTTCCAAAGCATGTGTAGTTTGCATTTGTGTGTAGCAATGTGCATATAAATGTGTATTTTTATGTATATGTATAAAACATACACACACACACACATATATCTATATATATGGATGCATGGAGTTGTATTTAGGGAAAAAGGCACCACAACTTCCAGCAAAAGATAATGAGAGAGCTGGGAACGTGCAGGCAGCATGATGCAACTCCAATCCCTTCCTCACACTGCAGGACAATCAAGGCTTCTTCTCTGAAATGAATGCAGAAAAGGGCCCAAGCAGCTGGGGAAGGGGTGATGCTTGTGAGAAATGGGCTTTTTTTGTGGCTCATGCATTGCAAAGTGTGTGTGTGTGATGAGTCAAAGTCTGAGGGCTGCCTTGTGTCAGCCATTGACTGTGCCAATGACAGCAGCTCCCGGCAGCCTTTAATAACACCACTTACAGACTCTGGAGCAGGGGGAGGCAGCAAAAGGGGGGAGGAGAGAGCTTCCCTCGCAGGCTGGTGCACAAAGCGTCCCCAGGCTCGCCAAAATGTGTCACAAGAACCCGTTGATGGCTCCATAATTGCAGCCCACGCTGCAATGTGCTGTTCTAAGAGGCAGCAGAGAGCACAGCCAGGAGAGCAACTTTGGGTACACGGGGGTGAAGCACGGCCAGGAGGACATGGGGACACGGGGACACGCTGGGTTCAGGTAGGAATGGGCTGGGTGGTGGCTTAGGGGCTGATCCCAATCACATTTCCCAGTGCAGCAAGGCACCTCCATGTGTTCACATACTGGGAAGCAACCAGGAGAGCAGAAATTCCACGCAGAACAGGTGAAACAGGGAGAAATATCTGCAGAACACATCTGGAATATGCAAGTCCTGCTGCCCACCTTGGTTCTCCAGTGTGAAGGGGAGAAATAAGTCCCTGCCAGGTCTCACGGATGCTGGGGAGCTCCTGGAAGGCTGGTGAAGATGCTAAAAATCCTCAGCTTAGTCCAGATTTGGAAAGCTTTGGGAAGAGCTTCAGGAGCTCATCGTGTCCTGATTATTTACTTCTCCAAGCTAAGGAGAGACCTACTTCACACACCGCCTCCTGGAGAGGCGGAAAAATCAGGCATGTAAAATAAGAAGGAAATGGAAATCGACTTGATAGCTCCTTCCCCTTCCTAATGGGGAATACTTACCTAATTAGGCCTGCTTGCTGTTTCCTCCCCTCGCTTTCTTTGAGACATTATGCAGAGAGAAATTTGTCCTAAAAGTCGGTGCTTTCATTCAGAGGCATCCCCTTGAATGTTTGCCTTGCTGAGGCAGGCGAGGGCAGCAACTCCATCATAAAGGAGGGGGGAAAATCCCTCCTGAGTGGCTCTAAGGGGTGCTGGTTTAAGTACCCAGCTCCTGCCATGGCTCACCTGCCTCTCCTCCCTTTCCATCGCTCACCCGGGCAGAGGGTGCAGCTCCAAGGTGCCTCCTGTCCTTGCCTAGCCCAGGTGAGTAGCTCCTGATCTCTGGGAGTGACCTTGGAGACCAGGAAGAGAAAGCCAGAGGATGCAAAGGTGGCCAAAATGACTCCACCCTCAGCGGGCTTTTGGAGACAAACCTGAGACTGCATGGTCTCAGGGCTGGTGGGGTCCACAAGGACTCCCAAATCAGCCCCAAATCCATTCCACCACTTGGATGACCTCTCCAAAACACATATCCAAGCAGATGGTACAGCTCAGAGTGGGAAAAAAGGGGTGCTAGAAGCAAAACCCAAACCCTCCAGACCCACACGGACAAGGGTGACCCAACCAGGACACAGCCAGCCCCCCTCCTTTCAGAGAGACCCCACTCTGGTGGCCTCTGGTGGCCTCCCCTCACCAGGAGAAGGGGTTGGCACATGCAGGATGTGCAGGAGCACCTCCCACCCCACAGGATGCTCCCAACCATCCCTACAACAGAGCCAGGCTGGATGTGACCCTACACGAGGGGTTACAGGGGTCTCCATTCACCCCTAGACCCCACACTGGATCCCTTTATCCCTTCCTCCATTTCCATCCCACACTTTCCAGGAAGGCCTCCCCATCCCCCTCAGCCCTGCTCCTTCACCCCAGGAATTTTCTTCTCTTCCCTGCAGGGAGCAGAGCTTCCAAGAAGGAGAATGCAAAGCCCAAAGGGAATGACTTCAAGCACTGAGACGGCTCTGCAAAGGAAGGTGTTTTATTCCTGCCTGAGGGGGTGCTTTAAAGAACTTCCTTTTGTTTCCTCAAAGGTGGAGACCTGGAGGGATTCAGGGAACACACCCTGCAAGCAGCAGAGATTTCCCCAAGCCCAGCTCTCTGCCTACCCAGCATCCTGCACTGGTCCAGCCATTCCTGCATCCCTCCCCACCCCATCTCCCAGGGGAGCACCTGCAGCTGAACTCAGCCCTGCACCTGCAGCACCTGTGCAGGGTGTGAGAGGAGGGGCTGAGCCCCCCCCCCCCCTGCAGCTGCTCCAACCAGCCCTGAAACTTCATCTCCCAGTTGTTAATTCAGCATCCAAAAAGCTGTGTTGTTTTCCTTTTTCCTTTTTTTTTTTTTTCCCACTAGGCAATTTCCAGGGAACAAGAAAGAACTGCACAGCTAATCCCTGCTGCAAGCCAAGCCAAGCCAAGCCCTCCCCTGCCCCAGCCAGAGAGGGAAAGCAGCCCCACTCCTCCCAGTGCCCCTGGACATCCCTCCATCCTCCCACAGCCTCCTGTCCCCACCGAGCCACCCCTCTGCAGCCACTGCAGCATCCTCAAGGCTGCCAGGGTGTGAAGGTCAGCAGGAGGGAAGCAGGGAGGTTTCCTTGAAGAGCCCCCTGTGCTGCACTGCCAGCTTCCAGGGGAAGCTGTGAATCCAGTGGTTGCAGGCAGAAGACCCCTTTGCAACCCTCTTGCACCTCCTGAGCATTCCCAAAACCAATGGATGTGCTGGATAAACGGGGTCCGGGCAGGTCCCTGCTGCAGAGGAAACCTGCTCCTACCCCCTGAACCCATTCCTGGGGAGCAAGACCCCCAGAAGCAGGTTCTAGCCCACCCATGGACACTGGAAAGTGATGGTGAGGGCAGGCAGAGCCATGCCCTGAGCAGGGCTTGCTCTGCTTGGCCCCTTGCAGCCCTGGAGGGGTGCCCAGCTCCAGGGGGGCTCAGCAGAGCACGGGAGCATCAGAGGAGCTTCCCTGCCTCCCAGCACAGAGGGCTGGGCTTGCAGACAGGGAGGGACTCCAGCAAACAACGAGGAGCAGCAGAGGCAGAGATAAGAGCAGGTATTTAGCGGGCAGTGCCTACGAGGTGCTGTGAATGCAGCATTTGTGCTGGATGAAGAGTCATTGTCACAGAACTTGATGCCAGCCCTGCGCCCCGAATGGTGACACGCGATTTCCAGTTTGGAGATGGGTAAGCTCATTAGAATGAAACGTTTCGCTCAAATCCCCCTCCAAAGGAGGGATCTGACAAGGGAAGGGACCTGTGACGGGAACAAACTGGGGGATTTGTTTAACCAGATCAGCCCGCTGGGCCAGCACAGCACGGTTCCCTGCCTCCAGCGTGGATAAACCTGGATTCTTGGGAAGCTTAACCCCCCCATCCCACATGGACAGGGTGGGCAGTGTCCCACACCCAGCATTGGGGTCCGCTGGGCACAGCCCTGCTTTTAAGGGATGAAAAGAAGCACCTTTCAATAATAAATAATAATGCTAAATATGTGTTTCTATAGCAACTCATCACCATAGCAGCTCGGCGCAGGAGGAGAACTCAGAGCTCATCCCGCCGTCTTCAGGGTGAGGAGGCAGCTGCCCTCCCAGAGGTGGCTTCAGTGGTGGCACAGATGGACTTAAAGCAAGAAGTCCCCCTCCAGGTTGTCCCTGAGCACTGCCCTCCCTGGGGAAGCTGTGTGGACAATCTGGAGAGGAGCAGTCAGGGATCCAAGGGGTGACTGGGGTATGGAGACTCAAAAGCGCCAGGTACTGATGTCACTGCAATCCCCCAAATCACTTCTGGGATCCAAGGAGGGATGGGGGTAGGAAGTCTCAAAAGCACCGTGTATCGAGGTCATTGCAACCACCCCAAATCACTCCTGGGATCCAGGGGGGCTGGTAGGAAAGGAGGCTGTGACAGGGGACAGCCCCACTGTCCAGCCAGGAGGACACCGTGAAAGGGAGAGTGCAAAGGGTGAGGCACAACCAAAAGGAGGAAACGCCCAAAATTATCCATACAAATACCAACCCCTCAACACTTACACATCTCAGAACAGCTTAAAAACTCCACGTGTTGCTCTGCCTTTAGCAAGACCCAGAAATTTGCACCGAAACCCTGACAAATAGAAGGAGTTTCCCAAAACAGCCCAAAAACTCCTTTTTTCTAAGGCACACGTGCACACCCTAGTTTGGCTGTGTGTTTTTCTTTTCTGGAGTGTCCATTAAAGAAAAATCCCAGCTTTTGATTGGCTCCACAATTGGTGTGGTTGTATTCCAGGGCTGTGGGGGCAGAGCCTTTGCCTTGAATATAGAACCTCCTGTTCCTCAGCACCTCTGAAAGCCAGAAGAAGGTGGCACTGCCCACAGGTGGGACAGTGCCCATTATCCATGGGCATGATGCCATTCCCCAGGCTGGTGAGTGAGTTCCCAACAAAGCCCCCACCCGGTTTTACTCCCTTCACAAAAAGTGAGTCATTTTTAAAGGTCATTAGAGCAAAGCAAGCATTAGGCGGTGGCTGAAGGGACAGTCACTTCTAGGAGAGTTCCCCCACTTGATAAATGGGGAGACAAGAAGCCAAGGAACCCACTGAGAGCCGTGGGACAGCTCTCCATCAAATCCAAGTCTCCCTCTGGCAGCCCAGGGTAAGTTTCCCTAAAGTAAAATGAAGCTGTGTAGCACACCAAGCACTTGCTATTCCATCAATAGGCAATTGTAACAGGATACACCTCCTTAGTCTCTAAATGAGTTTTCTTTCCAGCACTACATTATAGACAAATCCCCTGTCACAAAAAACAAATAAATCCCTTTTCACAATCAAATATGCTCTAACCAAGTCAAACAGGGCCACAGGCACGTGCAGCGAATCCACAAAGCTTCTCCCAACTTCCCAGCGTGACCGTCCTCCCTTCAGGTGGGGAAAGAGGTGGAAAGGAGAGGAAAGAAAGAACATTTGATAGGCGAAACAAAGTGGCAATTTCCCAGTTCAGCTGGGAATCGATGGGTGGGCTCCTCCTGTTCCTGCTCCGCAGGGGCTGAGCTCTCGCTGCAGAACCCAGACTGACACAACACCAGAGCTTGACTTACTGGTGCTTCATCCCGGCAAGGTATTTTTAATTTAAACCTTGTCACTGCTGAGGATGAAGCCATCCAGGATGTAATTTACTGCTAATTCATCCTCCTGATCCCTATAACTCTAAGATCAAGTCACCAAACAGCGGAATGCCCGGACAGTCCCCAGCGAGGCTCGACCTGAATGAGCATCAGGAGGCTGCTGGCAGCAAGTGCCAGTTCCCCATGCAGAAAAAAAGCAAATATATAAATATTAACCATTTACAGGTGGTCACCAGTCCAGCATCACCTCACTGTTTCCCAGAAAAACACTAATGGGAATCAAACATCTTCAGCAGCCTTACCTTTCCTCCCTTTTGGAGCGTTTTAAGCTCCAGGAGAAATAACACAGAGGTTGTGGAGCCTTGTTTACAAACATTTACGTGCATTTGGCTGTGAGAGTTCACCAAGGATCAAGATTTATCCCTCTGGCCCTTGCAGGAGAGTAGAGAAGGGGGAAGTGTGTGGGTATAGATCAGGCAAATGCCTGTAGTGGAAAGCTAACCTGTATTATCTGCGTTAGAGCCACACATTCATCCTGGCAAATTCAAGTGCCAGTCAAATCCCATAAATTTATTGCCAATGGATGGGTGGGAAAGCCCCAGCAGATCAGTGTGTGGATAATAGAGATGGAAAGAAACTCAGAGATCAGGCATGAAAAGCAGGAGAATCAGAGGTGCAACATCTCCCTTTTGGGTCACAAGTGCAAGTCCTGCCACGCTCAGCAGGACTTTTTATTTATCCCTATGAAAAAGAAGCCTGGGAATCTCAGCCACTTGACTTTTGAGTCTGGATTTCTGCTTCACTGCATGAAGCATTTAAAAAACGTTTTTTTAAAGAGGGGAAAACCCTCTCAGCAGCAAAGTCTGGAGTAAAAGCAAGTGACAGAGTCTGCAAATGATCTCTCTCTCTCTCTAGTGATTCCAGGTGAGGTCACAGCTACCTGCTGAAGAGGAAGCAGAATGGGATGGGGGTTTGAACCCAGTCACTGCTCTCCCCCAGGTCTCCAGTTCTGAGAAGATTGTGTCTTCTACAAACATTAGTATTTGAGGTAGCGAGAGCTGGGAACATTGTATTTCAGCAAAAATGTTGGCTTCCTCCATGGCTCCAGGAATCCCCTCGGAAGGAAGCATGTCCCTGGCAGTGTTCACATCAGCTGGAGGGTACAGGTGTCTAAAATGAAGAATGAATGAATGGTCATTGGGTTTTCAAACCACTGTTCAGGGCCTTCAGAGCATCTCTAAGGGCTCACAGAGGGGTTTTTACCAAGGAAAGGGTTCAGGACAGGTGCCACATGACACTGGGTGCTCTGGCAGGAGATGCAGAGTTGGCACCTATTACCTGAGTGGCTGCTCAGCCCCTTCACGACGAGGCAAACTAACAGAGCTCATGCACCAACAAAAATACCCAGACTATTCTTTGGGATGAGTCAAAGAAACCCCAAGGGAGAATGCCAGATACAGAAAATCACCACACAGGCTGTAGGGAACTCAGCACGTCATTTTTGCAATGATGTCTCCATTCCCAAAGGTGATTAAAAACGTTTTGCACCAAATTTTAAAGGCACTGGGACTGAGGTCCACGAAAGCACAGCTGCTCCCAGGCCAATTCCCTAACCCAAAATGTTTGGTTGTCTCTGCCCATGGCAAGGTATTGGAACTAGAAAATCTTTAAAGTCCCTTCCAACACAAACTGTTCTGTAATTCCACGATTCTATGATACTTCCTCACTTCAAAACACCCATTTGCCATTTTAACTGGGAAAAATTCAATCCTGAAAATGACCTGTTCTGTCCAAGGGCTGCTCTTGGCTATTGAAGCACAGGCTGGAGGGCAGGGCACCACTCCCTGCTCTCATCACTGAGTCCCACTTGGGGCTCGGTTTGCACTTCAGGCTGGTGAGTGAAAATTCCTCATCAATAAATGTGGACTGAGCTGTTTGCCTCTCTGTGCCTCAGTTTCCCAATCCATACCACAGGAACTGAGTGAGTGGTTACATTTTAAAACCCCGTGCCTCCGTTTCCCGATCCACACCACGGGAATGGAGTAAATGGTTGTGTTTTAAAACCATTCAGAGCCTGAGTGAAAAACATGTGGGCAGCACTACGTAATTTTTTTTCTTCTTCTTCTTTTTTCTTTTTGTCACAGGCTCCTTGAGAGCTCAAAGCTGAGGGACATAAAGCACTTTTCACAGGAAGACAGTCACGCAGGGAAGCACGCTCATCACTGATGCCCTGCAGAAAGGCAGTGGGCTGCCCAGACTCTCTGCACAGACGGGAAGTCTCGTTGCCTTGGGCGCCTGGAGCGCTGCTGTCCCTTCCCTGAGTCTCGCGAGCCAGAAGGAAGGAGCAAGAAAGAGCCCTCTGAAGCCTTTCAGAGAGCCAGAAAGGTTCCCCAGATGCTTTTTGTTAGAGCATGAAGCAGTTTGAGGGCTTTGCTAGCGGGAACTGTCACAGCCCAAAACGCATCCCTGGGTGGGGAGGGGGATTCATGGGCAGGACATGAGACTTTGGAGTCTCAGCTATGCGGGACCCCACTTTAGAGGTGTTATAAATAATAAATAGATCAAGAGGAGCCAAATGATTCCCAGGACAGCACGCCATCCCGCTCCAAAACATATGCGGGCAGTGCCAAGCCCCAAACTCTGGCACTGCTAACTCCAAAACTCAGCAGCCGCACCTCTGACACCCTCCGCTGGGTCAGATCCCAGCGTGGAGCCCACAGTGCCAGCATCCTTCTCAGCTTTGCAGGAAGCTGCTCGGGGTTCCCCTCCTAACAAGAAACTGATTCCCACACGGCGTTAACCCTCAGCACACCCGGAGCATCGTAAGATCTTGCCAGGCTCTTCACACGAATCCAGCCCCGGCACGGCGAGAGGCAGCTCGGTTTTACTGCAACCCCTCGGCATCGGGAGGCAGAGACAAAGCGGTTCAGTAAAAGGAAAAAGATGCAACACAAAAGGGGCGCCGGCATCTCTCCTCCCCCTCCTCAGCCTGCGAAAGTAGAGGAATTGATATGAAAGCGGCTCCGGCAAGCCAGAGCCCCCCGGGATGGGGCTGCCACAGACGGCTCCTGCCTCGCCGGCAGCGCAGCTCCGCGGCTCTCCTGCCTCTGCTCAGCCCTTCGCTTTGCCTCACCCACCGGCTGGCGAGCACCAGGCTCTCTGCGCTGCAGGGAGGGATGCTGCCAGGTGAATCCGCTGAGGAAAAGCTCAAATATTGCCTCTCCCTGCGGAGAAGTTCAGCATCTCCCTTTGGGTTTGCAGCGTCCCTCCCCAGCCGGGCTGCGCGCACAGCACATTTGACACCAGCCCTCGGTGCCTGCGAGGCAGTTACGATCATCAAGCAAATGCTTGCCTACAGCACCGTGACTGATCATCAGCCCGGCTTCTAAAACACCGTCTTGGACATAAACATCACTTAGATCATGCGGCTGTCATTTATTTCGCGTGGTATCCATACCGCCGAGCGCCACACATTTAGGATGGGACAGAGAGAGAAGAAGCCTTGGAGTGGTCCTTTCGGAAAGGAGACACCCCCATGGGGGGTGGGTCTGGGCAGAGGAGGGGAGAAAAGCCCCAGGTTTTCGTGCCGGGGCTGGGGTTGCGTGTTTAAACCTGGCTGCACACGCGAAGCACACACACACACATCTGTTGCACCGCTTGAAGCCCGGCTTAGCGAAGGATCCCACACACACAAACAAACAAACAAACAAACACGCACTTCCCCAGGCAAAAAAAAAAAAAAAAAAAAAAAAAAAAAAAAAAAAAAAAAACACCAAAAACCCAAAACCCACAACCAAAACCACAAGGAAAACGCTGCTCGCATCCCCTGCACCTCCAGCCAGAGGCTTAGGAAGCACCTAATCCCACGCTGGGAGGCACACGCCGTAATTAAAACCACAGAGACGCCAAAGCCCGTGCCCCCCGTGCCCCGCTGGTCCTGCCCGCTCGCGCATTTCTACAAACAGCACCCGGGTGAAGCAGAGGGCTGGTAAAGAAATGAGTTAGCACGCTTTCCGCCCTCCGAAATATTAGTGCACACTCAAGATAAGTCCCTAGAAGGCTGCGAGCAGTTTGCATCGGCTGTAAAAATCTCCTGGCACCGTCATTGTTCGCAGGGAACGAGAGCATCCCCCGGCAGTCTCGGGGGTCCCGAGACTCTGCACCACTCATCCCCACGACTCGGGGAGCGCCAGACTCCCCTCGTTTTTCCCAAAACCTCTGTTGCCAGGCATCGCCTCCCGGCAGCGGAGGGAAGCCGTGGACAATCAGGTGCGCTTCCAGCGAGCTCTCCCGCACGGCTGCCCGGCGGCAGGGCTGCGAAGCAGCGCGGGGTGTGGAAGTTTTTCGGGAGAGGTGCGGAGCCACACGCGTTCCACCGGGTCCTTCCCACCAGGGCGAGCCCTGCGGGTCCTACCCCCGCATCCAGCACGGCGAACGCCGCATCCCTTGGCGGCACGGGGAGCAGATGGAGCCCCGGGAGGAGGATTTCCTCCGGGCTGGGGATGGAGCAGCCACTACAAACCCAAACAGCCCTGCTGGGGCTGAGCAAGCGGGTTTGTTTGTCTGCGAGGAACTCAGCTGCTGCCGGAGTATCAGATTTCCACAAAAACAACGTGGATTTCCACCAAAACAACGCGCGGCTCGGTGTCTAGATCACTTCTCCCGGTCTACATAATTTAAAGGCATATGTGTGATAAACGCAGAGCATCAATACGCAGGTTTCGGTTGCAGCACACACATGCACCGAGGGAAAGGAGGGAGGTTCAGCGGCGCTGACTCCGCAGCCGGGATTTGGGCAGGAAAACTCTCCGGCACCTTGCAGGAAGGGAAGAGATGGGGGTCTGCCCTTCCCTCTTAAGTGTTCACCACCGGGGCTGGCCCCTGTCCCCATCCATCGGTCACCCGGGAGGTGTTATCCTCCCCGGGAATAGGGCTCTGCCTCCAGCCCCGTCCAGCTGCAACCTCACCGGGAGCAGGAAAAGTTTGCAAATGCCTCCAGCCCCTCGCCCGAGGAGAGCTCTGGAGCGTCGCAGGGGGAAAATACCCCCCGAGGGGAGGAAAATCTGCAGCCGGGGGATGCCGAGGGTGATGAGGGACGGGCTGAGCCGCTGGAGCCGCTACCTCCGCGGAGAAAAGTTGAGCCTTGTGCATGGGGAAAAAGCCATCGGGGACCCGGGAAAGGAGGACACCGGCCACCGCGTCCCCTCCGCGCTGGGGATGTGGAGAAGGGGAGCTCCCCGCCGCGGACCCCCGCCCGGCATCCTCCCAAGCCGGGCCGGGAGGGGCGGAGGGGCCGTGCCCGAAGCCCCCGGCTCAGCCCGCTGTCCGCGGGGGTCCCTGCCCTCCATCCCAGACCCCCTTCCCGGGACCCGGGGGTGGGGAGCAGCGGCGGGGGCGCCTCCCAGCGCCCCCCCACCCCTCCACTGCCGCCAGGTGTGGAGGGCAGGTACCGCTGCAGCCCCGCCAGCCCTCCCGGGGCATCCTCCGGGGCATCCTCCGGGGCATCCTCCCGCAGCCCCCGCTGCCCGGGCGGGGCGGGGGGCTCCTTACCTGGGAACGCTCTTCGCTTGCTTTGGGTGGGTTTTGGTGTAAATATATATTTATAATATTTCTCTCCTCTCCTTTCCCCCCACTTCAGTCTTCAGAGCAGGCGCCGCATTGACACTGCAGATGGTCTCTGTGTGCGTGTGTGTGTGTGTGCGCGTGTGTGTCTCTCTCCAATCCCAAATACTCCACGGAGGCGGAACACGGAGCCCCTCTCTCTGCACTGGGCAAACCGTGTCTGGCTCGCCCAGAGCCGGGGGGGGGGGGAAATGGGGGGGGGGGGGGGGGCAAAAGCAGCTCCAGTTTTCACTCCCTCCCCAAATCACCCCTTCCCTCCCCTCCCTCCCTCCCCCAGCCCTTCCCCCCCCCCCGCCTCTAAATCAGCCAGGAGTGGGGGGAGCCGGGCAGCGGAGCTGCAGGCGGGGTGCAGGCAGGGGATGCGGGCAGGGGATGCGCTACGGGGCCATGCCCGGCTCCGCGGCCTCCCGCCCGCCGGGGAGGGCTCGCACTGCGGCTGTCTCGCCAGCCAGCCCTTCCTCCCCAGCCCTCTTCTCCAATGGTGGCTGCGGAGCCGGCTTGGACACCCAGGCTCTTTTGCAAACACAGGCACACGCAAAGGCACACACCCCTTTCCGAAAAAAAAAATAAATAAAAATAAAATAAAATAGGCGGAGAGGTGTAGAAGTGCTGTAGTAACAGCAGCCCAATGCACGGGGGAGGGATAATAAAAATATAATTAATAAAAAATTGAAGCGATAATAAAAATCCCTTTCTATCCTTTTTCTCTTTCTTTCCTATTTTTTTTTTAGCTTTGCAGAGAGAGTGGCCGGTTGCTCCTCCTTTCCCCAGCCCACCCACCTCCGGGAGAGGGGAGAAGGCGGAGGAGCGCAGGTTGTCTCTGGAGGGGCTCCCCCAAGTCGCTTTTCGTCGTCCTAAAGTTTGTAGGGGATGAGGAAAGGGATGGGGACAGGGAGGGGAGCGGGGCCGCCTCCCGGGGCTGCCGGCGCCGCCGCCGCTCTCCCACGGCTGCAACTCCGGCTGCCTGGATTCCTCCTCCTCCGGTGCCTTCCCTCGCTCCTACTCACTACTGACACCTAGGATCTCCAGCCTGATTGGGCTAATTGGGAAACGTCTCTGCCATCCCCCCACCCCCCCCCCCCAAAAAAAAAAAAAAAAAAAAAAAAAGGAATAAAACCCAAAACCCACTTACGGAACCAACCGCATCTCGCTGCCTGCCCCCATCTGCTCCTCAGAAGAGCCTTTCCCGGCTTTAGCTGGCATCTCCCTTCCCTTTTCCCTGCCTTCCCTTCCCTCTCCGGGCTGTGCCCCGCTGCTCTCCTCCGGCTTGGACCCAGCGAGGAGGGGAGCGGATCAGAGCGGGCGTGGGGAGGCTCAGGGGAAGATCAATCTCCCAGCCCGGGTGAGCAGTAATCCCGGAGAGCGGCTGCGAGCTGCTCCCCTGGCCCGGGCTCCCTTTAATTCCCGGCAGCCGCAGGAATAAAGGTATTTTTTAGAAGCTGTTGGTGCTGCCTGCCTGAGTTTGGTGTCCCCCAGGCTGCCGGGCGGCAGACCCCACCCCAAAAGTTCATTCCGTGAGTGAGAGCCGCACTCCTCCCTGCAGGTGATGCCAGAGCCAGCCCCGGGGCAGGCAGCAGGTGGTGGGAAGGGCAGGGATGCTCTCAGGGTGTTGATAGCAACAGGGCTGCTCCCCAGGGAGCCCCGATTCCCTGAGGATGGGCGCCTCACCAAGGTCTGAAGAAGAGGAGAAGCAGCTGCGGGAGATCTCCTCTGCTTCCAGGGGGGTTGGCCATGCTCAGGCCGGGGAGAAAACTCTGCAAGTGACCCTGCAGCTTCCCCTTCCCCAGCAGAAGGCAAAGGCAACTGGCAGGGATGCAGGGGGTGCCTGGGAAAGGGTGTCCCAGCACCCACGGCAATCCATACCCGAGATCAGAGGCAGGAATTGCCTCTCCAGGGGTTGTGCAGCACCACACACAGCAGGACTCCCCCTCCTCCCCACAGCCTCCACCATTGGCAGAAAATCAGGCTTAATCCGAGCTTAGTATTTTTAATTATCTTAAATTTATGCCACAAAGCACGGGGGCCGGGGGCTGTCTATTTGCATCCTCCAAGCTATTTATTTAGAAACAATATCATGTTTTCCTTAAAACAAGTTTTATCTCCCCGGCGCGTGCCTGTGAGCGCGCCTGTGTGTGTGTTTTGCCTGAGCTCCGGTTTACATTTCCTGATGGATGCATGGGGATTCAGAGCCCTTTTTTTTTTTTTTTCTTAAGGTGCTGCATAAAATGTATTTATTATTCTTTATCTCCTACCTCTCGCAAGGAGTCATTTGTTTTCATTCAGAGAAATGAATACGATGTGAAGCCTGAAGAGTAATAACACAGCGAAATGACAACGGAGGAGCGAGACAGGAATCTGAGAGATACAATGGCAGGTTAGTAACCTCTAAAGATCACTGCTGCTCTGAGTGCTACAGTATTATTGAGTGTCCAGTCTGGCTCGCAGCTCCATTTAATAAAAACATACGAAAACCTCAAGGAAATTCGGTCTCGCGTTTAAAACCTGTTCCGCTGAACACGGATAATCTGGATATGCCCAGATTACTTCCCACTAGCTGGTGGGGAGGAAGAAATTAATACCAGTTCTTTCTGCTTCTTAAGACAATGGCACGAGTCAATAGATCCCCGTGCTGTGTGGGTCCATGAAGCAGTGAGTGACAAACGAGACTTTATTTATAGGCCTTTTCATGAACCGGGCAGCGGGGGCGGAAAAGGGTTAGGGCTGGAAAACCCAAATGACCTCCCCTGACCTGTGAATTTCTGCAGCAAAAGGGCCCAAGGACAAGGAGGGCTCAGGCTCACCCTGGTGTCATCCAGTGGATATTTTCCCCCCATGTCACAGCACCCGGTGCTCTGCTCCAGGGGGAAAACCAAGCAGCCCCAAAGCTGCCTCAGCATCATCCGGGATGAGGCAAAATCCTGTTGTCTCCATGCAAACAACCTCACACACCTGATTTCCCTCCTGCTGCCCCTAAAGATCCCCCATTGCCCCTGAGGTCCTGGGTGCCAGCAGCCTCCCTGAATCCCTCTGTGGTTCCTCCCTCACTGACGCATCCTTTCGTTTTTTGCTTTATTACCTGAGCCACACACAGTGGCACACAGTGACACACAGGACTCACTTCCATCAACGCCCAAAGAACAGAAAACACCTATTTTTGCCAGGACATCCACCTGTACACTTGAAGACTCCAACAACAGAGGATGAGCCAATTAGGAGAAAGAATAAAAAAAAAAAAAAAGAAAAAAGAAAAAGAGAGACGGAAAATCTAAGTTAGATCGTGCGGGGATTTTTCTATTATTCTTTTCCCCCGCCATTTTACAAGTTTGTTAAAGCAGCACGGTGTTTAAGTGGCTGAGAGCCGGAGCTGGCTGTTGCAGCTCCGGGCTGAAGCGAGCGCAGGCAGCGCTCAAACCCAACATCGCAGCGCCACCTGCAGCGACCGCGCTTGGTGGCAGCTGCAAAATCCCCCAAACCGGGCCGATCCTTAAAAAAAATAGCCCGGGGAGAGGGCTGCTAACTCAAAATCTTGTCCCTCCAGGTCTCTTTTTCACCCCCTTCTGCCCTCCAGTCTTTCAGGTCCTTCCAACTTGCCCCTCTCTGTTGATACACGAAAGAAAATTGGCCTCTCCTGGGTAGCTGTCACCATCCCTGCTGCTGACAAAGGATGTCTTTATCGTGCTGTGGAGGGTGGAAAATTCTGTGCAAGCTGGTTTAAAGCTGGGCCAGGGCTCTGCGTGGTCACTGTGACACCCTGGGGAGGGACAGGGTGAGAGCTTTGCCACTAAGGGCAGTTCTTGGCTTCAGGGCTGTCACTCTCTCAGATTTTGGCAGTGCTGCCAGCTTCAGCAAGGGTTGTGCTGATAGAAAATGAGATAAGAGTGCTACCCAAAAAAATGTAAGAGAAGAAGTTTGCAGGGAAGAGCAGGATTGTGTCACTTGGTCACCTTGCCTTCCCCTTCTTTTGCAGCATCGTTGCAAACAATTTCGGGTGATGGGTGGAGAAAAAAGCACTTGGGAGGGTCCACCTCAGCCACCCTCTGTTTGTGCTTTGTCCAGCATTTCCTTGGAGTCTTGGGGGTTTGCACACTGGATTCTCTGAGAAGCCCTGGGTGTCCTGGCATGGAGCAAAGGGGAGCCACGAGCCCTTTCTCCTCTGTCATTGATTTGCTGCACAGCCTCTGGCAACTCCCTTAACTCCCCTGCCAGTCTTTGCAGGGATATTTTTGGGGCAGATTTTTCAGTAGGATATTTATAAATAAAATTTTTATCACTTATCCAGCAGCTCCCTCTTCCCAGCCTTTCAACATGCACAATGAAATGTCAAACAGAGGCAAGGTTTGCCTTTTTTTTTTTTTTTTTTTTTTTTTTTTTTTTTTTTTTTTTGACCACTTGTTTGGATGTTTTTCAGGGAAGCTAAGTCTCCTTTTATGTTTTCCCAGGGTCAAATCCAGCAATTCACAGGAGACAGACCTGCAGGGTCTGAGTGTCCCCTCCCTCTCCAGAGCTCCTTCTCATCAGTGTGTGCTCCAGTCCATGCTAACACCTGCATTCAGACACCAGCTCATCAACCCCTCAAGTTACAGGAAGATTTCCAGAGTTTCCAGCCCAAGTTTCCCCTCTTTGCTGCAATTTCATTCCTGTTTTCCATTCCCTCTTCTCTGCCCCCCTGCTCCAACTGCAATCTCCCCAGCGAAGTGCCACTTCCACGGAGGAGCTGCCCTTCCAAGCAGACCCAGGGACGTGAGAGATGCTCATTCCCCATCCCCACCCACCCACCCAGAGGGGATTTAGGATGTACTCAGGCCGACAGCATCATCTGCACATCTTCCCACCCCATCCGCCCTCTCCCGTCCCAACCCTCCCCCTGCCCTCCTTGCCCTCCCCGTTCAAACTCCCCCAGGGACAATTTTTCTCCTTCCCCCTTCAAATATTTGCCGACCATTATCGCCTCTGGTCACACCCAGGCTGTCATTTGTCCAAACAAAGCAGCAGGAGGAGGGACAGGGGAGAGGGGCAGGTGGACGGAGGCAGGGTGAGATGGGAGCCAGGGGAGCAGTCAGGCCATAATGATAAGGGGACTACAAAACCCAGGCTGGGGCTGGCCGATTAAATGAGGGGACCACGGGAGAGGAGTGAAAGGGAATAATATTGGAAGCAGGCAGGTGGAGTGATAAGATACAACTGCAGAAAGTCGGACAAATTCATTGTTGTTTCATTTTGGAGGACAATACCAGGAGGAAGAGCAATCAATCCCTGCTCAGGAGGGCTGGAGAGCTTTGGGGCAAGATAAGGAGTAGGGATGGAGGGATGGAGAAATGGGTAAAGAGTCAGAGGGAAATAGTCCAGGGACACGCAGGAGGAACTGGAGACTCTCTGGAAGGAGAGAGGGGAAGGCTGGATGCCAACACTGGGGCTGCTGGATTCAGCTGAGGAGAAGCAGCCCTTAAATCAGAAGAAATCCAAAAGGAAATAGGACAGCCTGAAGAGGGGAAGGGCCTTATCCACAGATTAGGGCTTTCAGAACCTGGGCCAGACTTGCTGCTGGTGCAGCTCCTGGGTGATGCTCCAGTGGGCTCCAGGAGAGAGATGAGGAGCAAGGATAGAGCTGGAGGGATTTTCACAGAATTTGCAGTTGGTAACACTCTAGAAAGGTCTTTTGGGAAGTTTACCTCCCTCAGATGGTGGGGAAAGGATACATAAAATGCACTTTACAGCCTCCCAAATCTCACAGCTAATTGTGGATGTCGCTGGAGGCTAATCCTGATTTGTTAATCCTACCCTGGCATCTCTCTCACTCAGGGAACATCCACCCAGCCACCTACTTCCAAAAACTTTCAGGAATAAGACCTCCCTGCTGCCTGTCAAATCTGGCTGAAAATGCCCCAAACCAGCAGTGTGCCCTATCGACAGCAGGGGGTGAAAGGTTTGTTTTGTCAGAGCTCCGAGCTCCAAAGAAAACCAGAAAAACACACAAACCAAGCCCAACATTTGTGCTATTTTTTTTTTCTTGCTGCAATTCATGCTTTTTGAGCCAATTGAAGGCAAGGAGGAGGGGGAATGTTGGCCCATCTTTTTTAGCACGTGGGCTTGGCAGCACACGGATTTACCCACTTATGGAACGTGGGAGACAAGAGAGGGGGAGAAGCAGAAGCTCATCTCGGGATGCTGTGGGAACCCCAGTGAAGAATAGCTATTCTTACGTGTCAGCTCCATCACCATGGCATCAGGGAGGGAGAACAGAGGGAGAAATGACAGAGCACAGTGGGGAGAGACGGAGGAGACAAACAGGAAGGGCAAGAGAAAGATATTTCCCTGATGGGCAGTTTCGCTTGTTAAATAGTTGGTGTGTGGTACACTGGGCTTACAGACTGAAAGATGCTGCTGGGCCCGTTAGAAAGGACCTCTAAACATGTTCCCAAATTCACAAGAGCAGGACCTTTCTGGAATGCTGGACTGGGGCTGGTGCAGTCAGCCCTTCCTAAAAATTTTAATGAAAAAATTAATATATTCACATATAAGTGAACATTCACAAGAAGACATCTGCTTTCTCCCCTTTGTTCACTGGTAGGACCTGTACAAAACACATGGAATTCACTCTCCTGTTATCCTGGGTGGATTCCTCTGTGGTGAAAATGGACTGTGCCAATAAAACAGCTTTGAAGACCTGTGGCCCCTTTGCAGTGCTACAAATCAATGGTGCAGTACATCAAGTGTACAAATTCCAACTTTTTCCCTCCTAATTCCATTTTTTTTTTTTACCTCCTTCCACCTCTATGTATATTTCCAAGCAGATTGAGATAACGGTCTGGAATTCAGCCTTTGGCCACAGCCACTGAGGGTGCTTGGGGCCACCACCCACACTCATATCAGCAAAATCTGGGATGAGAGCCTTCCCCTCCATAGGGGAACACCCTTTAACATCTGTTATCCCTATGGATGTTCCCATCACCATATTTATTCTGTTTCTGCATCATGCTGAGGTCTCCCCCTCTCTGCTTTCCCCACTTCCCCACCTCATGGAAAGCTCTCCTGAACTCAGGAGCAGCA
The DNA here is from genome assembly GCF_031753505.1 of Anomalospiza imberbis. Lineage (NCBI taxonomy): Eukaryota > Metazoa > Chordata > Aves > Passeriformes > Viduidae > Anomalospiza > Anomalospiza imberbis. The sequence continues at coordinate 2,325,609 of NC_089685.1, read as the reverse complement.
AGAAGGGCACGATGGATGTTTCTCCCAACCTGGATTAGTCTGGTTACTTTCCACCACTCGCCCAAACTGGTGCACTGGCTGGGAAATCTCAAATTGGTGAACCAAAACTATTGGAACCCTGGCTGCTGGGAATTTGAGACTTTCTTTGCTGGCAGGCACTGACCCCCAGGAGAACACTGCACTGACCTGAGGCCCTGGAGAAGCTTCCAAAATGGAATGACAGAACTGGGATTGTGGGTGTGGAGTTTGAATAGAAGTGTGTGACATCACAGGGTGGGAAACTCAGAGTTTAGGGGTTTAGAATACAGTAATATCTATAAAGCAAGATGGAGGTTTTGGGGCAGAGGCTGCTCCTTCTTCTTCACCTCCTTCTCCATGGGTTTGCGTGGTTTTGTGTACTTGGATAAAAAAGCCCACATTGTGGAGCATGAGCAGTTGGTTATTGGGTTAAAAGTGAAAATAATTTAGGTGTCATTTCTTAATTGGACAGTTTATCCTCAAAAAGCCTTGTAGAGAGAGAGATAGGGCTCAATTTTTAATTTGTTAAGGTGAAGTACTATAGAACTCACAGTTTGTGAAACTGTAATACTGACAAGAACTAATAAACATCTGAGTCCAAACAAAAAGTATCTCAGGCATTTAATCCCGACCTTAACAAAAAAAGAAACAAAGAATCTGCACAAAACCACTACACCATCATGTGGTCCTTTTGGGATCTGTTAATCCCAAATCCCTCCCATGTTTTGGATCATCTGCAACACCTGCATGTCTCCCCTTTCTCTTTCCAAACTCCCCAAGAGCAGGGGATACCTCACGCCTTCAAGTTGCTGTGCTCTTGGCTCAAAGCTTTTGAATAAAAGCACCCAACATCATCTCCTCCAACCCAGGTCACTCTGTGCAGCTCCTGACACCAATATTCTTATAAAAATCTTTGAATTAAGTTGTTCCACTCATCTCTTTGAAGCCATTTGCCTTCCCCCACCAAGCAACCAGGCAGAAACCTCCTCCCCCTTCCCTCCCAGCACCTCCTGTACAAATCCTCTCCGAAGGAATCAAAGCTGCTGGAGGTGTGAGCTGGCCACGCACGTTGTAGCCCTTTATTATCTGGGGACCCCCACTCAAATGTACAGAGAGATAATGTTAATGGAATGATGCATTTGCTCTGATCTGGAGCTGTCTCAGAAAGATAAATGCCGAGGCGAAGCAGAAGCGTTTAATCAAAAAATAAACCACCTCAATATGTTGTGTATTATTATTTTTTTTCTCCTAAAGAAGCAAAGCTTGGTCCTGTCACAGCATGTTATTTTGCCAGCATTATCTCTGTTATTTCTAAATAATTCCATTTAGTGATGGTGATGGGTAGGAGGGCCGAGATATAAAATCAAATTAATTAGAGTGACCCAACAAACTCGTGTTTGCATTGCGAGATGCAACATGGCAGCAAATCTCGCTCAGAACAAATTGCATTCAAATTAATTTAAGAAAAAAATAATTTGGGGCAGATCAGGTTTATTTAGGATCAATTTTAATAAGCAAAAATAAAGTCACGGCAGTGGGTGATACCATCAGCCAGTCAAAAGCCAACTTTGATAGAGGTTTATACGGCTGAATGACAGTTACCTTGCAAGCCATTATTAGAAAAGCTGGGGTTTCTTTGGAACGGCTTGGACAATTAAAAGAGCACCTCAATTACAGCCACTGGAGATATTAGTAATGAATAAATTATCCACCAGGTTTGACCCTCCCTTCCTGCACATCATTTCCAAATAATTAATTTCCTTGCCACATTTCAAGACGTTGCATTAAATTCTGCAGCAGAGGAGGGGCAGAAGTGGGGAGCCCTTCTTTGCCCCCTTGGCTGGTGACAGACCAGGCATGAGGGTTTTGGGGGTTCCAAATAAGAAGTAGAAATTGCCAATATTCTCCTGGCATGTCCCTGAGCCAGCGTTCCTGCTATCTTTATGATCCCAGGATTCTATGCACGCAGCAGAAGCAGATCCTGGATCTGTCAGTCCTTGTGCCCAGAGTTGGGGGGGCGGGGGGGCGTGTTTCTCCATCTCCCTCTGCATCCCAGAACATCAGGAATGGACTCTTGGTAGGTTTAAAGGGCAGCTTAAAGAGCATCACATGGGCCTCAGCTGAACGAGGTGAGGTTGGAGTTTATGGGGATGATGGATTTATCCAGGAAATTCCTCATCCGTGCTCTGCTCCAGTCCAGGGCCAGCTGTGCTCATGGAACATTCTGGCACAGGAGCTCATTCCTGCACCACAGCAGAGGGAATCTGATGAGGATCTTCTCCAGGGCAGCAGGTCTGGAGCACACAGGACTGCAGGGAGAATCCCCAGCCCCGCAGACACCACAGCCCTGCTCCCATCCTGCACAGGGGTCACTGAACTGGGCAGGACAAAGCCACAGGTGAAAATCAGAGAATGACAGAACAGTTTGGGTTGGAAGGGAGCTTAAAATCTCATTCCAGTCCCTCCATGGGCAGGGCCACCTTCCACCACACCAGGAGATTTTAAAGTTACACTTTGCCCCATGCCACACTTGCTGCACCAGAAATCCCACTTCCAGCACACGAGCCCTCCTGCTCACTTCTTGTCCCACCCGCACATTTTTGTTACCCTGATTTGTTTCTTTCACTCCTCCCCATTATCCTTTACCTCGTAGACACCAACAGCTGATGGCCAATATTTGGAGGTACCTGTCTTTCACCACTGCAAAATGAGATTGCAATCAGTACATGCCAGGCCAGGAGACATTACAGAAATTTAAAGGCCTTTCAGTGATTTATGGCTCTTTAATCAAGGCCTTTTAATATTTCATTGCAAAGCCACAGGAGCTGTCTTTATTTCTGAAAAATCTGGTTTTGGGGGGAATTAGACAACGTGAAACTCTACATATTCTGCAGTCCTGGGACCACAGCCCTCACTGGGGCAGAGGGAGGGAGGGCAACAGGAGAGATAATGCACAGCTTTCTCCTTATGGCTTTGAGATGCTGCAGTAATTTAAGGTGATAAATTAACCTCCATTATTGTCAAGGAGCTTGAGAAACCATGAAAGGCTCATCAGAGGATCAGGCTAGAGATGCCAGGGGCAGCACACAGCAGAGGAAATGTCCCAGGCAAATGCAGGAGGTGGTCACCAAGAGCAAGCCCATCCCACTCCTCATCCCTCCTGTGGCCCCGTGGGATGCTCTGAGAGAGAATTCTCCAAATTCCTGCTGCAGCAGGGAAGGGAGAGGGTTTGGATTTGGGAATTTGGGGATTTGGGATGCCTCCACCACGATGGCCACCTCTGGCACCCAGCTGAGGCATCACCCCACTGCAGACACCCCTCAGCTCACACTCAGGGGCTGGCCATGCCTTGGATAAGTGTCTGAACATTCCCTAAAAAGCTAAAAATTTTTTTTTTCTTTTTTTTTTTTTCTGCTGAGCACCAAGGGAGGTTTGGAGGTATCTTAAATATAAATATCTCCAGTTAAATGAGATTAATCCTACCCTGTGACTGAAGCAGCAGAAGAAAAACGACCCTGTGAGCTCCTTGCCTGGGACAGCTTGTCTGGAGTTCCTGCTCAGTGAACATTTTGTGATGTCTGAAGAGCAAAAAAAAGCAGAGAAGGAAAGAGGGAGAGTTTCTCCCCACACACTGGGCAGGTAGTCCATGAACTCAGGTCCCCCAGCAGCTCAAAAAGTGCTTCTTCCCCTGCCAAAAGAGCCTGGGAAGAAATCACATTATTTTTCCTGACGATTTATGTTATGTTATGCCTGAAATAAAAGCAATTGCCAGTTTAATCTCATTTGTATGCTCCGTGGTGGAAGTGGATCTGGGCAGCAGGAGGACTCAGCTTCACCCTGGAGTCTGGTGACCTTCAGATGGGAGCATGTCCCTCCTTCCACTGCTCCTCTTCTTGAATTTGGACTTAATTTTGGAGCTGTTTTCATCCAGGGCTGCCTCTCATTATGCATGTGGGTGCTGCCTGCCACAGCAGAGATGTGATCTTGCCTGTGGCCTCTGCAGCTCCTCTAGTACAAATAATAATTTCCATCCCATCTATTCTTTTGTTTGCTACTGATCTATATTAAACAGTTGGTGATGACTACATTTATGGGTGATTATTGCACTTATGCTGTGTTAAATCTAAATGTTTGTTTATCTTTATGTGGTCTCTGTGTATACGCTTGCACGGCTTTTAACTTTATGTATTGCAGAGCTCCTTAATTATAAAATCAATAAATTTTTTAAACTTATGACTCTTGCACAGAGAGAAACCCACACACCGTCCGTGGCTGGGTGTGACAATGATTCTTGCCTTGAGCTTGTGGCAGAACACAAACCTCAGCTACAGGAACTGACAGATTTCTTTAGCTTGTTTGGGATTTTTTTTTTTTTTTGTATCCTCATAGCAATTAGTTCAAACCTCAGCTATAAGAATTGACAGATTTTTTTTGTTTGTTTGGGGTTTTTTTCTTCTGTCCTCACAGCAATTAGTTTTTTGTTAGTTTGGCTCTTCCTCCAGCTCTCATTAAAGCCTTCCTCCTGCAAGCTGCTCTCCTCAGGCCAGCTCCCAGCTCCTTGGAGGTTTTTGACTTCGATGAAAGTTGTGGCCACTGATGGTCACAGCCCAGTGGTGGCTCTTGAGTCAAGGCTTGGAGAGAAGGGTCCAGTCCCCAACCCTGCCACGGGCATTTCCTGAGTCACATCCACACTGTGGAGAAGCCCTGGATGGAGTTAGAGCTGTGCTGGCTCTTCCACATCCTCAGTGCACTGCCAGGGGTCAATTCCACCCCTGAGCAGCTCCAGGCTCTTCCAATATCCCATCCATCCCTGCCCTCTGCCCATTCCCTGTGTCCTGTCCCTGCAGGCCTTGTCCCCAGTCCCTCTGCAGCTCTCCTGGAGCCCCTTCAGGCCCTGGAATGTGCTGGAAGCTCTCCCTGGATCCTTCTCCTCTCCAGGTGAGCACCCCCAGCTCTCCCAGGCTGGCTCAGAGCAGAGGGGCTCCAGCCCTGCAGCAGCTCCATGGATTCCTCTGGAATCTCTCCAGCAGCTCCAGGTGCTCCTGATGCTGGACTGGAGGCAGCTCTGCAGGTGGGGTCTCACCTGAGAGGGGCAGGATCCCCCCTCCCTCCCCTGCTGCCCAAGCTGGGGGCTCCGCACTGCTGGACCATGTGGCCAGGTCATGCTGCGCTGTAGGAAGGAATTAGGCTGAGCTGGGCATCAAAACCACCCCTCCATCATTTGGGGGGCAATGCACAACACCCAAAGAACCCATCTGCTTGATTTGAGCTCTGCTCTTGTTCCTATTTCACCCCATCCACGCCTCATTTTCCCCCGTAGGCTTCTGGTAACGTTATAATCAACATTTCTCCCACTCCCAAGAGTCCTGACGCCCCCTCCAGCCAATTAAAAGCTGTGAGCTGACAAATCCATCAGTGCCCACTGCCCAGCACTGCAGAGGAGCCTCCCACAGAAACAGGAGCTGTAGCCACTCATGTAAACACCAGCTAATCAGCAGCCAGCATTAGAGAAGTGTAGTCAGGTGCTGACCCCAATTTCTTTGATTTCAGGCTGCATTTCTCAAGCAGCATCTCAGATCAGCTCTTTCTTTGCCACTTACATCTAATTAGGATCCCACAACGAGCGGGAGCAGCTGTAATTAAACCAAACCAGGGAGCTGCAGAGGGGAGTTCACTCAGGTGGGAATTTTTGGCACAGCTGGAGGTCAGAGGTTCAGTGGGAAATGACCTCCAGGACCCTTTCTGTGGACAGAAGATCGTGTTAACTGTCCCTAAAAATGGGATATTTACCCCAGTGTAGATGTATCCCATGCCATTACAGGTGAATTTGGTGAAATACAGTTAATAAATACAATTATGTTGTTTGGGCATGTGCACATCTGAGATCAACCTGGACTACCAGTTTAATTTTGAAGATCCCATCTTGTCACACTTCAGTCCCTCACACATCTTCACTCACATTAACTCTACCCACAGAAATATCAACGTGTGTTAAATCTCATGCAGAATTGCCTGGAATTAGGCAGGTGTTCCAGAGAATTGGTAAAAGAGGAAAAAGAATTACCTAAATTAGCCAAAATTTCCTAGGATCAGTACAACAGCCTCACCCTACCCAGAGTTACCCTTCTCATGCCAAACCAGGAAAAGTGAGGGGTTATAATTTTGACACTAGGCTAAAAACTGGAAAGAAAGAATCCCAAAAAACTGAGGGAAAGGTAGGAGCATAACTGATGTTGGAAAGCAGCCTGTGGATGGAGGTGAGTCCCTGGCTGGAGGTGGAGGCACAAGTCAGATGTTACCAGGTCCCTTTGGTGCCACGTGGCCAGAAATGCAATATCTCAACTCACTGGAAAACCTCATTTTTGTTACAGCATTTAAACACATCGGTGGCAGAGGCATCCCAGGGACTGTGTAATTTGAAAAAGACACATTCCAGCAATTACCTTGTGGGTTTGTTTTTTTTTTTTCCCCTCCTTTGAAATAAAAGCTGATCTTAATGGTTTCAATTATTTTTCATCCAGTTGCTGCCTGAGGATGATGCGAAGCTTTAAGTACGGGCAGGAAATAATTTCCAAGGGGACATTAAATGTATGTTTATGGAGTAAAATATGTATAAATGCAGACCACAAGAAATGGACTGCGAAGCATTTTATGGAGCTAATTCCATCAGGGGAGGGAAGGAGCCCACCAGTTCACTTGCACAGTTTATAAGGTCAGTGCAATCCCTCACTGGGAATTATTTCCTTCTAAATAACTGTTGCCTGACTATTTTTCCAAAACAAATCCTGCATCTTCCAGGTGGAAACTGATCCTAGGCTAAAAGCTTCTCTGGATGTGGCTGCTTTCCCTCATCCAGAGACAAAACGTGGCCTCCTGAACATGAAACCAGAATCCAGGAGCTCCAAAATTCTCTGTGCTGGAAGCTCCAAGTCTGCAGGGTGATTTTGGGAAAGACTTTTTCAGCTCCAGCCTGCCTCCTTCTGCAATAGCTGGAAGGAAATGTTTCACATAACTCAGCCCACACTGTTGTAAGAAGTCAATCCAGGAAGACATTTCAGGGTTTGAGAGTTTTCCAAAGGCAGGACAGGATTTTTAAATTTTTAAATTTATTTTTAATCTGGAAGCTGTCTCCCGGGACACAAAGATGACTTCTGAGCTGGCTCCTGAACCAATTATACTTTGTGAGCTTTCAGATGACTTCCGTGTGAGTTTTGAGGCTGCAGGCTCCTGGCCAAAAGGAGCTGTGCTACCTGCAACCCACAGGTCTGCACGAGCTCCTGCTGCCCCAGAGCACCCCATCCCACCAGTTCAGCCATCCTGGGGAAACTGGGACACATCTGCTGATGGAATCAGGATAAATCTGCTGGTGGAATCGGGATGAATCTGCTGATGGAATTGGGATGTGTCTGCAGAGGCTGCAGGGCTGGAACCACCTCTCACCTGTGCAGCAAAAGCCCTGATTTCTTGCTGGACATGAAGAGACTCCCATGCCTAGAAAGCTGCTGATGCCACATTGGCAAAAATTCACAGACTCTTGTGATGAAATTTCTGCCCTGTGAAGATCTCATGAACAGAGTGAGTTAGAAGAACAGGGACTCCTGCTCCAGTAAAGCCAAAGCTTCCCTAGAACTGAAATCCGTGGTGATTTCAAACATCAGGCAGCTATTTTGGATACTCATCCCCCTAAAATCCATAGTTCCCTTTATAACCCCAGTGAGGATGTGCACTGTTCTTAGCCAGGACAGAGAAATGTTGATGGGACACTTAACAGAGGTTCCCTGTGGCCATTCAGTTGTTCCCAAATTCCATAAGTCATTATCCTTATGAGAATTCCAGGGGGGTAAATCAGCCACACTCCCTGAGCAATCATTCCAGACCCTCAGAGACTGGAAGAGGCCAGCAAATAGAGATGGCCTCGTGGTTAAATCATGGGTTTATACCCACAGGAAGAGCAATTCCTGCCACATCTTCCACTTCTGCCTCGCTGCAGATCAGATTGTAGGGTCTGGGCACTTGGAATGGGAATTGCTGGAGAGCAGGAGGCCAATCTGCATTTCCCAAAAGGATGAAATGGCAATTCTGCTTGGCATATGTAAAATCTACTGCAATGTGATGCAGTAGAGTCACAATTATTACCTTTGTTCAGCCTTTCTGGGGTTGGTAAAACCAGTAAAGCTCTGAAATGGGATGTTTACACACAGAAAGCACAGGGAACTGGTTTAGCCAGGATGCTGCACAGATTTTGGACCACATGATGGAAGTGAAGCTACAGCCCCTTGGGTCTGTCTGGGATTTGGTGAATGCAAGAAAACGGGAAATTAAAAACACAAAGAGCCCTCTAGACCTGGGAATGGTCTTTTCATTTATTTCAACCTGGTGAGGACCAGCGTCCCTGCTTTGTGCTACATCTGTAAATAGAACAATCCTCCTCCAAGGGCTGGTGTACTGAGAGAAGAAGAACTTTGGGGTGCAGTGGTGGTGGTCCCACAAGGCTTTGAGTTCACTGCATCCCCCTGTGTCTTGCGGGTTCAGGCTCGTGTGAGTTCATACAAAAGGAAAGGTTTGGAATCACATCCCAGAACTTCTTTGGATGTCCCATAGCAACATTTAGAGACCCCCCCCCTCTCCATCCAGAGGCTTTGCAATGTCCCCGAGCACCATTTTCCTGCCCTTTCTGTCCTGCGGGAGCATTAAAAACCCCAAAACTGGAGCAGGATGAAAAAAATCCTCAGGCTTGGAAAGGGAATGAATGATTCCTGGTCAGGTTCCATCCATCCAACTTTCTGTGTCATCAGCTGGGATGTGTGAATCTGCACGAGTTGTCTGGTGCCTTTTATAGTGGATGGAGAGAAAGAGGAACTTCCCCTGTGCAATTTAGCCCAGCTGGTAGACGTCTTCAGGAAATCCTGAAAAGATGTCCTCTGCTCCATCAGAGGCTCCATCCATGGTGTCTATTTCCAAAGAGAACTTTTATTTTACTTCAAATTCTTAAGTTTTGGGTTTTTTTTTTTCTTATGCAGCACATAAAAAATTACAGCAATATCAAATTCCAACACACCAATGAAATATATACTCCTTAAATTTTTGAGGACTATAACTTTCAAATATGCCACAAAGAAATCAGTGAATTCACAGGCTGCCCCTCCAAAGATTTCCAGCATCGCAGACCAAAAGATGCAACTTTTGGAAGAGTAATTTACTTGCAATTTTAACATATTTAATTTGCAATTTGTAGAAATGCTAAAAGCACAGCTGGGAATGTCCCTCTCAATTTGTGTTAAGTGACATACATTTATTGTTACAGAAGCACCTCTCCAATGATTAGAAACATTTCTGGTTCATTACTGGTTTACGTTTCCAGTTTTTATAACTCTCTCTTTATTTTGTACCTGTTCTAAAAGGAACAAATGTAACATTAGTCTCCCACATGAATTGTGAATCCTCCTCTTTCCCGACCATAAAGCAGCTCAGACATAAGCACCCAGCCCTCAGCAAGCTGCAGGCAGATGCAAAAAGTCCCAAATAACCCCCAAAAAAACACCACCTCCCCAAAACAGAAATTAGGGTGGAGCAGAGTGGGAGCAACGTGCTTCCCACAGACCTCAAACCTCAAACCTGTGACCACAGTGAACTTATCCATCAGCTTGGCTGGGCTGGAGCAGAATTCAGGACCAGGATTCGGGGCTGTGTTGTGCCAGAGGGGTTGTGCTCACCATGGTTTTGCAGCAGTGGAGAAGTTGGAAGGTTTTAAAGAGGATGCAAACCCTCTCAGAGTGGTGTGGGCTGTGCCATGGCAGGAGCAGCATCCCATTCCCTGAGATACAAGGACAGACCGCTGGATTGCAGAAGGATGGGAATATTGCTGCAGGTTTTCCTGGCAAAAGAGGCTCCACCTTTCCCTGCTTTCCAAAGATGGGGGGAAATCCTCAAAAGATTTCCTCTGCTCCATCAGAGGCTCCATCAGCACAAACACACACACCACCCTAGATACATAGCCCTTCCCCAGGTTTGCTTTTCAGATTTGCCTATTGACATTTCCCCTCCCTCCTCCCCTCCATCTCCTGGTCCTCACTTCCCCCACTCCATGGAGCCATTGACTCGATCCTTTCTATCCTTCACCATCACGGGGACACCCCGGGCTGCTTTGAAAAATTATAATAAAGCAAAATTAGAAAAAGGGAGGGAAAAAAAAAAAAGAGAGAGGAGAGGAAAAGAAAAACAAACCAGGGAAATTGAGCAGAGGGAAAAAAGAGAGATGGAAAAAAGAAGAATGCATGTCAGCTCCAAGCTGCTGCCGTGCTGGCGCACACGGGTTGCCTTTGCTCAGCACACATCAATGCCTCTTATCCTCCAAAGTTATTTCCCCTGGAGTGAACCTATCAAAGATTTTCAGCCTCTCTGGAGAGAGCAGTTCCAGATAACACTGGATTCCCTTGTCAATTTTTGCCTACCAGGCTCTGGCAGCGTTTTCTACCTGACACTCTGATCTTGACACGCGCGGGCTGGAGGAGTGTGTGTGCTCTGTGTGTTGTGTGTGCATTTCTGGAGCTCTTTCCCCCTCTTTCTAAGCAGTGCAGATGCTTTTAGACTGCAGAGAGGAAGGGAAAACCCACTAACATTTGGCATCTGCATACACCCTACTCATTTGTAATTCCTGTAGTGTCTTGCCCTCCTTGTAATTACAGTAATTAATATAATTACACTAATAATAATGATTATTATTTAGGGCGTGCCAGATCTTTCTTAATACAGCTCCTTCCATGGAAATCCTGGGCCTATATTTGTAAAAGAAGTCACTGCAAGATTTCCAAATAAATGCTCCTCACAGAAATCTCTCTGCTGTGACAGCTGGGAAGTCAGAAATATCTGTCCCCTCTCCTCTCTTGGCTGTGACAGCAGTGCTGCAAGGCCCAGCCACTCCAGCAGCTTCCCAGCATCTCTGTGGTGGTTCAGACAGATCTTTTGGTCACTTGTGATTTATTTTTGGTTGGAGGAGAGAGGCTGGTATGCCAGGATGGCTTTGGTGTGTCACTCATCCTTCCTCCTCTCTCTGAGGCCACATTGTCCCGGTGGAATTCACTGGCATGGGGATGTTTATTTGCACTGTCCATGATCTTGCAGCTTTCTGGAGATCAGGCTGTGCCCTGGAAAAAGTGTTTCCCCCAGGGGCAATGTGAGACCCCACAGAAGGTCTGGGTGAGGTGGTAATGTGGGAAGAGGATCCTTGATTGCCTTGATTGAAATTTAGTTACCAACATTAAATCATCGAATCACAGAATGGCTTGGGTTGGAAGGGACCTTAAAGCCCATCCAGTTCCAACCCCTTGCCATGGGCAAATGATAGACCTGAAACCAAGAGCTCTGTTGGAAACTCAGCTGCACAATGTAGCCCCTCAAGAGCAAATCCAGCCCCAGAGAGTACACTTTTAATTGCCAGCTTTGCTCCAGGACCCTCCTGTGTTGCTCCAGCCCTGTGAATACACTTTGGAGTCCTGGGCTTCTGCCTGGTTCCCCTCCTGGGAGTTCCAACCTTTGTGAATTCCAGGAAGATCCAATAACATTTTAAAGGCAGGATGTGAAATTGGATTACGTGGGACTCAGCCTCAGAGCAGAGAGAGGTAGCTGTCCTTAAAGGCCAGCAGCAATGTCTCCTTTTTCCCTGCCTGGGACCTTCACTGAACCTTGAACGGTGAAGCACATGGTTATTCCATTTCACCTTGCAGCATTCCTGCTGTAATTGGTTATATTTGTCAGCCTGCTTTTTTTCTCTTTGAATGCCATGAATGGGAGGATGCAGCACACACGTCACTGTAAAGCACAGTCACTGCCCTGCAACAATTGTTCCCTGCTATCCCCCCTTCCCTGCTCACAATGGGAGAGATGCATCCAAATAGGACAGAAAAATATCACTTTGTGAGCCTGAAGTAGGTGTGCAGCATCTAATCCAGCCATCCATCATCTCTCTGCTCTAATCTGCCTAAAGTCAATGGGAGGGAGAGGGGAGAAGCAGGCAACAATAACAGTATCATGGTAACGGGGACAGCGCTGCCGGAGGGAATGTGGGCTCTGGGAGGGCTCTGTGCCCTGGGGAAGCATTAATCAGACACAAAAGGGCACATGCCACACGAGAATAGCTCTGCTATTATCATTATTATTTACTCCATGAGATGCTTTAGCTCTTCAGGCAGGGCACAGCCTCGGTGTGCTCCTTCCAAGCCCCAAGTAGCCGTGCGTGGAAAAGAGGAAATTCTGCAGCCTCGTTCCCAGCTCTGCTCAGGGGTGGATTTTGGGGTCAGACAGCTTCTGGGGCAGGCTGGAGGTCACCCCTGGACATGGTGTGGAGCCAAGAGCCAGCTCCATGTGAAGCATCCTTCCCTCCAGAGCCCCAGGGTCATTCCTGTGGGAATAGCTGCATCCCTCATCCTGGCAATGCTCAGTGTGATGGCATGAAGGGAAATGTGGGTGAGGTTAGAAGTTAAAATTATCTCTGACAGTTCCAGCTTTGCAAAACCTGTGCTTTCCCCCCACATCTCATCTCACAGAATCATAGAATGGATTGGAAGGGACCTTAAAGGTCACCCAGTTCCAGCTGCCCTGCCGTGGGAAGGGACACCTTCCACAAGGCCAGAAGGACACTGGAATGAATCCTGCTCTGCTCTGAAACACATTCCCGATGTCATCACAAGCTGCACCCACAGCAGGGCACTCCTCCTGTCTCCTTGTGTCCCAGGATGTGTCTGGTGATGTCAGAGGAAAGAGGGGTGGCACGAGAGCTGCAGGTCAGACCTTCTGCACAAGGCACCACCTGATGTGAACTGAAACATGAAAACCATCTGGGGCTTTGCTCTGGATTTCAGGCAATCAGGTCTGAAGGCACCATTCAGAGGGGCTGTGGAACTCCTCTAGTCCTCCCCAATGCTCGGGTACCCAGGGAGAACCGAAGGGAATCTGCAGCAGGAATTAATACAGTGCAGAGTAATTCCCCAAGGAATAGCATCTTTAGAGACACTTCCAAAAAAAACCCAAACGAATGAACAAAGCAAACCAAACCAAGCCCCCAGTAACAAACCAGGAGCTCTTTGGGGCTGCATCCTTCTCTCTCCTCCCATCTCAGTCTTACAGGCCAGGCTGCCCTCTTGCAAGAGGTGGCAAAGAGAAGGGATGAGGGGAGATATCAGAGCAAACACCCATCCCTCAGGACCACATTGCATGGCTGCTTCTCTAAGGCTCTGCAGGAGCTGCAGAGTGACAGCAAAATGCAGCAAAGCTGCAGAGTCATGATGATGGGGTGACAACAGGAGGAGCTGTTAATGCAGGGGAGATGCTGGAGCAGCCTTAATCCATTTGGTGCCTGACACTGCACAAAGCTGTGCACTGAGAAATCCAGAGGGTGTCTGGGTGAAGTTTGGCAGGGTGTGATTTGTGTTTGTTAATGTCTGTGATAGCAGAAGGGAGGAACCCTGGTGTATTTACCAGGGGGAAATCCTGCTGTGCTCCTGCCTGTGCGCCAGTGAGGCATTTCCAGAGCAGAGGCTGGACAGAGTTAGAGAATAAAGTGGGGATTTATTAAAGACCTTAAATAGATACACCCTGGGCAGTGCAAGAGCCTGGCAGAGGCCATACCCAAGATGGACCCAAGATGGACTCTAGATGAACAACGTGTCATGAGTTTTTTGGGCAGATATAAGTTTGGTCTGTTTGCATATCAGGGGTTAATTGTTCAGTCACAGCTTCAGGTGATGAAGTCACATTCCCCCAGTTTGCTCCTCCCAATTCACTTTTGTTTGTGCTTTTCGCGCCTGAGGCTGTGAGGTGCCCTTGGTTCTTGAGCCCAGAGGGATTGTTCTGTCTGCCCAAACTGTGAGGAGAGCTTACAAACACTGTGTGGAGTTCAGAGCTACACATTAATGCAGTACAGGATCTGGAAATCATAAAAGCCAAAACTTCAGGCATCAGCTCAGGCTGGATCTGGCTGGCAGAGGTGCCTCCCCCTACTCTCCCTGCTCTGCTGTCACAGCAGCTCTTTCCAGTCACACATTTGGAGGATGGTCACACTCAGTGGTGCATGGACGGGCCTGAGCCCAAATCCACCTTCTGTGCTTTGGTGCCCAGCCCTGCCTCTGCTGTTAAACCTCAATACGAGGCAAGTTGAGAGGCTGCAAACGCTGCCAGGGCACTGCAGCTTTATTCAGTGGCAGAGCAGGTGCTTTCTGGGATGTGGTTCTGCAGTTTTCCCTCATCCATGCATGCCCAGAGTCTGCCTGCAAGGTTAACCCATCCCTGCAGGATCAGGAGTGGGAACAGCAATCCTTTCCCTCTCTGCCAGTCAGCAGAGGCTCTGCTGCAGGGAATCTTTGTGCTGGAGGTGTGGCAGCTCAGGGGTGTCCCCAGAGCCACAGAAGAGTCTCAGGTGGGATCTAAAAACACCAGGAGTCACGGATGGATGGATAGATGCATGGATGGATGGATGGATGGATGATGGATGGATGGATGGATGGATGGATGGATGGATGATGGATAGATGGATGGGTGGATGGATGGATGACGAATGGATGGATGGATGGATGGATGGATGGATGGATGGATGGAAGGATGGATGGATGATGGATGGATGGATGGATGGATGGATGACGAATGGATGGATGGATGGATGGAAGGATGGATGATGGATGGATGGATGATGGATGGATGACGAATGGATGGATGGATGGATGGATGGATGGATGGAAGGATGGATGATGGATGGATGGATGGATGGATGACGAATGGATGGATGGATGGATGGAAGGATGGATGATGGATGGATGGATGGATGATGGATGGATTGAAAGAAGGATGGATGGATGGATGGATGGGTGGATGATGGATGGATGGATGGATGGATGGATGGATGGATGGATGGATGGATGATGGATGGATGGATGGATTGATGGGATGGATGGATGGATGGATGGATGGATGGATGGATGATGGATGGATGGATGGATGGATACTGATGTTACCCAGCACTTCCCATCACCTAAACCCCAGAATTACCCCAACAAGATTCCATCCAGCAAGATCCCCGCTACAGACGCCTGGGAAAGGGCCCTCTCTATTTAGAAACATCCAGAATTTGGGTTTTTTCTCTCAGGAATTTGTCCAACAGTTTTTGACCCTGTGCAAATCCCTGCTGTGAGGATGCAGCCTGCAGAAGCAGCCCCCACCTGGAGGATGTCCTGGTGTTTGTTTTCAGCTTGGTTTTTACAAAGTGCTGCCTGCCTGTCAGAGTGGATGCCCCCTGGTTATTGTATCTCTCAGTGGTATCTGTGGTTTTACAGACATCTCCAGGATGTCGTTTCTGGCTCTAAGCCACAAATTGAGCAAGATTTGCAAGGAAACACAAAACTTCGCAGTGCCTGTGCTCCTGGCTTGCTGCAAATCACTCTTGCCTCCAACACAAATTTATTTTTCAGCCCTGTCCAAACTCCTTGAAGTTGAATTCGCCTCCCCAAACTCTTTTTACCAGCCAAACATAGATATTTGCTGTAAGGGAAGATAAATCCTTCTGTAGAGTGTCAAAGGACTTCAACCACCAGCTCCAGCTTTATCTGAGCTGGCTGAATCCCACCTGTGGGGTTTGGGAAGGGAAATTCAGCCTCCTCCTTCCCACACATCTCCTACAAACACAGGCAGCTTCCCCCCATCGCAGCACTGTTTAGAAGCTCAATTAACTAATGGCCTCACAGTGCTGGCGAGACGGATGGCACCCTAGGAACAGAAGTTGTACTTCCATGGCTTTTTTAATAATAAAAAAATAAAACCCACCTGACAAATCCATGGCTAGAAGGGCCCAAGTTGTCAAAAGAGATGGACAGTGAGTAACTGAGAAGGGGATAAGATTCCAATTCATCTTCCAGCTGGCGTTTGTTTCATTTTTATATCTCCCCTTCAGCTCGAGGGCCTGAGAACAAGGTAGGAGAAAGAAATTTTGTTGTGGACTTATGAATGTCTCTGATAAAGACCAAAAAATCCTCCGGGGCATGACAGTGACCCTCCTGTGTGTTTGCTGGTTTTGCTATTTCTAAAAGTAAAAATCAGGCAGGAAAGGTAAAAAAAAAAAAAAAAATACAAACCAAAAAACAGCTAGAAAAGACCTTTTCAGGTTAGTTTTTAGTGTCATAAATAAGTGGAGAGGTGAGCTAAGCTGTTGTTTTTCATAGAATCACAGAGTCATAGACTGGTTTGGCCTGGAAGGGCTTTAAAAGCCCATCCAGTGCCGCCCCCTGCCATGAGCAAGGACACTTTTTACTATCCCAGGTTGCTCCAAACCCCATCCAGGTAGCTCCAAACACTTTCAGAGATGAGAAATTCACAATTTTTGAGTCCAGACAAGTCGGGAAGGTACAAACCTTTCTCCAACATATTTTTTCCAGCGCTTTTAGCCCAGGATCCTTTCCCTTGCTGCAGGCCTGGCCAGTGTCACTGCCCAGAGATGAATTCCTGCAGCACTTCAGGCTCCTCTGAGCTTTCTGCAGCAGCCTCATGCTGTCACCAGCGCCGTTTGCAGAGCCTGAAATACCTGAGCAGGGCAAATCCCCCCAGCTCCCAGAAAATCCAATTTCATGGGCACAGCTAAACGTGTGTGTGATGTGTTGCTGGGTGAATTCCTGAAGATCATTGCCTCCTCAGGGCTGTAATTCCAGCTCTTTTCTTGCATGGTGTTTTCCCACCATGGGGCCACTCCCAAGGAGTGGGATGCAGGAGCAGTGTGGGTGTTGGAAGCCTGGTTACTGAGAATTTTAAACGTTCTGTTTAAAATAAACAGGATTAAAATAAACAGAATTATCAATTTCTGTTTAAAATAAACTAACACACACTAACCCCCAAAAGAACGCTACGTTTGACCTAAAGCTGTGGAAAAAGCTTCCAAAATTAAACGATTAAATTAAGGTTGTGAGTGTTTAGTTTGAATAAAAGTGTGCAATATCACATACTAAAAAAGTTAGAATTCAAAGTTTTAAAATATAATAATATGTATAAACCAAAAGTTTTTAAACAAAAACTAATCCTTCTTCTTCATAAGTTTAAGTAATATTATATAATTAAATAAAAAAGTCCACATTACAAACCACAAGTAATTAGTAATTAAATTAAAAATAAAAATAATTTAAGTATCATTTCTTAATTAAACAATTTATCGTTTAAAAAACCTTATAAAAATACAACTCCATTTTTTTAGTTTATTATCATAAAACACTATAAAACTCACAATTTATAGAACTATTGCACAAATAAAAGCTAATAAACATCTGAATCCAAGCAAGTTGTTCAGTGGGCTCTGGGCACTTTAACTCTGCATTTTCTGGCTCTTGTGGCTTTAAATCATAATTTAATGTTGCATTAAGACAGAGGTTTTCCCATGGAAACAGTGATTTTCATTATCTTTTATCCCAATGAATTGACTTGGAGAGGGGTTTGAGAGTGACATTCAAAATGTGGGGAAACTGGAGAGATTGACTCAATTCCTATACAAAAAAACACATTTTGGGGTTACTTTAAGGGAGGGTGAACACACCATAAAACCACTTTGTTGAGGGTGAATGATGGTATGAGACCTTTGTAGGAACAAGAACCACATCCATAAAAATAGAGCAACAAACCCACCAAAGGGGCTTTCTTAGTTTTGTTTTATGTGGAAGTATTTTTTTTTTAAATACACAAAAATCACAGCTCTGTGCTCTTAGTAAAGGGAATTTTTCCACCTTTCTGTCCTTCCTCTGAGCTTCACCTCTCCTCATATCCTTCCTTCTTTGTTCTTTTTCTGAGCACTCTCTGTGACTCCCTCTGCTCCTACATTGAGTGTTTGCCCCATTTCTCCAGTCCCTGAAGACTCTGGGTTTTTATTTAATGATCTTTGAGAGACAAAACGAGTTTTTATGAATTTGCAGAGCACTGGACAAATATTAAATGGTTATTATTCATTTTCCTGCCTTGTGAGCAGGGCTGGGGGTTACAACTATTGAATAATTTTCAGAACCACTGTTTTAGGTATTTTTTTATCCATATTTATTTTATCAGAGAGAGCCAAGGATTCAATGCTCTGCCCTTGGATGGGATTGTGGGCAAGGAATGTGCCAAAGATCACTTTTGGAAGTTTCTTTTTTACTTGCTTGGACATCAAGGCTCCTCCTGACCTTTCCAGGAATAAACTGCTCCCAATTTACAACATCACAACAACTAATAGCAGAGATAGAAGATTGCAAAGGATTTAATGGATAAAATTGTTATTAATATTAAAAAAAAAGGCATGACAAACTGGATCACAGGACCCTTTCCAGGCCTTGCATCCAGGACTAGGACAGTGATTCCACATCCACAAAACTTGTGGAAGAACAGCTTTTGTATTCCCACACACTTTGCAATAGTATCTCCTGCATCCAGTGGAAGTGCATCCCAAAAAATACAATTTACTTAGCAGGGAAAACAAAAATAAAAATAATGGAAGGAAAGAACAGCATGGCAAGCAAGCAGCAGGAATTGAGAGAAGATTTCATGGATTGTCTAGGAGCACATCTGGATATATGGAATAATCCAGCAAGGAGCTGTAATCATCACCTGACACTTTTTGTTGTTGTTATTATTCTAATTGTTAATTAGATGTTGACATTAATTCATTTCCTACCTCACAGCCTGCTGGACACCAGAGATTCCTGTTGTTTCCAGCAGCTTTTGGACCAGGACATTTCACTTGTTGCATTTCAGAGCTGCAAGAAAGACACTAGCAAGAGAAAAACAAAAAAAAAAAAAAATAAGGCAGAGATAGAGACTTAGTAGAGTCTGTAAAAAAAGAAAATACTTATGCAAAATAAATGGGGATAAATGTTGAGGCCAGGGATGGTGTTTGCAAAAATGGCAGCCATTGGCCAACGTTCCCTTTCTGATTATTCCTCATTTGTGGAAGAAAATCAGGCATTATCTCCAGGGAGGCTTTCTGAGGTAAATAGATGAGCAGGCATGTCCAGCTGATTTTTGCCATCCCCAGTGTTTATGTTTCATATTTTTTCCTGGGCACACTTCAATCAGATTCCATCAAAACTCGTGGCCGGATCGGGGGGGGTCGGGGCTGAAATGAAGATGAAACGTTGCTCCAGACGATTTCCAGCTGTCCAAAACTTGATCTAGGAGGAGCTGAGCCATTTGTTGGTCACTTTCAGAGCCTCGGTGGGTGGAAGTTTAGTGCAGATTTGGGATTTTTTGTTCTCTGCTCTCACCAGCTCTCCCTGTTAAGAGGAATTTCTCAAATCCTTGGGGTGTGTAGGGCAGTATTTTCTTTTTTTTCACTGCAGCTTTGAAACCAGGGGGCTGAATTTGAGCACTTTTCCATCTGGGCACATCCAGAGGGACTGGTGGAGCCACAGAGTCTGGACCAGCCCCTCTGCAGAGTCACCTGCCAGCTGTGTCCTCTATGTCACCCAGGAGAGTTGTGCTAGGCTTGAACCATATCCAGACAAAGCCCAGCTTAGGAAAACTTGACCTCTCAAATCAAGTTTTTCATGATGTAATTTTTTAACATATTTTTCTTCAGGTCCTGAGTTACAGCAGGACTCCGGGTGAGGTACAACATTTCAACGGGGCTTTGTTACTTGAAAAAATTATAATTTGGGGCCTGATGGGCATCCCCACAGTTATGCCCCACTCAGAATTTTTCCAAAATAATTTGTTGCCAAGGAATTGTGTTCATACTGAGCCACCACATGAGCTGGGTACTTTAGAGACAGCAGGAATACACCATTTGCACATTCTCCTTGCTCCATCCATCTTTGGACAAGGCTGGATATAATTTGCCTGATCAGGTGGAAGTGATTCTTCGGGAAATTCCTTTTTTGTTTTTTTTTTTTTTGCGTGGTGCACGAGATGACAGCTGCATGAGTGGTAAAGAAATCCATTAATTTCCTATGGATTTGGTGTCCTAGAACAAAATAAGTTATTTTTCTCACAGCTGAGTCTGGTGGCACAGGGAAGAGGCAAGTCAAGGACTCATCCTGCCAAAGGAGAAGGATCTTAATTTGCTGAACATCTGCAGCCCCTGCACCATGGGAAAGATTTGGGACTTTCACAGCTCCTCCACAAGATGGGTTGGATCTCCCCTCACTCTATAACTGGGGAAACATCATCCTAAGAGGGTGCCTCGGTGCACGGCGTGTCTTAACCTGAATTAGATGATTTTTTAGCTGTTTTATTGAATGCTGTTGATTCACACCTCTCAGCCCTTGGCTGCTCCTGGCTCTCTGCCCTCGGCTGACGAGGAGCAGGGCTGTGCATCTGTGTCTGGCTGCTGCCACACGAAGCAGGTCTCCTCTGTCACACTCAGATGAGACTTGGCTCCGTCCTGCACGGCAGGCAGAAGGAAATCCACAGGAATCACAGTTCCCCAGGTATAAAAGCATGAAGGAAAAAAAGTAAAATAACAGGCTGGCAGTTTGCAGAGAGCTGATGGAAGGCACTGATGTTGCTCTGCCAGAGTTTGTGATTTCCCTGCCGGCCTCTCAACATCTCAGGGTGTCTTGAACCAGTGGAAGGGTTTTGTGTGGAACAGCAAACGTTGGGCAGATGTGGCTGAGGAGCAAAGCCAGCACACGTGAGCCCTGCAGGCTGTGAAGCCAGAGGGCTGCAGAAGGACCCCAGGTGCCAGTGCTTTTCAAACCCTGAACTGCTTTCCTTTTCCACTCTGGACTGGTGATGGTGAGATTAATGGCTGGACTGAGCCTGTGCTCTCCAAAGTTTCTTGCTACAACGACTGATCCCTGAAGATTATCCCTACATCTTCTTCAAGCTCTTTGTATTTAAACATTTCCTTCACAAAGGCAGCTTTCAAGCCTGCATTTGAGAAAAAAATATTAAGCTGTTTTGACAGAGAAGAGACACATATCAGAAAGGGTTTCTCTCTGCAGCCTCAGACCTCCCCAGCTCCTATTTATGCTGCTTTTGAGCATAAGGAGAGTCTGCTTTTATCTGTCCAATGGATTTCTGTTGCTGTGATCATTTCTCCCCTGGGAAAGGTGTCTGTGGCTCTTTCCACCACCACAGAAACACAAAAGACCCCTTTCTTTTTTTTTTTGTCAGGGAGCCAATGTCGAGAATTTCCTGCTCTCTCACTTGGGGGTAGTGACTGACTGGGAAAGAACATCTCAATTGAGTTTCCCCAGATGAAACACCACTTACCCTTCTCTTCCCAGTGCCCTGAACACCAATGCTCTCCAAACACTGTTTTCTTCTTCATGGGGGATTGGGGAAAAAAAAAAAAAAAAGAAAAGGAAAAAGAAAAGAAGAAGAAGAAGAAGAGGAACAAGAACAAGAAGAAGAAGAAGAAAAAGAAGAAGAACAAGAACAAGAAGAACAAGAAGAACAAGAAGAACAAGAAGAACAAGAAGAAGAGGAGGAAGAAGAAGAAGAAGCAGCTTTGCTAATTTGTGGCTTAGAAGAATGTCCAATCCCTGTGTCTCCAGCAGGTATTAAAGATTGCCAAGATGTGCCCTGTGGATGATAAATCGTCCTCCAACTTCGAGCAGTGCTGGGTGGTGCCTCAAAGTGCAGGGAGAAGGAGGGCAGGGGAAGCCAGGAGAGCAGAGCCCAGGCCCCACCATGAGTGGAAGGCTCCATCCTCCATCTGTGGAATGCTTTCCATCTGGGTGTAAGTGAATTATTGTGCTGGGGGCTGATAGCCCCACTCGATAGCCTGCTTGCCTTTAATGGGTTGATAAAAGGATGGTGACAAGGAGATTAATAGAGATAATACTCCAGGCTTCTTGCAGGAGAACCATTATCATTAACAGCATTAATTAGCCCATAATACACTGTACAAAAACATCAGATCCATCCAGTCCAAAGGGAAGCAACCTGACAATTGTCAGTAATGTGATAGCTCGGCATTAGCATGCACTGATCATTGAATATCTTTATCATCCTAACCTGGCCTCTGGAAAAGGGAAGAATTCCCAAGGCTGCCTTGCAGGCAGCATCTCCAGCCAAGTCATTAAAAAGATACATGATTATGGAAGTGAGAGCTGCAAGGATGGGAGCAGACTCCAGAACCCTTTGCTGTCAAGCCAGCCCATGCAGGATTAGTCCAGTTGTACCCTCTGGAAACCTTTTTAAAGGCACATTCAGGTGGACTGAATTCCCTCTAAACCTGATAGCATTTCCCAGCAGAGACTGGCAGGGCCTTTGGAGAGCCTCCTGGAGAGATCTGATGAAGAGAAGTGGAGAGATTAACCCATAGGAAGTCACATGAAGAGGTAGAATTAGAATTAGAATTAGAATTAAAATTGAATTAGAATGAATTAGAATTAGAATTAGAATTAGAATTAGAATTAGAATTAGAATTAGAATTATCCATTTCTCTATAGAGGTATAGGTAGAATTTGAGTATAGCCCCAGACTGAGAGGTTCCAACCTAAAATCAGCCTCATCATCCAGCAGCCTGGATGTGCAGAGATGATAAATTATATAAAGGCAGAGAGAAGCATTGCCCTGTTACCCTTGGGCCAAACCCCAAGGCTCGTGTTACGGAGAGAAATGAACTGTGGAATCAGTTTGGGTTTAAGGTGACCAGTTTTCTTTGCAAGAAATGTATCCCAGAATCACAAGTGAGCCCCTTGGATCAAAGCTGAACCAGGGACATCTGGCTCATGCTCAACAAAAGTTTGTCTCAGCTGAAAAGCTCTAATTGGGGAATTTCACAGCCATTCCTGTTCAGCCACTTTAGCATTTTATTGTGAACATGAATTCCAGTCTCTCCTATGATCCAAACTGAACTTTTTTGCTGAAAATTGATCTCACTTCTTCTTACTTTTCTCCTAGAAAACCCCGAATTGCTCTCATCACTTTTTCAAGTATCTCCAGCCTCCTGGAAGACTATTATTCCATCT
Source organism: Anomalospiza imberbis (assembly GCF_031753505.1). Taxonomy (NCBI): domain Eukaryota; kingdom Metazoa; phylum Chordata; class Aves; order Passeriformes; family Viduidae; genus Anomalospiza; species Anomalospiza imberbis. Next base: position 2,302,681 of record NC_089685.1, on the reverse strand, counting down.
CCACTTGGCTTCTGTTTCCTTGGCTGAAGAAATACCATTCCTTCAGCCTGTTTTGCTGATTCCAAAAGTAATCAAACTGCCAGAGAGGTTTCCCTCTGAGCACAAAGCCCCTCTCAGCCAGGAGCCCTGAGACTTTTTTCACGAAGCTTTTCTGCAGGTTGCTTTTTTTCCCCACCAGCACTAAGTGCATCAAGAGGAACGTGGAATTCGAATCCAGCTGCTCCTGGTGTCTCAGCAGCCTGAGGAATGTGGACTCTGGGAAGGTTTTTGGGAGGTGCTGGGGGGTTAGGCTGGTATCCAAATGGATCTATTGCCTGACACTGGAGGTTATCACATGACTCTCTGCATCAGCTGTGGCTTTGAGACAACCTTTCCAGGGAGCTCCCAGAAAAAGGCTGAGAGGATTTTTAACTCAGAACCCCAGGGCTGATTTTAATAAAAACCCAAAAGCAACATCTCCAGGAGATGTTTTGTCCCAGGTGCTGAACTTAGGCTGGAATGAAACACTGCTCTTGTGGAGAGAGACCCAAACTTTGTTCAGCCTGGATGTCCAACCTTTAGAGGAATTACACTTGATGAGACTTGAATTACACTTATGCATCTCTTGTTTTAACTTTCCTGTCTCACAAACAACTCGGATCCAAATGGAAGGAAAGGTTTATTTATTTATTTATTTATTTATTTATTCAGTGATAGAGACAATCTTTGTGTTCGCTATTCCTTGGGTTGCCACCCTTTCTCTATCTAAAAGAATTTATTTTGCTTTCTCACTAACAGCTTCAGTCCAAACAGAAGGAAAGGGTGAGTTATTTATTTATTTATTTATTTATTTATCTAATTGCTTTTTTATTTAGTTTGTGATACGGGCAAATGTTTATGCTCCAAATTCCCTGGGATTCAGCACTTTTATGTCTAAAAGCATTTCTTTGACTCTCAAAGTTGGTGCTTTGACCAAACCCATCCTTCCAAGAAGAGGGACAACCATGACAAGCCTGTCCTGGTGTGGTGAGATGAACACCTCTCAGCAAGGCTTTTGCAGCTCCATTTCCCAGCTCTTCCATTTCCACACTGTCCTTCCAAGAGGGATCTGGCTTGGCAATGCCAGGGAAGAACTGTGCTTGTCCACAGAATTGTATTTTTTGGTGACACAGTTGAGCTGTGGGCTTGGAAGTGCTGGTTTAAAGGTTGGATTCCATGACCTGAACAATTCTCTGACTTCACCTGTGCTCAAGAATCAGCTATGGAAGCATTTCTAGCTGTCCAAATCCTGCAAAAAAAGCCCATTCTGCTTGGGAGGAAGGGAGGGGAAGAACGAAGTCTTCCTTGGGGGTATGAAAGCTGAGGGAAATGAAACAGAGCAGGCAGCAGAAAGACTGACAGCCAGAGCCTGCTGGATCTATGACTATTGACTGCAAGCTTGGTTAAGGTGGCAGTTCCCAGTTATAGCATCACCCACCTAAAAGCAGAAAGGAAATATCAATAATGAAATGGTAAATGCAAAAAAGAAAAAAAAAAAAAAAAAGAGCAGAGCAAGGCTGTGAAATAACAGGACTGCACTGATTAAGACAGACAGAAAGTGATGGTGCTGCAACAACTCTTGGCAGTGCTGGGAATGAAAGTCTACATTTCATTGTGAAAAAAAACATAAAAGGAGATGAATTTGTTCCCGTGCTGCCTGCAGCTTTTGGTAGGCTGTAAAACAGTTTGCCTGGTTTCTCTAAAGGAATTGCTTTGAGCAAATATCCAAGTCAGGAGGGTTATTCTTTTTTTTCCTTGCAGAAGACACCTGGATATAGCACCTACTCGTCCAGTTCTGGATGGACCCACACCTCTCCCTGTATTTTATGAGGTCTGAAATGGCTGGAGGTCAGTGGTTTCTGAAGAAAACAAATGAAGCAATTGGTTCTTGCTGCTTGGTGCATATTTCCCATTGCTTGAGGAGAAAATTGGCCCTGGAACTGTGAACATGCATCAGCGTGTGAGGGAGCAGGGGTCAGGCAGGCACAGCATTGTTGTAAATAACAGGGAAATTTATCCCTTTGTATGGTGCTGGGATCCAGGGCTTATTTCCCTGGAGCTCCACACGTCCCAAGTTATTTATGATCTCTAATGACCCCATCCCAAATGGTGGCTGCTCCACAGATGGGCCCGGTTCCCCAAAGGGGACTGTCCCAGGAGCTGGGCAGCACCAGCCACCTCCTCCCCACTCTGTTATTGCCCAGGGCACCCTGGAGGAGCACCTTGCTTTGGGGTCAGGCTCAGTTCTTTACTATCTTGAAGAAATACTGGTTGTGCACAAAACTTTGAAGTGATTTTGAAGCGCAAGGCGAAGCCATGTTTTGTGCAAAGAGTTTCCTTGCAAGGGAAGTTTTTAACATTATGGCGCTCCTCTACTCAAGATCAGCACCCTAAATCCATGGATTTCCTCCCCAGTCCTTTGTGGGCCCTCAGCATTTTGGGGTCTGTGCTGAGTTGCCCCCAGATCACACAAGGCTGAGCTTTACAGGGTCATCACTTGTTCTATAAAACTTTGGAAGCCACTTGGAAAAAGAGCCACTTGTTTTCTGTTGGGATTGAAACGGTTTTGACCAAAAATGGGGCAGCTTTTTGCACCTCCTGCCCATTCCTTCGATCAGCACCCACCCTGGGAGGAGGATCTAATGAATTGCAAGAGGATGGGACTGGCCCTGCCCTGTCAGGGCTCCTTGCATGGATTTATCCATGGAGAAATCCATGGATTTCCTCCCTTGACATCTCCAGCTCTGTGTGTGGCAGGCACATTCTTCTCTCTCTCAGGATTTTTTCACAGAGGACCACAGAGGAAAGGAAGAGAAAACAATTTCTATTTCTGCTCCTTGTTTTCCCATGTGGAATGTGTTTGGAGAATTGTTTACCTGGGGTGATTGCTTGGTTGGATTCTGGTGAGGATTGTTTGAGCCTGGTGGCCAATCCAATCCACCTGTGGCTGGACTCTCAGAGAGGGTCACGAGTTGTGAGTTAGATATGGTAGTTAGAAAAGTAGGTTTGTAGTTTTAGTATCTCCTTTAAATAGTAAATTAATGTATTATAGTAGAATTATAATAAAGAAATCATTCAGCCTTCTGAACTGGAGTCAGACATCAGCATTTCTTCCCACCAGGGTCACCTACATTTACAATATCTGTGAGTCTTGCTTGCAGAAAAATTTCACATAATCTCTTTTCCTGATGCAAAATCACCTCAGGAAACCTCGGCCTCCCTTTGCAGCTCCTTTTCCCCACACCCAAAAAGTGTCCCAGGACAGCTTCTTGTGGCACCACACCAAAACTCACATCCCTGAAACATCTGGGCAAAAAAAAACCAAAAAAAACCTGCTGGGGGTTGTTTTGTTGGTGCTCTCTTGGATGAGGAGTTGTGCATTTAAGGGTTATTTTCAACCAGGTTTATTTATGAGATTTTCAAGATCATCCCTATTCAAAATACCAAGTTTGTGATGGCACAAAATCTGTCCTTCCCCCCTAAGGCGAAGGCAGCTGCTCCCCCTTATTTTTTTAGCACAGATCAGCCCCTGCAGTCCCAGGCTCAGATTGGATATTTGAGAAAATTTCTTCCCTGAAAGGGTTTTCAAGCCCTGGCACAGGCTGCCCAGGGAAGTGGTGGAATCACCACCCCTGAAAATGTTCAAAAAATGTGCAGATGTGGCACTCGGGGGATGTGGTTTAGTGGTTGGGCTTGGCAGTGCTGAGTTAATGACTGGATTTAATGATCTTCGAGGTCTTTTGCAGACTTAATCATCCCATGGGTAGCCTGTAAAAGAGAGGAAAAAAATCTGTTTTACCAGGGGAATATTTCCTCAGCTGGTGTAAAAGTTGTAGCAACGCGTTTCCAAAGGCCAGGATGGATGATGGCAGCCCAAGGATTTCCCACCAAACTCCACAAATTCTGGATGAAACAAGCACAATTCATTGCTAGTCCTTAGCAAAACAAGCACACAGCTTGGTGCTTAAATTCCCCCACCAACTCAGCTATTTTTATGTACAGACAGCCAGCTCTGTATTTATTTTCCCTGCTTGTTTTACAGGAGCAGGGCTTGACACACAGGGCATCAGGCAAATAACTCGCCCAGTGCTTCAAAAAAAAAAAACAGAAAAAAACCCAGAAAAAAAGTCAGGAATCACAGCCTGGCACCATGCAAATAAACACATCTGTCCTCTGGAAAACTGCAGGCGTGGGATTTGGGGGAAGGTGGGGGATTGGGAGCAGGGGGAAGGTGCAAGAAAAGGAGCTGAGTTCAATGAGTGCTTGAGTGGGAGCCACTTCAGAGGCTGCTTTGTGGGGCCTGCATCACACATTCACGTTCATCTCCCCTCAAAGCAGTTTGAGTTTCCTTTACTCACTACCAAGGCAACAAATTCCTGCAGGGAGTGGTTGTAAACAGCAGTGAGAGCAGCCACTTGTAGAGGTTCAATGGCCAAGCCCAGAGCAGCTCAAAAAATCCAGAAAAAAAACACTTTTCTGGCATCTAAAGACATCTCCCTACCGAACCCTGGGGTCGCCCTCACCAACACGCAGTGCAGGGTGCCCCTGTGCGGGACAGGGAGCGTCAGATGTGCTGCTCAGAGGCTGAGGGATGCTCAGACACGCTCAGTGACCTGTGTTGATGGTGCTGGCGGTTTTCCTTCTCGCATCTGACTCCAAACTCCTGTCCCTCAGCTCAGCTGCTCTGAAAACTGAGCAAGCAGAGGTGGTTTGGAAGGAGCTGGGAGCCGAGTGAGCTGTGCAGGGCATTCCGTTAATGGTGATGATCTGACCTGTGGGCACTGCAGGTGTCACAGCCTGGATTCGACCCTCAGCAACCCACACTGGGGCAGGGACTGTCCCCACACCTCCTGGGGAGCCAAACCTCAGCCCTGTGACACGACAAGGAGAGGGGCAGCTTCGCCTGTCACCTCTCCCAGCAGGACTGCAGGCCTCAGGGAGAGAAGGGCTGGAGCTCAGCTGGTGGAGCCTTGGCTTAGTTACAGCATCGCTGGTGACCCCGTGGCCTTTGTGACAAAGTGTGCTCAGCCCTGGGGCTGGAGAGCTTGGACACCTCTGGCTGATTTATCCAGAGGCACCAACACAGCCCAGCAAGGTCCCAGCCCCGGGAAGTTTGTGGAAGATGGATAACACAGCACAGATATTAATGGGCCATAGGGGAAGGCAGCAGGAAACGTGAGGAGGGTCTGTACCTGACACTTTGCTTCCAAGTATAATTGTGCCTCGTCTGGTTGATGGAGGGACTTGAACCTGGAGCTTCCAGTGCTGGGAGCACAAATCTCCAGGGGATGTGTGGAAGCGTGGGGGCATGGCTGCACTGCTGACCCACCAACGGGGAGGTTCAAAGCTGAATCTCCAGCCAGGCATTCCCAGTTGAGAGCAGGAACAGAGGAAAGCTTCTCCACGCCCATCCTCATTGTCTGCCCTTGGCCAAGCCTGAGAACAGCAGAGAATTTCCCTACACTGCACATTCCTCCCCAACAGCTGGGCAAGTTTGGGGTCCCTGTTGGCACAGCTCCTTGTTTGTTCAATCCTTGGGTGCTAAGGGTGGCTTCCTGTCCCACCAAAATCCAAACTGATCACCTGGTCCTTCCTCAAGACAAACTATCACAGGTAATGCAACACATCCTAAAATACAGATGGGAAAGAGATCAGCCAGGCTGAGCCTTGGAACACGGCTCCTGTGAGGATTGGGATTGTTCAGCCTGGAGGAGGCTCCAGGCAGAGATTCTGGGACCTTTTAGTGCCTAAAAGGGCTCCAGGAGAGCTACAGAGGGACTGGGGACAAGGCCTGCAGGGACAGGACACAGGGAATGGCTCCCACTGCCAGAGGGCAGGGATGGATGGGATCTTGGGAATTAGGAATTCCTGGCTGGGCTGGAATTGCCAGAGAAGCTGGGGCTGCTCCCGGATCCCTGGCAGTGTCCAAGCCCTTTAATGATTGCAATGTGAAGTTTCCAACCAAGTGGAGGAGAGGTGGGAATTTATCACTCTGCTACACGGGACAATAAAATTCAAAGAATTCACAGAATGACCGGGTTGGAAGAGACCCTCAACATTATCGAGTCCAACCCATGCCCCAACACCTCAAATGCATCCCAGCTTCTGCCTTCAACCTTTTCTTGACAAGACTTCTCCAGTTATCAAAAGCAACCAGAGATTTTTGGATGCTTCTTTTTCACAGGGCCAATTTCCTGCCCCTCGAAGAGGATGGAGCTCCAAGAAGCCCTCTGAATGGCAAATCCCCCTGAAGGGTTTCCCAAAGGCCACCTAAATATTAATCCTCCAAATTCCCTCAGGAATTGATTCCCAGTCGCTGTACTCCAGTCTGCACCTGATTTTTCCACGTGTCCCATCATCTCAAGTGCCTGACTCTTTTCAAGGTTTGTCCTACTTTGTTTCAGCTGAGGGTTTGAAGCAGATTGAGGACAAATGGGGGTTTGGAGTGCTCCTCCCACCCCATTTCCTGCTGGCAATGCGATTTATCTTTCCCCAGACACACAATATTATGTGATTTTGATGTTCAGATGAACAATGATAATCAAGAAGACAAGAAGGAAAAGATTCATTTAATTTTTCTCTGTTCATGTGATAGGTTTTATGCTCCTGCTTCCCTCCCCCTGTTTACTCTGAGCTTTCACTGATTCTAGGATCTGTTACTGGGTATTCCTTGGAAACAACTCATCTCTGTTTACTGTCTCTGCAGGAGGTACTATTGCCTCTCACAGCTTAAATTCATGATTTGTTTTTCCTGTTTGTCTGTGTTTTTCCATCTCCAACCTTCCTTCTTGCCTCCATTTCCAGAGCACGTGGATATTCCAGCTTCTTTGGAGACAAACCTTAGTGTGGCAGGATATTAAAGGTGTGCAGGACAAGGGCTCAAGGTCAGGAGCTGCTCTGGGTGCCCTGTTTTGGTACCTCAGTGATGGAACCTCACCAGCCAAGGGACTCCCCTCCATGATAACCCACGGGGTGAAGGGGACAAAACCCCAAATTTAACCATTTGTAGACCGAGTCACCTGACTATGAGACAGGACTTGTCTTCCAGGACAGTGGTGATTGATTTTGGAAAGACCAAGATGGTCTTCTAGCAGCGAGGGAAAGGACAGACCTCACGATTATTTCCTCCATGACTTTGGACATCAGGAGGAATTTCCTCATGGAAAGGGTGGCCAGGCATTGGCAGGGGCTGCTCAGGGAGGTTTGGTCCCCATCCATCCCTGGAGGTGTCCAAGGAATTCCTGGATGTGGCACTCCGTGCTCTGGGCTGCTGACAAGGTGGGGATTGGGCACAGCTTGGACTCCATGACCTTGGAGATCTTTTCCCACTTCAGTGATCCTGGGATTCTGTGACCTTCATTTCCATGGGCACCAATGTACCTCCGCTGTTTTTCCTGAGAGAGGGATACAGTGCCTGGAGATGAGGCTGGGAGATCTCCATGGCTTACTTTGAGGTGACAGATAAGCTGTAGCCCTCAGCTTGGTCACTGATTATACAGGAACATTTTCAAAAGAGCCATATTTCTTTTTTCTTTTATTTTTTTTTTTTTTTTAGGAAGCACTCCTCATCTGACAGTGCAGGTTTCCTGGGGTCAGATCTCTAGGGTCTGGATTCTTGTCCTGGGGTCAGCTCTAGGGTCTGGATTCTTGTCCTGGGGTCAGCTCTAGGGTCTGGATTCTTGTCCTGGGGTCAGCTCTAGGGTCTGGATTTTTGTCCTGGGGTCAGTTCTAGGGTCTGGATTCTTGGCCAAGACCATCAGGATGGGCACCAGCCTCGTCTCCTCCTCCAGCACTCAGCTGTGTCAGAAGGAGCTCACCCCAGTCCCAGTAGGAATGACGATGTGAGGGATGATCCTTCAGTCTGAGGACGCTGGACAAGGTTGTCGTGGAGCAGCCTCAGTTTCTGGTGTTTGTCACCACCCCGGTGGCCATGCTTGGGTCAGCCCCTGCTCTCCCCATCTACAGAGACTTCCTGCAGGGGTGGCTGGAGAGGGCAAGGCTGACCCAGCTCACTGCAGGGTGCCAAGGACAGAGAGCAGAGGGGACAGAAGGGGGAAAGTCCAGCAGAGACCCAGCCTGTGGAAAACCATCCATGCCTGCACTGACCCTTCCCCGGCTGAGCCAAGGCTGCAGCTCTCATTTCCAGGCAGCAAGCTGGAACTGTTTCCTTGCCTCTCTGCAGATGCCAAAGGTGCCTGAGCTGAGACAGAAGCTTTCAGGGTGGCTCGTCATGAAATGCAGCACCACAAACCTTCCCAGGGCTGGAGCTGAGCCTTCCCCAGCTCTGTGTGGAAACTGTGCCTTGCTCCATGGCCCAGCACAGCCTGCCAGGAGTGGGACAGGCACAACCTTTGCCTGTCAGGCTGGGGGATTTCTCTCTGTGTCTCTCTCTCTCTTTCCCTGTCTCGGTGCCTTTGGTGCAATGCAGTATTTTCTGCTCTGGCTGCTTTGCTCACTGGAGCCCTGCGAGCGCTGGAGGAAATGAGGGAGCTGCTCTGCAAAGCTCCATTCCCATCTCCAGAGGGTCCATGCTCAGCCCAGGGATGGAGCAGAAGACTCCAGAAGGTATTTTACACCCTGGCTCTGCTGCTCTTAGCAAAGTGAGGACTGGGAATGGAGAACCAGCAAAGCTGTCCAGTGGGACAGCCCAGTTTCTGAGGATTTCGGGTTCATAGCAGCTCAGAAAACATCTCAAGATGTTTCTTTCTCCATCAGCTGATGTGGAGAGGATTAGGGAATGCATCAGTGATGCATTGCTTGTCACATCTAGGATGGAAAAAAAAAAAAAAAAAAAACAAAAGGTAAATCCAGAGTTTTTCTGGTCAGCAATAGGGAAAAGCCCATGTGCACCAACCTTTTGGCGTCCATGTCCACACCACAGAGCACCTGACCCATGGCTTGTCCATCACTCTGGGACAGAAAAATTAAATTTTGATAGAGTTTTTTATCTCCAAAATGCCTGAAACATAAAAGCTATCACCCAAAAGTGTTTTGACTTTTGTCTGAAAACACAAAGGGGTTTGAACAGAACTGTGGAAGTGAGGAGAGGGAGGGAAGGAGGGAAAGGGAAAAGGGAAAAAGGGAAAAAGGGGAAAAGGGAAAAAAAAAGGGAAAAAGGGAAAAAGGGGAAAGGGGAAAGGGGGAAGGGGGAAGGGGGAAGGGGGAAGGGGAAAAAAAAGGGAAAGGGAAAGGGAAAGGGAAAGGGAAAGGGGAAAGGGGAAAGGGGAAAGGGGAAAGGGGAAAGGGGAAAGGGGAAAGGGGAAAGGGGAAAGGGGAAAGGGGAAAGGGGAAAGGGGAAAGGGGAAAGGGGAAAGGGGAAAGGGGAAAGGGGAAAGGGGAAGGAAAGGAAAGGAAAGGAAAGGAAAGGAAAGGAAAGGAAAGGAAAGGAAAGGAAAGGAAAGGAAAGGAAAGGAAAGGAACCCAGAATTCCCATTTTCTCCTCACTCCTGTCCCCTCTAATGAGAATCAGGCAGAATTCCTCTTTCCCCAGCAGCCTTGGAGCCTGTTTGAAGCAATTTGGAGGCAATTGAATGAAAAGGAATAAACGAGTGGATATTGCAGTTTATGGATGGCTGAGTCAAACCCAGAGGCAGTGATTAGAGGCCCACAGTCCCTTTCATGCCCACAGTAAGAAAATTACTTACATTTGTTCCATTTTAGCTCCAAACAGGAGGTGCAGTTGTAGTGGGCTGGAATGTCAGTTATGTCACCTTTTAATATTCATCTGGAGGGAAAACAGAACAGATTTTTTTATTTTAATTTAAATAAAGTGTTGGTCAATCCAAAGCAAATTTCTCTGGCTTTGATCATCTCCTGTGAGTTTGGATGCAAAGAAATGAGGGTGGGGAAAAGAGAGAATAAATAATTACAACTTCCCTGCTTTTTCACCCACCTTCATTTGCCCTACAAATAATTTCTGAGGCAGCTTTTTACCCACCTGGCCCCTTCTTATCATGATCTATGGTGGTTCCTCACCTTCCTCACCTGTTACCAGTCTTGATATTCTTAAACTACCTCCTCACATCAGTGTCACTCTCATGATTTTGGGTTGTTTATTTATTAATATGGGAAAGATTCCATAAGATTTAAAATGTATTTGTCAGCTTATGACTCTTACATTCTTGTTTTTAGCACTCCTGGGATTTAGCCACCATGGCATCTGAGTCTGAATTTGGATATCAAACCACATCCTCTGCAAACTGATGGAAATATGACATTTTCCAAGACTTTCAGAGACATTACAAACAACAGCAAAAAGAAAAAAAAAACAGGTAAAAATATCTGAAAAGTCACAGACACTTAAAGCATCAACTGATGAAGACATATCACCTTTTCAGTGGATTAAAAAATGAGAGAAATAAAACAAACACCTGGTGGATGCTGAATTTCCATGCTGCTGGTGGTAACTCTCACTCTGGTCCTAAGTGCTGCAGTGTTTGTGCTGTTGTTTGGCCAACTCAACTGGGAAGGGATTTTTAGAGCTCACATTTGGCAAAGACAAAAGTGGAATGCCAAAATGATGCCACAGGAACCTGCAGGCCCGCAGAGCCATGGGTTTTCCAGAGGGGAAGGAAGAGGATGATGAACATGGGCTGAGCTGTGGGATGGGAGCCCAGCTCCTGGGGCAGCTGCAGAGCAGTTGGGTTTATGTCACTCTGTCTCGTGGAGAGGATTTGTTTAAAAAATGGACACTTGGAAACAGCATTTTATCAGTTCTTAGGGAAGCTGGAGCTTTCTTTTTAAAAAAAGTTATTTCTGATGAAAAATGTGCCCATTCAGAGAACCCCCTTCTTTTTTCGTTCTTATTCTTCTTTATTCTTTTCATTTTTTCTTTTTATTTTTTCTTTTTCTTTTTTTCTTTTTCATCTTTTTCCTTTTTTTCTTTTTTAATCTTTTTTCTCTTTTTCTTTTTCATATTTTTTATCTTTTTTCTTCTCTTTTTTTTCTTTTCCTCCTTCTTTTTTTCTTATTTCTTCTTCCCTTTGACTTTTTTCCTTTTTCTTGTTTTTTTCTTCCTATTTTCTTTTTTCTTTTTGTCTTTTTTCTTTTTGTCTTTTTTCTTTTTTTTTCCCTCTTTTCTTTTTATCTTTTTTTTTCTCATCTATTTTTCCTTTTCTATCTTGTTTTTTTTCCTAGTTTTTTTCTTTTTTCTTTTTCTTTTTTCTTGGTTTTTTTTTTTTATTTTTTATTTTGGGGGTGTTTTTTGTTGTTGTTCACTTTTTTTTCTTTCCTCTCTTTAATTTTTTTCTTTTCTCTTTTTTTTTTTTTGTTTTGTTTCTCCTTTTTCCTTTTTTTAACTTGTTTGTTTGTTTTCCAAAAACAGTACCAGCAACAGAAATCCAGCAAACAAATCCAAGAACTTCCTATAGAAAAAGCCCCCAGGCTCCTGACCAAGCACCCAAGTGAGGAGATCTGATTTCCCAAAGAACCTGCAGGACCCCGCATTTTTATGAGGAATACTGCGCCCATCAGAAACCATTCCTGGCTTTTTACAAGGACTCAGTCAAAACCCTCTGAGATCTTGGTCTTCTCCTTGGGACGGGAGATCTGTGCTTTGTTTTGGGTGCCAATGTAGGAATTCCATAAACAGGAACAACTGAAGTGCTTCACAAAGCAACCCCAACCACAGAACCATGGAATCTTAGCTTGGAAAAGCCTTCAGGATCATCAGGTCCAACCATTCCCAGCACTGCCAAGGCCACCACTGACCATGTCCCCAAGTGCCACATGCACATGGCTGTGAAATGCCTCAGGGATGTGACTCCACCCTGCCCTGGGCAGCTGTGCCAATCCTACAGCAGGGGCCAGAGATGATTCACAGAATTCACAGAATTCCCAGAACCCCTGGGCTGGGAGAGACCTCCAAGAGCATCAAGTCCAGCCCAGCCCCAACAGCTCAGCCAGACCCTGGCACCCAGTGCCACCTCCAGGCTCTTTAAACACATCCAGGGCTGGTGACCCCACCACCTCCCCGGGCAGCCATTCCAGAACTTTGTCACCCTTTCTGGAAAAGCTTTTTCCTGATATCCAACCTGAATTTCCCTGGGCTCAGCTTGAGCCTGTGTGCTCTGGTTCTGCCAGTGCTGCCTGGAGAAAGAGCCCAGCCCCAGCTGAGCACAGGCACCTTTCAGGAGCTGTGGAGAGTGCTGAGGCCACCCTGAGTCTCCTTTTCTCCAGGCTGAGCACCCCCAGCTCCCTCAGCCGTTCCTCACAGGGTTTGAGTTCCCAGCCCCTCTCCAGGCTCGTTGCCTCCTCTGGATGCATTCAAGAAAGGTTAACATTGTCCCTGTCCCTGCACTGCAGCAAACACCAGTCCTGCCAACTGCAGAGTTCTGGGAGCCACTTTCCCACCTCCTCCTCACTCACGAACCATTTGGAGCTCGGCCACAGCCCTGGAAGAGAGCCCAGATATTGATGTTCCTGGACCTTGGCTCATGGCAGCCAGTGTTTGGTTTTGTGAACAACTGCTGATTAAACAGAAATTCCCTGCCGGGCAAACAAAAAGAATCTTTTCTTCCCCATTTTTGCCCATCCATTTCTATGCCTGGGCTGGACCAGGAGTGTTTTGCCAGACAAAATGTCCTTGGTAAAGTCCAAGCTTTGGCTCACACCTGTGCTGATGTTCCCAGGGCTTCAGAGCCTGAAGAAACTGGGAGATAGTATTGGATGAGGAGAAAGTTAAACTAACATTTAGGTAAAATTCCAAAATTATCTTCAGTGCTCTCCATCAGCCCAGCAGGGTCTGGTCTCTGTCCCTAACATCAGTTTCCACTGGTGACAGCCAGACTACAAACCTCACTTTACTCAGCCCTTCAAAATGCCCTCAATTTCCCTAAGATAAAAATGATGTGAGAACTCTGCAGTTGCAAAGCTGAGATGCAAAGAAATTACAGTGGGGTAAACAGAGAATAAATAATTACCACTTGAGCCAAAAGTAGCTCAAATTTGGCTCAATTTGGCCTCCAAGAGATCATTCTGTCCATCCCAACAAGGCTTTGTTATCTCCAGCTGGAGTCTGTGTCTTCCCCCAGGTTTGTGTTTGCATGGCTCGTGACCCAGCTGCTTTCAGCTCTGGTGGAACTCTGTAGTTCGGGGTGCTGTACATCCCAAAATATTTATAAAGGGAATAAAGTAGATGATGTTTGGGAACAAAAATAATAAAGGTAATGTATTGTTTTGAAGACAGAGGATGGCTGGAGGCTGGCAGTTCTTGGCCATGAGCTCATCCACACTGTACAGTTAAAATGGTATTCACAGTTCACAGAATCATGGAATGTGCTGAACTGGAAGGGGTCCATCAGGATCATCCAGTCCAGCTCCTGGCCCTGCACCCCAACAATCCCACCCTCTGCACCCCTGAGAACATTGTCCAAACACTCCTGGAGCTCTGGCGGCCTTGGGGCTGTGCCCATTCCCTGGGGAGCCTCGGCAGTACCCCACAACCCTCTGGGGAAATTCCTGTTTCAGCCCTGCATTTAGGGATAAACGTAATTTTCCCATCACAAATTATTTCTCAAAGCAGTATTTTTTTCCCCCCAAACTAACTGTTTTCCCAGCAGCATCTTCAACACCAAACCCAGCAGCTCAGTGGCTCAAACCTGAAGTGTTTGGGTGAGCATTTTTCACTTGCCTTTAGCCTCATTCTCTCACAGTGGGAGACTTCCTACCTGGAATAAAGCATGGAATCACATAATGTTTTGGATAGGAAGTGACCATAAAGTTCCTCTAGTTCCAACCCCCTGCCATAAGCAGGGACATGAAATCTCTGTCAGGGTTCCACCACCCTTTTTCCTCTAAGATCCTAGAGGAAGATGCTTATCAAGAAATACATCCAGAAAATAATGGAGCAATTCTCTTTAGGCAGAGGAGAATGATCCACTGGAATCAATTTTTCTTACTTCCCAGCCTTTGTCTTCCCGAGTTAACATTTTCACTGAACTGAAAACTTGTGTGAATGTAAAGATAGAAATGTCTTCATCCAGCTGTAACTGCAATGGAATCCCATGGAATAAAAGTAAAATGGGGGTTTCCAGCTGTCTTTCACCCTTCCATTGAAGTTAACTCTTCTGGAAGGAGCTTGGCATCCCACTTTGGGATGACAGAAGAGATGCTGGATGATTTCAGTGATGCCATTTCTGGGTTGGCTCTGTCACTGCTGCTCATCTCTGCTCAAGAGGCTGAAAAGTCATCCAATTTCCCTTGGACAAGTGACCCTCTGACCTGGACAGCAGTTCCTGTCAGTGGAAATATCCCTTGTTTAGATTGACTTTGAGGCAGTGACCTGGAGGGGAAAGCCTCTGGTGTCCCCTTACTAATCGTGGTCAAGCCAAAGGGACTTGTAGGACACAGTTACTGGAAAAATAGCAAAGCACCTACATGAGTATTTTGAGTCCCAAACATCAAAGAGCCACTAAATCCGTGGAGAATATCTCTGAAAATAACGTGTTTGGATGGAAGTAAGTAAAGAAAAAAGAGCTTTACCCTGACTTATTCCCGATTCACACCAGCCTAAAAAGCCTAGAGGAGACTGATGGCAATGGCTAAATGAAATGTGGTGCCCTTGGAAGAAGGGAAAATTATTCAGTTTGAATAATTTTGAGTAATTTGTCTTGGGCTGAACCCAATTTTTAGAGAGCTCAATCACCTCTGGACACTGAACTGAGTAACCCAGAGGAGGCTCAAGGAGAAAAGCTTCTCTTAAATGCCTGACTCTGAGTTTACAGGAGAATATTTCACATCCTCACTTCCACTTGGATGGAAAATGAAAACAGAAGTGGTTTGCGGCGTTTGATTCCAGAACCAGGAAGTTCAAAACCAGAGTTAAAATCAGATATTTAAGAGGAAAAAAGAAGAAAAAATCCTAAACCAGCTTGATGTTGAGGTCTGGGGCAAGCCTTGCTCTGTTCAAGTCCACATTCCCAGCCCCAGTGATTTGGCTGTGGGAACAGCTGTACCTCAGGAGTCACCAAGACGTGGGATACAACCAAGGTAGCTCTTGATATACTTTCCCCAGCACCAGGAGAATTCAGATGAATTCTCTCCTCTTAGACTGGGATGGAACTGGCAGCTGTGCCTGGGTGCAGATCTCAGCGGTGGAGAAGTCTCCTGCAATTTTCCCTCTGAAGTTTCCTTCACGTGGGAGAGCCCCAGGGGCTGGCACAGGGTCCCCCTTTTCCTTCTGCTCCCTTCACTCCACAAACAATCCAAAACAGGGCACAAGACACCCCCACCCACTTTCAGCCCAAGTTTTAGGACAAAGGAAAGCAGCTGCCTCAAAGAGCAGGCCTGGGATGATGTCGTCCTTACTGAACTGCCTCGCCAGCGTTTTGTACGGCACTTTAAAACACCATCAAGGCACCATCAAACTGTCTTTCACTTCCAAACCCAAATGGCCATGGAATGGAGCCCAGAGTGAAATGTTAAATTGGATCCCATCAAACCGGCTCAGATCACACAGGCTAAGCGGGAATGAATGGCTCCTAACGATGGAGTTCATCATTATAAAGTAATGACAAAGGATACAGAACCACCGGGGTCTCCAGCAGAGCAACCAACCCTTCACCCACCCCCTCCTCTCTCTCCAAATGCCTGCTGATTTTTTCCTATTAGGGTGAAACTTTTTTTTTTTTTTTTTCCTGGGGTGTGTTTTTTTTCTCCCTGTAACTGCCAAAGGCTCTCAGGGCTCATTCAGGATAAATTATTCAGTCTAAACGGAGATGCCATAAATCTTAAGTGGCAAACAATAGATGATTCTCCCTTTAGACACACGGAGCCTGCAAAACTAATCTCCTGCTAAGCAATGGTGTGTCCCGCTCCAGCTGCTGATGGCAAAATTTACAGGGGGTAGCATTTGTTTCCTTATGTGCATCTATATTTAGGTTGCCACAGGGCCTCCCCTTCCCACAACAACGTGTGAACTGGTCACCGTGGGAGAGAGAGAGACAGGGAAACAGCTCACCCAGTTTGGGAAAGGCTCCATCATGCAAACTTCCAGCTATTTCGCCTGTTAAATAAGGACACTTCAAAGTGGGAGAAAGGATGGAGCAGCTTGTGTAAGTGAATTAGGATTAGCAGCCCCATGTGTTGTTTTGCTGAGATTTAAGCCTCTCACGTTACGTGTGCTTCTCTCTTTGGAAAGCTTGGCATGAAATCCATACTGCTTAAAGCAACTTTATGCATCCTGAACCCAGCGGACCCAGCTGGAAGGAGGTGAAGCTTCAGACCCACCTGCAGCACTCTAATCCCTGCTCCATCACCCAGGCCAGCTCCTCCCTTTTCCTCCTCCAGAATTCAAAGCACACATGTGGCAGGCACATTCTTCTCTCTCTCAGGATTTTTCATAGAGGAGCACAGAGGAAAGAAAGAGAAAACAATTTCTATTTCTGCTCCTTGTTTTTCCCATGTAGAATGTGTTTGGAGAATTGTTTACCTGGGGTGATTGCTTGTTTGGATTCTGGTGAGGATTGTTTGAGCCTGGTGGCCAATCCAATCCACCTGCGGCTGGACTCTCACGAGAAAATCACAAGTTGTGTTAGCTGGATATGGTAGTTAGAAAAAGTAGTTTTAGTATCTCCTTTAAATAGCATATTAATGTATTATAGTATTGTTATAATAAAGAAATCATTCAGCCTTCTGAACTGGAGTCAGACATCAGCATTTCTTCCCACAGGGTTCACCTGCACTTACAATAACTTTGCAGCATCTGGAGGGTTTTGCCGCTCCTTAAGGAGGAGAACCAGCTCCAAACACAGAAAATCCCCAGCCCAAGCTTCGGTGCCAGGAGCCAGTTGAAACAACACTGTGGGCTAGCACCAGCTCCGGTCACCGCGCGGGAACGGCTGCCAGCGGATCCTGGGGAAAGCACATTTCCCCTGGCTGGGTGAGGAGTTGCCCTTCTGTGTTTAAATCTCTCCTCACACTGCACACCCACTCCTCCCCGCCATCTGCCAGGCGCGCCGTGCCCCGGGCCAAGTCTGGAGCCGGCTGCTTCTCCCGGCAGAACCTTCCCCAGCTCAGATCTGCCCGAGCGCTTCCGCACGCTCCAACTGCTCCTCTCCACACCCAGAGGAGCCAAGTTGGGAGCCCTGCTGCCATTCCCCCTACCCCCACATCTGCTGGAGCAACACTGAGCAACTGCTTGGGCTCCTCTCTACCTTCCAGGGCCATCTGGACAAGCTCAGACCTCGTGCCGAGGGGGATGGAGGAGGGCCAGCAGCACCTTGGTGTTGTCAGCCAGGAGGAAAGTTATAGTCTGGAAGCAGGAGGTTTATGTACATACATGAAATGCTCACGGCTTCCTCCAGCTCCTTTATGTCTGCCGAGTCCTCTGGGGATGGCATGGACTCCTAATGGATGCTGCATTAGCTAATCCAGTGATTCAATTACTCCTAAATACTCTCTGGTGGCCGGGGCTGGCCTTCCTGCTCACTTACTGGAAATAAGGGGAGGGGAGCAGAGCTTCCATTATAAGAAGCATCTCCCTCTGTTTTCTTTGTCTTGTCCTTCCACAGGGAGTGCTCAGCTTCCAAGGGCAGGGATGGAGGCAGACAGACCTGACTAGGATCCACTGCCTCCTTCCCCACGGGACAGGCACAAACCCTTCCTGACTCCATGACTTGGGGGGGTCACACCAGCCCAGCACAGCGATGCCCCAGTAGCCACCAGCTGCTGTGAGCTGGCCCGTACTCACCTAGCTCAGGTGAAGCCAGAGGTGCTGAGTCCTGGTGACACTCAAATCCCTGTCAGCCTGGGAACAGAATCCAGGTGATGTCACGGGTTGCCTCACCCATTTGCTATGGCCATCCTTCAGCTGGACAGCCCTGTGTCCAGTGCTGGGGGTGTGACAGACATTGAGGGGCTGGAGAGTGTCCAGAAGGCAGCTGGGAAGAGTCTGGAACCCCAGGAGCAGCTGAGGGAGCTGGGAAGGGGCTCAGCCTGGAGCAAAGGAGGCTCAGGGGGGACCCTGTGGCTCTGCACAAGTCCCTGACAGGAGGGGACAGCCGGGGGTTCGGGCTGTGCTCCCAGGGAACAGGGATGGGATGAAATGGCCTCAAGTTGCACCAAGGGAGGTTTCTACTGGATATTGGGGAAAAATTTCTTCCCTGAAAGGGTTGTCCAGCCCTGGCACAGATGTAGTACAATCACCATCCCAGGAGGGATTTCAATCCATGTGGATGGGGCACTTGGAGACATGGTCAGTGGTGACCTTGGCAGTGCTGGGGAATGGCTGGATTTGATGATCTTAGAGGGTTTTCCCAACCTAAATGATTCCATGATTTTATGATCCCTAAAGGGGATGGCAAAACTGTGGATACTGGGCTAGACAGATGCCTACCCAAGAAATCATTATGGCTTCTACTGCCCAAATTCACCTTGCAGCTTTAAAGGGACATTTCTTCATTTCCTACACACTCTGCCTCTGGGTGGATAAACCCGTGTGTCCCACAGCAAATCTTAGTGCTTTGCAGTATGGACAGAGATTTAGAAGCCCAAGATCACCATTAGTCTCAGTTCTTGAAAGTTGAAAGACGTCTTGAAAGATGAGATAAAAAACAAATTTGCCACTTGGAGGAGTAAGAAGCTCCTGCCAGAGAAGAGGAGGTTTGATCCTGAAATGTAGGGTGGCTGCAAATTGGGGTGGATACACACATGGAAATAGTGCTCCCCTCTGGAAAGTGCCCAGCCAGACCACAGGAGGGGTTGCCATCAGTCTCAAGTGGCTTTTACATAATAAAACGCTTCCTTAGAAAAACTATTTCTTCGAAACAGACAGAAAAACGAGGAAAAAATTTGCACAGAATGGGAGTGCCAGGTACCCTTTGATTTGTCAGGGATGAGCCATCAAAGAAGATCCACTTTTGGCTTAACTTTTACGTTAGGATTTCTATATTCAGTTTTGACCAGGGAAGAGCTAAAGTATGTACAAAAAACATTGTCTGCATGGCCTTGAAAGAGAAAGATAAAATCTTACAAGCTTCTGCCAAAAACTTCATATGGCCAGAAACCACAAGGCAGATTTCTTACATTGGTTCTTAGCCCTAAAGAGCAGAAGAGACCAAATGGATATATTAAAAAAATATATAAAAAATTAAAGCGCATTAAAAATAAAAACATGAAATATTCAAAAGTATATTTAATATATATGTCTGTATATACACAAATACTTCTCTTCAAGGCTGTTCCAGTATTTTCAGGGCTGAAAATTCCAAATTATATTTAGGGAAAACCCTTTGTCTTAATCCAGCAGTCATAGGTGGGACACATAACATGGAGAGAGTGGGAAGGGAGGTATAAAGAGAAAACCTGCAACACAGGACAGGCACAAGAGGCCATAAATTCAGGGGAAAAGAATCAGACACAGCTTGAAATTCAGATAAATAGTGCCTTTTCTTTGCATTGCAGGACTAATTTAGAGAAGAAATTATGGATGAGGAAGGGATTGGAGTCACCTCAGAAGGTGGAACAAATAATGAAATACCTTTGGTCCTGTAACCCAGGAGGTGCAAAGTTCCTGCTGCTCTTTGCCTTGGTGGGTCTGGAGACAATCACGTGGTTGTGGGGACCCCTCAGCCCCAGGGACAGGAGACAGCCAGGCCAGACCCTATTTAACATCCCTAAAATCCTTCTCAACCCTTCAGACCAAACTTCAGGAATTCAGGAAGAGCCAGAGTGAGACAGGAGGACCACAGGCCTTTCCAAGCCCTGTTTGTGCACCTCAGTGGTGGCAACGATGGAGTTAACTGTGCTCCCATCTCCATGTGGAGCAGGCAGCCTGCCAGAGGCTCCAAGTCTGGGAAATCAGCAGGCACATCTTGGCTCCCTGGGAACAGATTGTTACCTCGGCTCAGCTCCGGGTGAGAGGACTCCATGGTCATGGCCGAGCGTCCCCGTGTCACAGCAGGGGACTGGGCACCTGCAAGGGGGAAATGGCTTTGGATCTCCACCAAGTTCTGGCTCCAAGTCGTTGCTCCACCAGCATCCCCTGTCCTGGTGTAACCTGCTGATCTGTGGATGCTTCGTGTTCCTCCCCTGGCAACCCCCAGACTCCCACGCTGCTCTCAGGGGGTGGAAGTTCCCCAGATCTGCCCTGAATCCTTCCCCTCCTTCTGACTCCAGTGCAAGGACCACCAGACTTGGTGGTTTGAGCTGGCTTACAGGGCACTGACACACACTGAAATCTTGTGAGAGTCTAGAGGGGGCAAGGTGGGCACAGCACCATCCCCTCTCCCGGCAGCCACCTCACCCAAAATGCTGTGGCTGTGCAGCTGAGCACCTCTGTCCACCTGAGGAGCATCTTCCCAAGACAAATGGACAAGATCCAAGAGGGAATTGCCTTCTCCAGCATTATTTCTGGGGCAGAACCATCAATTGAGCTTCACGTAGTGGAGCTGATGCCTTAAGTTTTAGCTTTCACATTTTCCAGATTCTGTACTGCATTGGTATCTAACTCTGAACTTCATATAAAGTGTTGGCAGTTCTCCTCACAGCTCAGTCAGACAAAGAAATCATTTTCCAGCCCCAGAACCAAGGACACCATTGCAGCTTCAGACCCAAGAAATACAAACAACAGGGAACTGAGGAGAGCAATCTGGGAGGATGGGACTGCATAACCTGGAGCTGGAATTGGACAATGAACCACAATATGGAAATGGACCAAAACTTATAGAAGTGTGAAAACTCGCAACCTGTTTTCTATCTTGGGTCCATCTTGAGTGGAGCCACAGCCAGGCTCCTGCACTGCCCAAAGTGTATCCTTTGAAGGCCTTTTTAATAAATCCCTTCTTTATTCCTTTAACTCTGTCTAGCCTCTGTTCCAGGGAGCCTCTCAAGGCATCAGAGCCACACCATCAAGCCCCCTTCTAGAACCTTCCAAATCAGAAAACACAGCTGTCAGGAGACCTGGGTAAATTCTGGAATGTGATCCATTTAGCGGGGGAAAAGCCCAGCAAATCCACAGCTCACCCTGTGCTGTTCCCTCGAGCTGGAGCTCAGACATAGAATTATGGGCCTGTTACTTGGGCTGGAGGGAAAATCCATCAGGAGTCATCAGCGTAGGGCACGCAGTGCTCATTGGAGCAGCTTCAGCTCGGGCCAGCACAAGCCGGGGGGACTCCATCTGCTCCAGCCAGCTTTGTCACAGTGCCATGCTTGCATTTTATTTGTGCGTCCTCGCTGCAATTACCAGGATCTGCACAGGATCTCCAGCCCCTCCAGCCCCTCTCCTCTCCAGCCCCTGTTTGCTCTCAGCATGCAGAGAATTCAAAGCTGCACTCCCGGCAGCACGAGGAGTTGGAGCAGAACTGTCCGCAGCGTCACCGAATCAGCTGGAAAGTTTGCAGAGCTGCAGCGAGGCAGGCGGGCTCATTTTTCTCAGCTGATGAAAAGCCTGGAGAGCATTTTTATTAAATCCATTGAGGGGAAACCCCAGGATCGGTGGCAGAAGGGGACAAGGGGTTGTTATGGAGAAAAATCCTCTCTTAAACCACACAGAGCTCTTGGAGAGAGGCCCAGTGGAGGCACAATGAATTTATGAAAAGTTATCAACAACTCCTACAATTGAAATGGCCACAGCGCTGTAACAAATCAGCTCTAAAAAATACACTCTCAAACCCCACTGGGAGGTGGAATCCAGACTGTGTGACAATATGGCTTCATCACAGCCCACACAGCAACCTGGGGACAAGTCCTTGTGCAGGCACAGAGCTGCTGTTCGCCCACCCGACCCAGAACAGACCCACCAGGGTTATATCCAGCAGCCAGGCACCAAGCAGGTGCTGGTGAGAAGCACCTCTGTGATGTGCAGCTTTGAAAGCCTGTGCTGTACTTTGAGTCCTTGCTCTGAACCCACCCCAGTCCATATCCCTTCTTTACTGAAGCCTTCTGCTCCTTGGTGTCTGTCCCTGACCAGGAATTCAGCTGTGCCTGCTGCTTGCACAGAGCCTTTCCCTGATGTAGTACCTGATGCCAGCTCCTGCCCCTTCCCTGCTCCTTGATTTTGTTTCATGCCCTGGTTTTTTTTTGCCTTCCATCCAACTCTAACCATCCCTTGCTCGTGCTTTGTGCAGCAACAGTCACAATTTGGGGACCTCCAACACTGGCTTAGTTTCCAATCACAGAATCATGGAATGGTTTGGGTTGGAAGGGACCTTAAAGATGATCTCATTCCAACCCCCTGTCATGGGCAGGGACACCTTCCACTATCCCAGATTGCTCCAAGCCCCATCCAGCCTGGCCTCCTTCCAGGGATCCAGGGGCAGCCACAGCTTCTCTGGGCACCCTGTTCCCACAATAACCTGTATCTGAACATAGTGAATATCCAGGTGTCCTCTTCCCACTGCAGGATTTGGATCCCACTGCAGGATATTTACATGGAATTCAGGATTTGAAAGCAGCCTGGCAGAAGACTGGGGGTTTTGCCATCAAAGAGGCCAAAAGGAAGTTGGCCAAGTGCCTTACCCATAGGGAGTCTCTGTGAGGGAATCCCTCACCGCCATGGAGCATTTCTGTGGCAGATGCTCAGTGGAGTTGATTAGAGAGAAATAATCTCCCCCTCCCAGACCACCCCTGGCCCTCCCTCTCAATTCAGGTGGGGAAAGGGGCTGAAGAGAGAAATCTCTCTCCTTTTCAAGCGCTTCCTCCTCCACACTACAAAGTGTTGCTCCCACCCTCCTGTGCAAAGTGGGAACGTGCAGCACATCACCCTTTCCCTGGGAAGCAGACTCCCAAGGAACAAGTCCTACTATTTTCTGCAAGTGAACTTTAAAGAGGAGGAAGCCTTTGTTTCTGGGCTCCTTTTAGATGCTGATCAATACCAGAGCTTCAAACCGCCACAAACACACCTTTCCCTGCAGTCAAACCAAGCCTGGAGTCTCCTTTTGCTCCTTCTGATGCTGGCCAACCTTTCTTCCAGCCCTGCTTCCCCACCCCTCTGCCCACAGAGCGGGACCCAGGTCTGTCACATTCTGTATTCCAGCCAGCTCCACATCCACCAAGCCAATTAGTGACCGATGCCTCTTCCTGGGGTGGGCCAGCAGAGAGGGTGACATCTCGGTGACACAGGGTGTCGGAGTCCAGGACATCCCTCTGGCTGCCCTGGCTGTCTCGAGACTCTGGCAGAGGGCTCAGAAACCTTGGCATGAAGTCAAAAACACCTGTGGCTTTGATTTTAGCCTGTGGAAAACTGCCAACTCTGTATGAGGAATTACAAGCCACAAGGGTTTGAGTAGTGTGGTAGTTGAATTAACACAGGGTGAAAAAGTAGAATTTTGGGGTTTTTAGAATATAGTTCAGGGTGTCAAGATGGAGGAATTTGGGCCTGTCCTGGCCTTCTTCTCCTTCTCCTTGTCCTCCATGTCTTGCTGTGATGGTGACACTTTTCTGTTGGTTTAAGGTAGAGACACTGTCCAACATAAATGACAGATATTGGCACGTTATTGTAAACAGACTATACGTAACTTTTGGTATAAAAGGTAAACACCTCCCGAGAGGGCAGACAGAATGCCATGGCCTCCTTGCTAGCCAGAGCTCAGCAGGTCAGAGAAAGAATGTTCTAGATAAGGAAAAATAAACAACCTTGGGAACACGATCCAAAGCATTCCAGACTCCTTCTATGGCTGTGGCAGGCAAGGAAGCAAAGAATTTTACAATCTTGGGGTCGTTCCAAAACAAAGCAAACCCCGACAATGGGGCAGCCCATCTCAATCCCAGCTGCATGTCCAGCTCATCCATAATGCAGCTGGGCTGCTCACGGCTTCTCCCTGTTACTTTCAACACCGGATGAGCAGGAAAATCACTGATCATTAGCAACAACAGACAGAAGGATCCCAAGGGCAAAATTTGTGTTGTGCTCATAAAACCAACCCTCCTCGCAGGCAGTCTGGCTCCCCGTGGCAGGGCTGCAGCTCAGAGCATCTTGGAAAACACAGGTTTTATTTCAGCAGTGCCCAAAAAATCAAGGCCACCTTATGCGAGGCACAACAGGGTTTAAGGAGATCATCTCTGCCCTGTCGAGTTTAAAATTCAAATAGTCAAGAAAATGTGGGAAGGGAACAAGAGACTTAGGGAGGTGAGCTGGCTTTCCAGAATCGGATTGGAAATTAGTTCAGGGCTAGGAATGCCCCTGTGGTGTCCAGCCAGAGGCAGAATCACAGCAGCATGGTGGGACTGTCCTGTTAAGAACATATTTAAATATTCCAAATGCTGGAGTGTTTATCATTTTTCATGGTTGTACACCCTGGCCATCAGGAATTGATGCCGCTGGTATTTAGCATGGAGTGCTACTCTCCTCAGTCATAACCCAGTTTACTGCCCAACATTATTTCTCTCCTTCCCTGGTTTTTACACTCTTCAGAGATCTTGAGTGTTTTAGGATCTGTTGTAGGATGTGCTCCAACATGTCATTGCCTAGTGGAATTACACACCTGCTCCCTGATCCTCTCACTGCTCTTCCCTGAATAATTCTGGTTTGTGAAAGTAATTCAGGTTATACTGTGCCAAATTACCAGCACTGGTCATTTGGAGGTAGCCCCACAAGAGAAAACTACTTTTATTTGAAGATCATACCAGAAAATAGTGTTTCCCACCCTGCATATGTGCCACCACCATGTGCAGACACCTTCCAGGTACCTGACAGGATGGCACCAAAATGTCACACCCTTAATCCCAAGCCTTGGTAAAGTCAGGTTGATTTAAAGTGAGGCAATGGCCTGACAACTTCTTCCCATCAAATCAGCTGGGAGCAGCAGGGTCTCTCTTTGGGATGCAGCTGATCCCTCAGCCTGGTTTTATAGGGATTAAAGAAAAACCTCTGACCTCATTTGGGACCCATAAACAGAAACCATAACACCTGATGCCAGCCCAGCACCATGAATGGCTGTGGCCAAAATTATGTGTCATTGCTAGATAAAAATTCATGTTTGAAACCACCCTCCATGGCTGCAACATCCTGTGAGGAGAAGACCATTCCTTTGGAAACCAGGGAAGGATGTTTATAGCAGCATTGTCCATATAGATTTAGAGAAATAAATATATAACTATAGAAAGGAAGCAATTCAGGCATAACTGTTCTGAGCAACCTGGCCTAGAGGAATGTGTCCCTGCCATGGCAGAGTGGTTGGAAAAAGAGGGTTTTTAAGGTCCTTTCAAACCCAAACCACTCTATAATGATTCTATAATTTAATTTTTTTCTTTTTTTAAAATCTTGGCTCATTCAATGGTAATTTGAAACTGTGTTTTGCAGAGCTGGAAAAGCATCAAATCTCACCAGGATTTTCATTTGGGGCTGGTACCCTCTAATGTTTGTTTTTTTTTACTACTGATTCAGACATGGGACATCATTGAATTTTTGGGCGATAATGAAGTGAGGCCAGTTGCTGGCATTCAGGAGGACACAACCATTTTGCAGGCTGATCTTAACAGAGAAGGTGAGGAGGCACAGAAGTAGAATATGAATTTTACTGTGACCGAGTGTGGAGTGACTCACGGGGGTAGGAGCAGTCTCAAGCACAGCTCAAATGATGCTGAATGAGCAGCACAAGTAAAATTCAGACTTCACCCACAGATTCAACATTGCACAGGGATGTAATATAATGGCTAGGGGGGTCAGGGGTCAGCAGGAGAAGCAGGTGAGGGCACCAGCAGGCTCAGCTAACGACCACTGAAGTAGTTAGAGGAAGACTCATTTTCTCCCCTTAAAGGCTGTCAGGCGAGCCGGGCTGCTCACACCCTGCTTCCTGATCTTTATTACTTTGCCAAAGTTTAATTGGCCCAGCTGATGCTTCCCAAGCTGAGAGCCTGCTGCAGGCCGGGGAGTTGGTTATTTGTGTGTTGTTTGCCAGAGGAGGTGGAAGCAGGGAGGAGGGGAGAGAGCTCAGGTTTCAATACAAAATGACTGCAGTGCATTCCGAGTCAAAATGCATGGGGCAAACCATGAGAAAAGATTGTTTCAGCTTTCATGGGGAGCAGGGCTGGCCCTTCCATGTTTTGGAACAGGGTTTTGACACGAGAAAAGAGAGGTGGAGTCATTCTGATACCTGGGGAATGGCTTTTTCCACTCCCTGGAAGCAGTGTATTTGCTAAGTTAAAAATCCTCCAAAAACTTCAGCTTTCCAATTATTCAAGAAAAGCTTGTTAGTACATGGTGACCACATCCCCTGAGTCATTTGTGTGCACTGGCCATGCTCCTTCCCCTTACTCATCCAGGAAAGCAGCTGGATAAACCCTGGAAGATTTGCCTTGCTAGCCCACCCCAGCAATGCTCCCCTCTTATTAAGGACAAGAATTTGGAGCAAGAAAACTTTTCTCCATAAACTCATCAGGGCCTCTTTTGGCTTCCCAGGCATTGACTGATGAAAGGAATGCAATGGGATGGAATGGAGTACAGAATTTAGAATAAAAAAGTAGAATAGACTAGACTAGGCTAGACTAGATTAGACTAGACAAGAATATTTTGTTTGGAAGGGTCCTAGAGTTGGACCATCCTGCCCAACTGCCTGACCAGTTTAGGGCTGTCCAAAAGTTCAAGCCTGCTTTTGAGGGCATTGTCCAATGCCTCTTCAACACCAACAGGTCTGGGGCATTGACCATCACTCTAGGAAGCCTTTCCCAGTGTTTCAGTGAAGAAATGCTTCCTAGTATCTGGTTGAAACCTACCCTGGCAGAGTTTTGAACCATTCCCACATGTCCTGTCAGTGGATACCGGGGAGATCAGCACCTCCCTCTCTGCTTTCCATCCTCAGGAACATGTAGAGAGCCCCTCTGCCTCCTTTTCTCCAAACTAGATAAACACAAAGCCCTTGGACATCCATCACAGGACATTTCTTACAGCCCTGTCACCAGCAAGAGTAAAGAACAGAGAAGGAATGAGAGAGAAGAAGAACTTGACGCAAGCAGATGTTGGCTGAGAGTCTCTGGATTGATAGGACAGATACTGATTGTCCAAGCCATGACAAGGCATCATTTTGGGATGCACTGTTGGGCTTGGACCAAAACCTCTCCAAGAATCCTGCTGCCAGCCCAGATCCTGGCCCGTGTTTGTCAGCACTGACGTAGCCTGGTGCTCCTATCCCACAATTTTTCCACTGTCAGGAGACAGAAATTAGATTTTTCTACTTTCACCTGCTGCTCAACACAGAGCACCCATCACACTCAGCACAACTCTGCAGGATGAATCTCAGAGATGAATCCTGGTGACAACCAACAGAGCAGGCACAAAGGGGGAATTCACAGAAATTCAGCCTTTTTTCCTTATTAAAAAAGGAGAAAAGCTAAGAAGAAGAAGAAGAAATATGTTTATAACCCTGAGCAAAATGAACATCGGTGGTTTAAAATCAAAGCTAAGAAAGGCCCAAATTTCCGGTGTGGATACTTGAATCCAACCCCTTTCATATATATTATTACATTATAATCTTGATTACATGGCTGAATGGGTTTTGTCTGCAGAGTTTGGTTCCCAGAACACAACTTTCTTACGGAGACAGGCACCAGGTTTCTCCCTGTCATTCAGGGGGTGACCCCATCCCTTCTTTCCATGGGATTATGAATTTCCTTTCAACACACTCTCCCAAGATGAAGCTGTGGTGTGATCCTCACATTAAATCCTAGGAGCTGATACACAGATAAAAAAGATACATCCATTAGGGCTGCTTGATTTCAGCTGCAAAAACTTGTTTCTTTCCAAAGCTGAGCCTTTTTTAGAGCTTTCTTTGTTAGATCTCTAAGGTACCATTATATTTTAGCTGCAATTTTAGCTATTCAGCATTTTTACAAAGTGAATTTCTTGGTTTCAATGAATGGTCAACAAAGAAGATTTTAGTCTAAATTACTTTCTGTGTGTGCAGGATGAAGGGACTTTTGTGGGAGAGCCAAGGCTGAAATAGGGCTGGTCACAACCCAAAAATTCTCTTTTGAAGAAGGATAAATGAAAAATCAAGATTTATTTTTTAAAATTACTAATCAGGTTTTAAATGTTTGAAATACATTAATGAATCTGAGACCTTCTACAAAGGATGAGAGGGCAAAAAGAAGTAGAGTTGTGGTCAGGTTCTGTTTCTGGAATGAGTTTAGGCCAAAATTTAGTCCCTGATCAGAATCAAGCCACTGCTGCAGACCACAGCCTTTGCAGCTCCTCTGCAGTAGAGGAGACAGACCCTGTTTTAAAAAATGGGATCATTCTGACAGTTTTCCTTCCCTTAATAAATCAAGGGAACTGGAGATTTGATAAACCCCAAAGTTTTAAGTGAAAATGCCACAAAGTCAACAGGAAAAAAAGAATAAATTGGAGAATGACTTGGGCTGGAAGGAACATCAGGGGGTGTCTGGCCCAGCTCCCCACTCAAAGCAAGGCCAACTGCAAAGTTAGATCAGCTCTGAATTCAGATGAGGTTGCTCAAGGTCTTCTCCTTGGGCTGTGGGTTCAGCAGAGAAACAATCCAGTGTCATAGTTTAATCCCAGCTGAAAGCAGCTCCACACATCCATGGGATGGGGAGACAGCGGGAAGGGTAACAGTGAGAAAATTCATGGGTTGGGACGAAGATGTTTTGATAGGGAAAGCAAAAACGACTCACAAGCAAAGCAAGAGAGGGAATTGACTGCCCAATTCCCATCACAGCCACTGCCAGGACAGTAGGGCTCCATCACATGGAATGGTGACTTGGGAACAAAATGCCATCACTCCAACCATCCCCACAGCCCTCTCCTCCTCCCAGCTTTATATACTGACCATATGGTCTGGAATGTCCCTTTGGTCACTGGGGTCAGCTGTCCTGGCCCTGACCCCTCCCAAGCTCTTGGTCTGGAATGTCTCCTTGGTCACTGGGGTCAGCTGTCCTGGCCCTGACCCCTCCCAAGCTCTTGGTCTGGAATGTCCCCTTGGTCACTGGAGTCAGCTGTCCCCTCCCAAGCTCTTGTGAGCCCCAGCCTCCCCAGGGCTGGGTGGGATGAGGAGATTAAAAGGCCTTGGCTCTGTGCAAGAGCTGCTGAGCAATAACCAAACATCCCTGTGTTAGCAAATCCAAAACGGCCCAATTCCAGCTGCTATGATAAAAATTTACTTTACACCAGCCAAAAACAGCATATCCAGGGGTTTCCCTTGGAAAGGCTCCTCAGTCATGGGCAGACACTTGTGTCCAGGGGCTCTTCTCCCTCTGCTCAGGAGGTTCCTGGCTATAAACATGTCCTGATTCACCAGAGTAATAAACTGCCTTGTCCACATCCCAGCTGTATGACATGGATTTGTCCATCCACTGCCCTAATCCAAAAATGTCCCAGCTTTGGAAACTGTCACCAACACTGCCTTACTTTGCGGTGGGATAACCCAAACCACGTACCTTGCTCTCCCTGGAGAACTCCATAGCCCTAATAATAAAAACACATTTAATTGTTGTAGATGTCGGCGAACCCAATGGGAAGAATGATGATGTCTGACTTATTTCAGAAGGCTGAATGATTTCTTTATTATAATTATGCTATAATACATTAATATACTATATAAAAGAGGATACTAAAAACTACATGCTACTCTGTCTAACTATCATATCTAACTCACTCACAACTCATGACCCTGTTCTCCAGAGCCCAGACACAGGTGGATCCCATTGGCCATCAGGCTCAAACAATCCACCATGATCCAACCAAGCATTCACTCCAGATAAACAATTCTCCAAGCACATTCCACAAGAGAAAAGCAAGGAGCAGAAATAGAAATTGTTTTCTCTTTCACTTCTCTCTGTGCACCTTTATAAAAATCCTGAGTGAGAGAGAAATGTGCTTGCCACGTTTAATTGTATCCATCGTATGTTCAATATAATGCCATGCCAAAGAAATGAGCGCTGAGCGTGTCACCAGCCAGAGGTGTGACAAAGGTGACGTTCCAGGCCACGGGAGCATCTCACGAGGGGCAGTTTTGGTGACATTCTCCCATCCTTTACCCTCGTGCAATTAGAGCTCTTCTCCTTATCCCTGTCCCCACGTGGGCACAAGCCACCAGCATCCTGCCCCTTCCCAACTTCTGAGCGCTCCTCTTTGTAGCCTTAATGTCCTTTTAATGCAGAATTTGGGATGTAATTATTTATTTACATGACCGTGCAGCCTGGAGGGGCTCGCTTACAAGGCTTGCGTGAGAAGGCCGTGATTACTGGGGCTTTGCAGAAGATGATTAAAGCAGCGTGACTAAAGTGTTTCAAGTGATCTGTCCAGAAGAAGGGCAATGCATAAAGTGCCCTCTTCCTGCAGCTGCTGCCTGTGTTCAGAGACAGATTTGTTAACTGCAGTGACAAAAGGAAGCTTTTTTCCGCTATTCCTTCTCATCGCCTCGGCGTTAATCAAATACAGCCTGCGCTGGGTTTTACTCCTTCCAGTTGCCCGCTCAAATTGTTGACTCATTTCCAGGCAGCTCCACGCTCACCAGGCTCTTGACAGCAGCGAGGTGGGAGACGGGTCCCCAAAGGCATAATTTGAAGACAGGATATTTTACAGAGCTGTCAAGAAGTTCTTCATTTGGGCTGCCGAGCCTTTATTACTCGTGACGTGCTGTAAAACAGAGAGGACCCAACTCGCATCTCGCATTTCAGGATGAGTTTGCAAGAGTGAAAAAGAAAAAAAAAACCTCCACACCAGCAAGAGCCCTTCTCTTCAGTGTGGAGCTTATCTGAGATGCTGCTTCGCCAAGGGAGATAAACGTGGGTCCTCTCAATCTGATTATCACAGCCATTTCACAGGCTCGATACCATCATTAATCCACGGGCCACTATGAAATTAAACTGGCTGATCTGCTCGGATAGAGGCCAGGCTTGAATGGCTGAGGGATGAAAAGGAAGGGTGTAAAAGGGGAGGATGGAGGAATTTCTTTTCAACTCCTGGTTCGTACAAAGCCAGGCTGAATATTCATGGTGGGTGGCAAAGTTTGGGAGAAATGGTGAGGGGGGGAAAATAGGAAATCTTAACTTGAGGGAGCTTGTCTGGTCACAAATATTTTCCCTAAACATTTATAATGGAAATGCTGGATGCTGCCTGCTTTTGGTACACAGATGGAATTAGCTATCTGCTCCAAAATCACAGAATAAGCTGAATTAGAAGGGACCCAGGAGGGCCCTCAAGTTCAACTCCCAGCCCTGCAACGAGAAAGGAAGAAACAGGTGGAATTTAGGAGCATTTACAGGGATTTTAGAGCATCTTCCCCTGGACAAAGTGGGAAGGATGTACCTTGGAATTACAAAACCTCTCCTGAACAGTAGCAGCAGCCTCCTCTCCCACCTGTAAAGGTTAGGTTTCCATGAAATCTATGTGATCCTGTGGGAAGAATCATCAGCACAGCCACGTGGCCTTATCCAGGAGAAAGGGGAGAAAAGGATGAAGCAACACCTGAATGTGGTTTGTATTTGCAAAAATGACACTCACAAGGAGGGATCTCACAAAGGAACCATTTTCCAGAAGGCAAGACCCCTCCTTCTAAATAATCCCCACCCTGAGGTAAAACTCCTCTATGCAAATACCAGGTTTACTCCCCAGAAGAGTTCCTCCTCAAGCAGAGAATGAAAGGGGGGAATTCTGCCCCATGCAGTGTGTGATTCCGCCCCAAAGTGTGGTTTTTCTGAAAAGTGGCAAACTCCACCAGTTTCAGTGATGCCACAGAGAGCAGAGGTGGGGCTCGGTGACACAGAAAAGGCCTCAGATTGTCCCCGCCACCGCGGGCTCGCTTTGGTCCTGTCAAACTTCCACCGCAGCAGCACCAATCCCACAGAAACAGAAGCAGCAGGAGAGTGTGGGAGAGGCTGGAAAGGCTTTCATGGGAGGAGAGAGGGGCTGGTCACCTTGCCTTTGAAGAGGCAGAGCCCCAGCCTGGAGTTGGAGCCTTTAGAAACAGAGCCGTGTGAGGAGTTATAAATGGAGGGAGCTTTTAATCTCTGAGCGAGCTACAAATCGAAGGTGAACCTCATTAATTTGGACACTTTGTGTGCTAAAAAATGAGAAGCGTTTCACGTAATGGGGAGCTCTTAATAGGTGTTGTTTTTTTGCTAAATTATCATATTAAGCAGAAGATAATTAACAAGCATTTTCTTAATGTGGTGCTTTACTGATAAAATCTCATTGTCTATAAATCATCAAGACACTAAAAAAAAAAAAAAAAAAAAAAAAGCCAGAAATTGCTTTTTAATTATGCTGGGCATGATGGATAAAAAGTCCAGGTTCAATTGTTGGGGAACTAGGAAGGAAAGACAAGAATCTCCAACCTGCTGGGGCATGCATGAGGTCCCTTCAGGTAAATCAAACCCTTAGGGCTGGTTTTTAAAACACTTTACAGTACTTAGGGACACGGATGTGTCATTATTGAAATTGCTTCATCAAGGGTATGGTGTGGCAGAAGTTTCAGAAAAAATGTCAGCTCCCAGTGATACTTTAGAGGACATGGGGGTGCTTCCTCTAAGAAAAAAAAAAATCCTGGAAAGGAAAGTGAGCTGAGATGAAGCCTTCAAGGTATTTTTTGAAAGTAGTGGGATATTTAATACCCACTTGCTGTCAGAAAGATGCAGCACAGTGATGATGCACTGGTTCTGTGTGGCCTGAGAGCAGGGAACTGCCAACACAGCCATCCCTGGATGGCTTGGTGTCTCAGGTTGGAAATTCAAGATGTTGCTGAGGTGTGTGTTTGCTCCCCATCTGTCAGAGGTGGGGCAGTTCTCTGCTGCCCCTGGGGCAGTTTTCTTTACCTCTCCCACACCCAATCCTCCCTCCAGGAGATCTCTGCTGTTCATGGCCACTGAGTGTCCCTGCAGGGCTGAGAAAATTCCATCATCCCATGGGGAGATGCTCCACCCAGGGGAGGAGCCAAGCATTCCTACCTGGATCCAATCTGACTCCTGCAACACCGCAGCAGCCTTTGCCCACTGCATTGCCAGAGGAGCAGCTTTCTTCTCCACTGCATTCCCAGAGGGAGCCCAGGCCCATCTCCAGCAGCCCTGGAGCTTCAGAGGAAAACTCCGGCCTTGTCCAGGATCCCTGCTCCAGCAGAAGCACAGCTGGCACTGCAGGAGGGCTGAGCCACCATGGGATGGGACTGCTGCCACCTCCCTGACCCACAGGGGGTCAGCTCTGTTCAGACTCTGGCAGTGGAATTTTGTATTAATGCATTTTTATTTTTATATTTACTTTTTTTTTTTTCCTAATAAAGAACTGTTATTCCTACTCCCATATCTTTGCCTGAGAGCCCCTTAATTTCGAAATTGTAATAATTCAGAGGGAGGGGGTTTGCATTTTCCATTTCAGGGGAGGCTCCTGCCTTCCTTAGCAGACACCTGTCTGTACAAACCAAGACACTTGGAGAGCAAAACTTGGGTGATGTCCAAAGCACCAAGGCCTCACCAAGCCCCTTCAGCTGTGGCCAGCACTGCTCATTGCACACCAAGCCAGGAGATGGTGGAAGGGGCGCTCCAGTAAACCCAGTGCCGGAAAGACAGGTTGGAATTGGCGGGAAGCTCATCCCATTCTACGATGCCCTGCATTCCACTTTGATTCTACCAGTTTTTACTCCATGTAGCCATCCAAATAATCCCTAAGAGTTTTCTGTATTAATTCTAATCCATGTCTCTCTATCCCTTGCTTCAGGACAAAAGAAAGCTGTGGTTAAACCCAAAGCTGACCTGCAGTTTCCCAAGTCCCTCCTGTTCCTCCCAACCCAGCTGTCTGTTTATCAGGACAATGTCTGCACAGGAGAATGTCTCCTCTCTGTCTTGTCTTGTGCCCAGACCTGGGACCAGCACTGAGGCAGTGGGTGCTGCTCTGCCTCTTCCCAGCTCTCATGGGAAAAGGAGAGACAGAGCTGGAGAGACAGCATGAGGTGACAACGCATGAGAGTGGAAAATAAGGGGAAACTGGAGGAGAGCAGAGCCCTCAGCCTGACCCTCTGTTTGTGACCTGCCCTTGGCACTTGATTTTACATCCAGCAGCACAAGGACTTGTCAGAGGTGACTCAAGACCACCAGGAGCCTTCATCCGAAGCTCACACAGTGGAAACTCTTCCAGCAGCACTCCCTCCCTGACAGCTCCTCTCCCTCTCCTCCTTGTCTCCTCTAGGTCACGGCCAGAGCTCAACTGGAATTACCTGGGGCTGCTGCTGCACCAGCTCTGACCTCAGCTGCAAATGTTTTCAGGGCAGGGTGACTGACAGGGAGCCCTGGCTGAGCAGTGGGAGCTGCACACCCTGGGTGTCTTCTCCCTCCAGCCATAGTGGGGAGGGCAGGGTTGTCTGGGGCTGTTACAGCGAATTTCCTCCGTGATTTATGGGCAGGGAAAAACCATTTGTAATTTAAAACTGCTTTCAGTGTTCATGTGTCTATGTATATGTAATATATATATAATATAAACCTTAATTTTATTTTTATATTTTTATATTTTTATATTTTTATATTTTTATATTTTTATATTTTTATATTTTTATCTATATTATATATAATACAATGAAGGTTGTTTATTATTACAATGAATTTATAAAATAGATTCATTATAATTTTATTTATATATGTATTTATTATATTTATTTTTATGTATTTATAGATTTATTTATATATTTACTTGTATATTTATTTTATCTATTTATGTATTATAATAAATATATGAATATATATTTATTCTATTTATAATTTTATAAATTATGTTTTAATTTTTTGTAATATATTACTTTTTAATATTTATATTTATTAATATATAAAATATACATTATAGATGCTTATATATCATATATTAGATATAAAATTTAAATTATTAAATCAGTTACATTATATATATAATTTATATGCTATATAAGATTGTATATATTAAATTAATATTATATAGAGAGAATAATTTTATTATATAAAATTATATGTAATATATATATTGTATAAGTAACCAAATATATGTAAAATCAAACCTAGCAAAAAGGAGAGGCCCAGGGGTGTTTGCCAGGCAGGGAATGTGCAGCAAGTTTTACAACTGTCTGGCATTTTCAGGGCATTTGGCCACGAAAGCTCTGGATTGAATTGCTTAGCATCCCTCTGTGTCTCCCTGAGACTCCTCCGTGCATCACAAAGCTGGGGAGCACCACGTGAAGTTGCAAAAGGAGCTGTTTTTGTGAATGAGATAATCAGTGCTGCCTGATCAGCCGCGGTGCCTCCGTGTAATCCCTGCACCTCCAGAGCAGGGCACAAAGCCACGTCCAGATAATCCCCTTGGGTTTTTCCTTGGAGCTGCCTGTGGGCCCTGAGGCAGGAGAGGAAGGAAGGATTATCCTGCCAAGAGCCGAAGCACGTCTGTGTTCTTACAGCTTGGGCCTCCTTAGGCCAAATTCCAGGTAAAAAACTCCAGGAATGAGGCCACCATGGGGCCACCAGCCATGTGGCACCTTTGGGTCCCTGTAATGATGGTACAGAGGTGACCCCATTGACCAGCCATGGTCAGCCCCAGAGCCCTGAGCCTGCAGATGGGACATCCACCCACGAGATCATCATCTCCTCCAGCAGCTGAGAACACGCCTCAACCACAACTGTTTTGTTCATTTTCTTTGTGCTGGTGAATGCTTTTCAGGTTTTTTAAATAAACATGTTTTTTCCCCTTTTCTCCAAGGAAATATTTTCCTGAACCAGCTGGGGGACAGGCCGCTTGAATCTGCTTTCTCAAGAACCCCTTTAGAGGTTTTCTCCCAAATTCACCCTAAACCAGGACAAAGGTGAAATCCCAGCCCATAAACGGTGCCAGGCTGCCTCGTTGAGAGGCGTAGGACCAGGGGAAAAGGAAATTTGGGGTTACTGAGGGTGCTCAGAGCACCTGAGGGAGGGAGAGGAGCTGCTCTGGGGTCTGGGCTGCTCCTGCATTTCACTACAGAGCCCCTGGATCAAACAAACAGCAAAACCCAGGAGGAATCCCAGAAACTCTTACATCCCCTCTGGATTTTTGTGCTGTGGAGGAAGGGTGTGATGTGCAGGGAAAGGTGGGCAGGAGTATGGCTGTGCTTGGGTGAGGGTGCACAAATGCACACCTGTGGCTGACCAAAAAGCACATTTCTGACCCCACATCTTCTGCATGAGTCAATTTGCTGATAAAAACAGCCTCAGAGCTGCCTTGCTGAAACCAACAGGTGAACATCCATCCTTGGGATCTAAGTGTGACCTCTGTGAGTGGGCAGGATGGGCTGTTCCAGCTCTTGGGCTGGCCTGAAAGGCAGGAGGGGGCATTTTCCTCTCTTCCAACAGGTAATTCACACAATGAGGTGAATACAAAGGATTTGGGATTAGAATGGGGGAGCCTGCAGGAATGATAGGAAGGCAAGGGGCTGTCCTGCAGAGTGGGGATGGTTATCAGAGGAAAAGAATGGCCAATCATTAATTCATGTGTTTTAAAGGCTCTCAGTGGTTAAAAACACTGAAGAGATGCTACAGAGAGAGAGAGCCTGAGTGAAACCTCAAAGCCAACAGGGTGGGTTTGGCTTCCTTCCCCTGAAGTGCTCTGCACTTCAGTTTAAAACACAGAAAACTGCATTCCCCTTTCTACAAAATCCACTCCAGAAAGAAGCAGCAGTTCCTGTTGACTGTCTTGGGAGAGCCCGGCTCCCTCCAGACAGAGGAATCTCCCGTGCTGACACACATCCATACCCACCTCTTCCTGCTCTGAGCGTCTCCAAAGGGAGCCATCACTCTCTCCAAAGCACTCTGCTGCTGTCAGTGGTGATAGGCAACGTAATGATACCTTTTATTGGGTCAATACATCAGCTGGAAAACAGCAGCCATCCCTTTCTGCAGGTGATGGCCAGAGAGTGACCTGTGTTGAGTGGGCAGGATGGGCTGTTCCAGCTCTTGGGCTGGCCGGAAAGGCAGGAGGGGGTATTTTCCTCTCTTCCAACAGGTAGCATGGTGTATTTTCCTCTCTTCCAACAGGTAGCAGGGTGCATTTAGCTCTGTTCTTTTGTCTCTCGGTGCTTTATTGCATTTCCTGTTCTCTGAGCAGCCTCAATAAAACATCTTTCTGAAGGGTTCTCGGCTGTGCAGTAAATATCCCCCTTCATCTGCCAGCTCAGATAGAGATCAATCAATCAGAGGAAGTCCCTGGGGATGCCAGGGTGCATCACTCAAGGTTAGGGACCAGACAGGCAGGTGACAGCAGAAGGATTGCAGAGCTTCTGCCAGGCATTAACCCCCACCACCCATCATCCTGCTAGCCAAAGTAATATTAAAAAAAAAAGGGTTGGAGGATCCTCCAAAGATGGGAAAGTTTCGTGTCCCATCCTCAGCAGAGTTTCCTTAAACAGCCTGGAGGGAAAGAGGCATCCCTGGATGTCAGAGTCCAGGACATACCTCTGGCTGCCCTGGCTATCTCGAGACCCTGGCATGGGGTTTGGAGACCTTGGCATGAAGTCAAAAACACCTGTGGCTTCGATTTTAGCCCGTGGAATTTTGTATGAGGAATTTTGTATGAGGAATTTGCCAATTTTGTATGAGGAATTGCAGGCCACAAGGGTTTGAGTAGTGTGATGGTTGAATTAACACAGGGTGAAAAAGTAGAATTTTGGGGTTTTTAGAATATAGTTCAGGAGGTCAAGATGGAGGAATTTGGGCCTGTCCTGACCTTCTTCTCCTTCTCCTCATCCTCCATGTCTTGCTGTGATGGTGACACTTTTCTGTTGGTTTAAGGTAGAGACACACTGTCCAACATAAATGACAGATATTGGCACGTTATTGTAAACATGGCACACGGAGTTTTTTGTATAAAAGGTAAACACCACCCTAGAGTGCAGACAGAATGCCATGGCCTCCTTGCTAGACGGAGCTCAGCAGGTCAGAGAAAGAATGTTCTAGATAAGGAAAAATAAACAACCTTGAGAAGCTGATCCCACACATTTCAGACTCCTTCTTTGGCTGCATGGGCTGGGGAATGAGGACTTTTACAATCTTGGGGTCATCCCAACACAGCAGGCCCCGATACCTGGAATCACTCATTTGGGTGGCTTGGTGTGGTCAGAACAGGATGCCTTGGGCTCTCCTGCCAGGGCACATCAAATCCAGCCATGGACTGGGGGGCACCACACATGCAAGGATTTGGGAACCTTCCCGTGGAGAATAATCTCCATGGGCAAGGACTGGTGGTGGCTCTGTGCTGCCAGTACAACATGAAATGGTAAATTTCCAGCTGGTAAACCCAGGGTGGCTCCAGTTTGAGCCACAGGAGTCAGTGTCAGAGCAGCTGTCCCCATGGAAAGAGTTTCCCGACTAAGCCTCAACAACAAGGTTTTCCTGCTGTCTGTGCTTCCCAGCTCTGATATTAACACTTTGGTGCCTTCCAAGATGCAAAGAGGAATCCAAAGGATGAATTTATTGCTCTGTTGTTAACATATTAAAATGTCAATATTGGCCTTGGATGGGAGAGGGGAGTGTGGAAGCTCTTCCTGCGAGGAAGCTGCAACCCTAAGTAACAATGACCTTTTAATTGGTCCATTATAAGGTCAGAGCTTGGCCACCACGCTGGGAGAGCTCCCTAAGCAGTTAATCCACTTAGCAGAGCCTGGATCTTTGGAGAGGGTGTAAGTGGTGTGGTTGTTGTCTGAGCTGCATTTGAGAGTCATTAAAGGGTTGCTTTGTGCAAGAGGAGTCTCGTTTTAACAGCATCAGCTCCTGGCTGGAGCAGGAATTACCCTTCGCTGAAGCTGCAGCGATAGATTTCAGCTTATAGTTTCTGTGGATAATAAATGACAGCTCTCAGACATCCTAGAAAAGGGCTTCCAACTGGAGTGGGGAAGCAGAGAATCCATCCAGGCTCAGGAGTGAATTAAACCCCAGCTCTCTGCAGACAGCTCCTCTCTCCAGATGGACAGGGGGTGAGAGGCTGGGTAATGTTTGCAGGAGGTGTTTCCTAAATTCCTCATTTCCTAATTTGGGATTTGCAAAAGGTTTATCCTAAGGGGAAAGGTGTCACTTTAGTTACAGAAACCCCTGACCAGGCAGCACCAGCCAAATTCTGTCCTCTGGTAAATTCATAGGATGAGGCAACAACTGAATCTGAAGGATTTGGGATTAGAATGGGGGAGCCTGCAGGAATGACAGGAAGGAAAGGGGCTGTCCTGCAGAGTGGGGATGGTTATCAGAGGAAAAGAATGGCCAGTCATTAATTCATGTGTTTTAAAGGCTCTCAGTGGTTAAAAACACTGAAGAGATGCTACAGAGAGAGAGCCTGAGTGAAACCTCAAAGCCAACAGGGTGGGTTTGGCTTCCTTCCCCTGTCTGCTCTCCCTGCCTTTCACTCTGGTGGAGCTACATCAGGATGCTGTGCTCTACCAAAAATTATTATCCCAACTGCAGGGGACCCTCTAAATCCTTTCCTGGTCAGAGGGACAGTCCTGAACCTCTCCTCCAAGACAAGGAGCCCCAGTTACTGAGAAATGAGAGGGTGGATGGAAGTTGCGGCCCAGCAAGGGCACTCAGACCATGGGGCTCACCACGAGGCTGCAACAGGACAAAGTCCCGCAGGCCCTCTCCTGAAGATGATGGGAATCCTGGTGGGATCACCTGCAGAGAGGAGAGCTCAGGCTGTGGAGGTGCAAACTGCTTAGGTGGGGCAAGATGACACCAAGAGTCAGGGTCAGGAGGGGGACCTGAGCCACCCATGGCTCCTCCTGGTGACCACAGCACTGGGATGAGCTGCCCCATGGACAGAGCTGCACCTTGCCCAAACTCCACCTGCTCATCCCTTCACATTCCTCTCTCCAAGCTTCTATTCCCAGATATTCACAGAATTCACAGAATGTCTGGGTTGGAAGAGACCTTCAAGATCATCGAGTCCAACCCATGCCCTAGCACCTCAACTAGATCATGGCATCGAGTGCCATATCCAGTCTTTTTTTTAAACACATCCAGGGACGATGATTCCACCACCTCCCCAGGCAGTCCATTCCAGTACTTTATCACCCTTACTGAAAAAAACCTTTTCCTAATATCCAACCTATATTTCCCTTGACGCAGCTTGAGACTGCTCTGCCTCAGCCTCCCAACCCCCAGACCCATCTGTATCTGAGCCAGCTTTGACTCCCAGCCTCAGCCCAGATCAGAGCCTTGCAGACAGAAGCATCTTTGTGCCCAAGCTCTGACCTTTGGCTCGGCTCCTGATCCCAGCAGGCTGGATGTGTCCAGCTGTTTTTCTTGCTGGAAAGAAGGACAGGAGAGGGGGCTGAATGAAGCTGGGGTCTATTCTTGGCTCCATCTCAGACTTCCTCCCTGACCCTTGGCCAAATGACCTCCTCTGTCTATTCCCAGGGGTCATTCCCTGCTGCAGTTGGTATCCACTGGAAGTGCTCATAGCAGGAAGAGGTTCAAAGGGTGGAGGATAAATTTGGGTGGATAAGTGTTGCTGCAATTGAGCCTAAAATCCAAATCTGGACTTTCCAAAATCTCAGATGGCCAAGGACTGCAAGGAAACGAGAGGAATTGTACAGATTTACTGCCACACCTTCTTCATCTCCCAGACCTTTTCCACCCCCACATCCCAGCCCTCCCCAGCACAGCTTCCTCCTCCTCTAGGCAGGATAAATCCAGACCCCACATCTGCCCCTTCCTCCCCATCTCTGGGGACATTGGTCTTACTGATGTTCCTCCACCTATTGCTGCACACCTCAAACCTGGAAAATAACCAAAATTTTGACATTTCTCAAGTGTCAGACTTGGCCTTTGGGTCCACAGGCCATATTCTTGGAGAGTTTGGGTCCTACACCCAAAAACTTGTTGTGGGCAAAACCAGATCAGGCCAAATTGAGGACAACAATGAGTTTAATGATTGGGGGTGTGATGCTCACCTTGCCAGAGTCCTTGTGGGTCCCACAGTCAAAGAGCAGAAATTCTGGTGGGTCATCACCATCCTGCAAGGATGGGAGGGATCTGGGAACAGATCTCCCCAGAGAAGTTGTGGAGTCTCCTTCCCTGGAGATATTCAAAAGCTGTCTGGACACAATCCTGAGTAGCTGCTGGAGCAAGGGGGTTGGACTAGGTGACCTCCAGTGGTCCCTCCCAACCTTCCCCATTCTGTGATTCTGGGATATCCATCCCAATCCTAATGGAAAAAAACTGGGAGAAGGTATTGACCTGCACTCTGCATGGTAAGATGGCCACATTTCCTACCCTGTAGACAAGTACAGTTTTTACCTCTACACTCACAAGGGAAGCAACCAATCATACTTACCAATATTTTTTACAAACTTTTACTTCATTAAGTTTACCCCAAAAAGTAAAAACAGACAATAAACCCACATAC
The DNA here is from genome assembly GCF_031753505.1 of Anomalospiza imberbis. NCBI lineage: Eukaryota > Metazoa > Chordata > Aves > Passeriformes > Viduidae > Anomalospiza > Anomalospiza imberbis. Next base: position 2,261,406 of record NC_089685.1, on the reverse strand, counting down.
ACAGCTCAAACATTAGCCACATTTTTAATAGAGTCGAGTGTTCACCACGCTTTTAGAATTCCCTATTCCCCCACAAGTCAAACAATTATTAAAAAGACACACCACACTCTAAAAACACATTCTAGATCAGCAGAAGTGGGGAGTGGCCCAAGCAACACCTCAGACGAGGCTGAGCAAAGCTTTATATGTCTTTAATTTTTTGAATAGCTCATTTGTAGGACCTAATCCTTATTAGACCTAACCTTGTTAGGATTAGCCTCCTAATCCTGGAGGCTGCAGTCAGACCACCCCAGGCAACCCGTGGATCCCGTCAGTCTGTCCTGGCACTACAAAGACCCTCTTGGTCATTGCCACGAGGGCAGGAAGACCCAACAGAGCCCTTCAATGTTCTTATTGCCTTCCACCCTCAAGAGATCAGCTCCACCATCATTCCCATGTCCATTTTTCCATTTTGATGATCACCCAGGACTGCATTTCAGACATTCCATGGCAGCAAAAACAAAGGAGGACAAAGCTGAGCATCCCGGGGGAATGAGCTGAATTCTACCCTCGAGCCCACAAAGGTCAAACCCCAAAATTCTTAGAACTCATTTAAAGTCCAGATACAAGATTAATTTGACTGACAAAGGACTAATTGGTTTCAGGACTAATTAAGTACATATACTTGTCTTTGCTTAATCAGTGAAATTTCCAGTGGCATTAAAATGTCCAAGAATACAAATCCCAGGAGATTTAAAGCAAATAGTTAAAATCAACTTAGATCCAATTATCATATAAATCACTAATGACCTGGGTAAATTGGAAGCTCTTTGGCTCAGCCTCTAGGGAAGAATAAACCTGATAAAAATGAACATGGTACCTGGATTAATGCACAGGCTCAGGGGAATTCATGGCAAATATTCCAGGAGGACTTTTTCACTGACATTGTTATTCTGTGCAAAATGCCAATATTTCTAAACAAACAGTTTCCACAAGAAGGTTTGGAGGAAACTTTCAGCAGGAACTTTGTGTTCAGCATCCAAAGCTAAAATCACTCAAGAACTGCCATCTATCCATTGCTGGGCATATTCCTGATGGATGCTTTTCCTGGGGGGCTATTAGTAATTTCCATGTTGTCTTCCCACCCTCTGCTTTTCATCTTGCTCATGGTTGCAGTCTGATATTCCAGTTATTTGGAAAAAAAAAAAAAGAAAAAAAAAAAAGAAAAAAATAAAGAAAAAGAAAAAAGAAGAAAAAAAGAAGGAAAAAAGAAGGTGATTAATGATTTTGCATTTGGGTTTGGATTATTTTCATCTACACTCATTTTTAGGTGCATGTCAGAAGATCCAATCTTCACTAACCACCTAAGCTGTCTCATCTTGACCTGTTTATTTTGCTTATTCCGACCTTATTCTCCATTCCTGGGAACATGAAGTTTGGAAAAAGTGGTACATGAAGGGAAAAAAAAGGAATAAAAAAGACTAAATACTTGAATAATCTATGAAATACAGATTTTATACATCCAGTGATCACAAACCCCGGGGTTTGCCAAATTGCAATGCACTTTAGGAAGTGTTGCCAATAATTGACATTCAAATCCTTCCTGTCCCGACTCCAGAGTTCAGCCAGGAACTGCTCCCAGTCAGAAAATCCCTCCCATTCCAGAATGTTGGTTCTATTGGTCGTTTCTTAATGCCCCACCTAGGAGTTAATCTGAGTACAGAGAGGCACAAATGGGACGAAGAATTAACAGCAAATATCTCAGCACGACGGGATAAAGTGATTAAAGAAATGTCCTTGGACCTTGGGCCATCAGCCACGCCAAAAATACATGAAATTAAAGCTGTGGTCCCTCCAGCTTCTGCAGAGCCGTGTTTGGACATGATTTTGTCCTTTTCCCTTTTATTCCAAGCTCCTGCTCTGGAATCAGAGCAGATTTTTGTTGAGCCCACCCAACAGAGAGGCAGCATGAAAGAGGATGCACAACGGGCTTCCAAGGGATCTACAGGGGCAGAAAACCCTCCCAAAAGTCACATCAGCTTGAGCAGGGAACCTGGTTTTTACAGGATGGAGTCCATTCAAGCCACACTGGGCATTCCTGGTTGACCAAAGCACCTGATGAGACCCAGGTGGAGGAGATGAAACCAGCCACGCCCTCCTCCTTGTCTCCCCTCTTCATCTCTGCCCTTCCCACTCCATTGTGTTATTTTTGCTTTGCTACGTGCCCAGGAACTCTCTGTGAGCTTAAAAAACTCAGGTTCCCAGGCAAGTAATGAATATTTTTGTCATTTCATGGCACAGAGCACGTCAGTGCTTGAGGTGCATGTGGATACTTTTTGTTTGCTTTTAAAGGGAAAAAAAAAAGGCAAAGTAGAAAACAAAAGAAACCCAAATTCCTCCTGGCTCAGCCTCTTGCTCCTCAGGGATCTCCAAAAACTCTCAGAGGTGGTCCAAGCACAGCAGCTCATCACTGTTCCTTTTCTCCCGTTTCATTAGGGGGATTATTAGGGGTCAGAGGCTAAAACAGCTCACAAAAATTTAAGCCTGTGGCTAAAAAAAGCTCTGATGGAGAAGCTCTCTCAACCCCTTGCTGCCAAAAATGCCCAGCAGCACCAAAGTGTCCCAGGTGTAGGCAGGCAGCAGATTTGGGATGGATTTGGAGGTGGGAGAGGAGGAGGAGGAGAGGCTGAGCTGCAGGGCAGTGGTGGAAGTGAACTGGCTGCTGCTCTGGTTTTGCTGCTTTTCCCATCCTTCCTGGGTTAAAGGAAATCCTGGGAAAATTTTTGGATGTCAGGTCCCCACAAAGCCAAAGTAAGGCTTGCTCCAAGACATGAGAGATGATGAAGCAGGGCTGGAGAGATGGAAGTTCAAGGGTTGCTATTATAAAGGGATCTCCCTGCAGCTGGTGAGAGGATGAATTTGGTCCCTGAATTTTGTTTTTTGGGTTTTTTTCCTGTTTTTGTTAAGGTTGGGATTGAAGGTACTTGAGATGGTATTTTGTGTTTAAGTTTAGATGTTTATTATTTCTTATTTATAAGTTGTGAGTTCTATAGTATTCTACCAACAAGTTAAAAAACTGTAAACTATTTATCTTTATAAGGATTTTTAAGGCTAAACTATGTAATTAAGAAATGGTACTTAAATTATTTTTAACTCAATAACTAATTATTTGAAGCCTGCAATGCGGGCTTTTCTGTCTAATTACAAAATACTACTTAAACTTATGAAGAAGAAGGTGAAGAAGAAGAACTAGTTACTGTCTTAAAACTTCTATTTTGTTCTATATATATTGGTCTAGTCTAAAACTTTAAACTTTATCACTTCTACTCAGTGATATTATACACTTCTAATCAAACAATACAGTTGTAATCTTAGTGTTATTAATCAATTTTGGAAGGTTTCTCCACAGTTTTAGGTTAAATAAAGTATTTTCTTGTGGGTCTGTGCCCTTCAGCACAGAAAGTTTAAAATTCTCAGCATCCAGGGTTTTAACACCTGAATAAAAGACCTGATCCTGCAGCTCCCTGTCAGGACCTCAAACACCTGGGCACAGACCCCACCAGGCCATCACCACGGGCTGTGGAGTGACAGCCCCAAGAGAAGTGAGGGAGCACCAACCCCTCCATCTGCAGGGCCCTCCTGGACCAGGCTGGGGCTGACGGTGCTCCAAAAGGCTGGGAAAAAACCCCACCAGGGCTGCAAAACCAGGCCTGAAAGGACAATTCCCACCAGCTCCTGGGATGAGGTGTGACCCTGACACGTGGGCTGGACTATCCTGATGTTACCCTGTGGATTTCTTCTCTCTCAGGGTTCCTATGGGTCAGGGTGACCCCAAGAGAGATCCAAAAAGAGTCTTTGCTTCCTTAACCCGAACGTCGCCAAAGAAGAGGTCTGGAATGCTTCCAGTTGCTTTTCCAAGGTTGTTTATTTCTTCTTATCTATAATATTTTCTCTCTGACCTGCCGAGCTCTGGATAGCAAGGAGGTCATAACATTCTGTCTGCCCTCTTGGGCAGTGTTTGCATTTTATATCAAAAGTTACGTGTGCTATGTTTACAATTTATTACCAATACCTAATATTTATGTTGGACAGTGTGTCCCTACCTTAAACCAATAGAAAAGTGTCACCATCACAGCAAGACATGCAGGACAAGAAGAACAAGAAGAATGTCAGGACACGCCCAAATCCCTCCAACTTGTCCCCCTGAACCCTTTATCCTAAAAACCCCAAAATTCTATTTTTTCACCCTGTGTTAGTTTAAATATCGCACTACTCAAACCCTTGTGGCTTGTAATTCCTCATCCAGAGTTGGCAGTTTTTTCCACAGACTAAAATCAAAGCCACAGGTGTTTTTGACTTCTTGCCAGGGTCTCTGAGACCCCTGCCAGGTTCTTGAGACAGCCAGGGCAGCCAGAGGGATGTCCTGGATTCAGACATAACCCCAGAGGACCTCCATGCTTTTAAATCACTCCCTGCTTTTTATTCTGTGCCATCCCTGTGTTGTGTTACGTTACTAAAGTATCCAACCTCATTTTATATTCATTTATGACCCCACTTGATGGCTCTCTGCCCAGCTCCACAGGCAGGCACCGTGTGCTGAGCTTGCCCACCCAGATATTCCTCACACTGGACAATTCCAAGCTGGGCTCAGCCAGTCCACATCCACTCACTTTGGCCTAGGGTCTGAATTTCAGAGCTAAAAATATCTTTACATCTCTGTGAGCACCAACTGGGCTGCACTCAGGCAGGGAGGGACATCCAAGTGGAAAACCACATCCTCCCTCACGTGACAAGTCACATTTGGCCTGGAGAAGTGGCTTTTCTCTGGGGAGTCTTCATCTCTAGTCAGTTCATGAGATAAAAATAGGTCAGATCTTGTTCCTCCTCAGGGTTCTCCATTGTGGGTTTGTTGTTTATTTTTTTTTTCTCTTTGTGCTGGAAAATCCCTCCCAGACATCCCAGGGAGCTGAATCTGGGATTTCCCTGCACACCCACCGGTGGCTACCAGCTTGGGTGTCCCCAGAGCTGTGGGTTTGGGGTGGAAAGGCTGGGATTTGCTCTGCTGGCTGCAATCCCCAAAATTTCCAGGGGAACACCCACGACGCCTCAGGTTTTAGCTTTTATATTTTTCAGACTCTGAGCTGCTTTAGTGTGCGGGTCTGAGCTTCATATTATGGGATGGTGAGCTCTCTGCACAGAGCAGGGAGACAAAACCATTCCTGCTCCAGCTGGGCACCAAGGACAAATGATCCAAACCTCAGGCCCAGGAGCACAAACAACGTGGGCTGAGGAGAGAAAAACAAGCAGGATGGGACTGCATGGGCTAAAGCTGGAATGGGACAATGAACTCCAACGTGCCAATGGAGCAGAGCTGATCCCAGTGAGAGCCCCCGGGAGCGCTCGTGCATTTTGGGACCATTTGGGTTCATCTTGGGTGCAGCCCTGGCTGGGCTCTGGTGCTGCCCAAGGTGGATCCATGAGGAGATCCTTTCAGTAAATCCCTGCTTTGTTCTTTAGCTCCATCTGTCCTAGGTCAGATTCTCAACGCATCACCCACAGCCAGGGCAGCTCAGCACTGACTGGAGCCTCCCCACAGGCAGTGGGACACAGAAATTCCCGCTCTCTGTGGGGTGTCAGTGTTGGCAAACCCCGATTTGGCTGTTACTAAGCTCCGTGGAGCTGATGGGTGAGCTCAGGGAAGCCCAGATCCCAAATCCATGGGCTGAGGAGAGGGTTGTGTGTGCACAGGGAGCCACAGGAGACACTTCCCTGCACAGTCAAGGCTGCAAACGCAGCTTCTGGGACAAAACCCAGGGACAGCCCAGGGCTGGGTGGCATGGAGAGCACACAAAGATGCTTGAAGATGTGGTTTCGAAGCTCATGGAAGCTTTATAGATCTTAGCCCCTTGCTGTAAAAATAAAATCAAACTTTGTTATGTAACTCCCAACCCCTTTAAAGCTTCCAGCAGATCCCTTTAAAATATATATATATTAAAAAAGGGAATATTTTAATCTGGAAAACCCCTCAACCATCAAAGTAGTCAAAAAAAAAATCCTAACAAACAACAGCAAAGCAAATAAAACCCACACCCTGGCCAGGGGGAAGTTACAATACAGCCAAACTGGGAGCCTTCCCCTCCCACCCTCACCGGGGTCTCCCCAGTGGCAAGGCAGACCCCCGGGGGTTTTGCCTGCAAGTTTTTTGCTGTGGGGGCTTTTCCTCAACTTTTCCTTTTCCCACCACTGCTGTTTAATGAATAGAGCCTAATCAATAGTCCTAATAAAGCTTCCCAGGTGGTAGGAGGGAAAGAGACACCTCATAATTACCATTTTAGTGGGAGAATTGATTCTCCCTCCAGTGACTCAGCACCCCAGGTCACAAATCTGACTTCTTCTTTGGCTCTGACTGGTTATGGCCTTGCCGGCGTGGACAGATGTCCCCGGTGTCACATCATCCAGCCGAGGCAGAGAGGCCAGGATGTCCCAGCTGCAGCCTGAGGTTTTCCAACATCCCAGCACCCCATGGAATTGATTTTCCAGGGAATTGGTGGCATTAATGCCACTTAAATCCACCCCATCGCTTGGCAGGTGCTTCTAAGAGCAGGGTTTGGACTGGCTGGTGACCAAGGAAGGGAGGTCACAGCCTGGCAGGGAAAGTTTTCCTCAGTGCCTCCTAGCAGGGCATTTCTGGGGGTATTCCTCCTTGGAGAAACTTTGCATGTGTCCAGGGCTTTACAGCAAATGTTTTCTGTCTCCAGAGCAACACAGCTCGGTGAGCAGGGAGAGCCTGAGTGCTCCTCAGCGGGGAAGGAGAAGCAGATTCCCTGGGAAATTCAGCTCCTGGCTCTTCTGCCAAGGCCACCAGCACTGGGAGCAGTGGGTGCCTCTGTACAAACCCCTCTGGGCTGGATCCAGGGTGATCCTCTGGGTCTTTTCCAATCCAAATGATTCTGTGATTCTGTGATCATCGGCCTGGGGTGGGGCTGAGCCTCCTGCTCCTGCCAGGCTGCTCTGGGACAGGAAAAGCCCAGCATCCAATGAGCCCCACGTGCTCCAGGTTCTCCCTGTCCAGCCTTTTTGTGAATGAATTAAAACCAAAAACTGGTCTCATGAAGGAAAACTGCTGTATCCAGCAAAGACCAGGGATCAGCAGGCAAGCAGCTCCCTGAGAATCCTGAGGATGGGATAATTTGCCCAAAAAAACTCCCACAGACCCATCCTCCCCCTGCTTTTGTCCCATGTTTGATGGAGATAGGGATAAACAGGGAGCACAATCTGCAGCAGCACGGAGAACTGAAGAGGGAAGAGATCAATCTCTCCGTGTCCAGGATGCCAAGGCTCCATCCAGAGATGCCCTGCATCATCCATACCCTCCAGGTGATGCCTGGAGAGGCTACCTGGAACACAGGCTGGACAGAGTTAAAGCAATAAAGTAAGGATTTAGTAAAGGCCTTCACAGGAGAGACCTTGGGCAGTGCAAGAGCCTGGCCATGGAGGGACCCAAGATGGACTCTGAGTCACGAGTGTTCACACTTTTATAAGTTTTGTTCCATTTCCATATTGGTGTTCATTGTCCAATTCCAGCTCCAGGTTATGCAGTCCCATCCTCCCAGACTGCTCTCCTCAATTCCCTGTTGTTTGCACTTTTTGGACCCAAATCTGCCCAAACCCCAAGCTGTCCTTGGTTCTCAGGCCGGAAAAGGATTCCTTTGTCTGACTGAGCTGTGAGGAGAACTTGCTGACACTTTGTATGAAGTTCAGAGTCACACACTAATGCAGAATCTAGAAAATATGAAAGCTAAACCTTAAGGCATCACAGGGATCTCACCCACCCCTCTCCATGGGAGAAGAGCATTCCCAGCCCCTGGATGCAGAGCTGAGCTCAGCACTCAGCACAGAGCAGACAGCTGGGTTTAAGGTCCTGAATGCCATTTTTCTGTCCCAGTTTCACGAGGCTGTGATGAAGAGTTCCCAGCAGCAGCTCCAGCCCCAGCACAGCCTGGCAGGAGCAGCCGAGTGGGAATGAAGACAAAGCTCTGGGAGGGTTTGATGGACGACAGGCAGAGCTGCTGGTGCTCACCCAGCACCCAAACGAGGACACAAATCAATGCCAAGTGCTTGAACTCCAGGGAGAAAAGGAAAATCAACACATCCATCACACTCTGGCACACATCCACTGGAGTTCGAGCGCTGGCAGAGCTTCGGAGCAGTGGAGCAGCTGGATGAATGCAGGCTGGGGTGGGCATTCAAAGGATGGGAGCTCCCCTTTCCTGCACTAAGAGGAAAAATGCTTCACCTTCAGTGTCATCATTGGGATACACATGTTTTGCCTGAAAAAAAAAAAGATTTAGCCCCACTTTAAGGAAGGGACACTGAGGGGATGAATCCTAACCCATGGCTGAGCTTTGGAGAAGAAGAATAAATTTGGGTTAGGAAAGATACTGGGGAGGAATTCCTGGCTGGGAGGGTGGTGAGGCCCTGGCACAGGGTGCCCAGAGCAGCTGTGGCTGCCCCTGGATGTGTCCAAGGCCAGGTCAGACAGGGCTTGGAGCACCCTGGGATGGTGGAAGGTGTCCCTGCCATGGCAGGGGGTTGGAATGAGATGAATTTTAAGGTTCCTTCCAACCCAAACCATTCCAGGATTCTAGAGAGGGGTAAGACACCAGACCACAGCCACAGATCCTCACCTTTCTTCTAGCTCTGGAATGTGGAAGAGGCTCCCAGGGACCTCCTGTCCCTCTCTGTGTCCCCACTTCATTAAGGTGATGGAGTTCACTGCAGCCCACGTGGGACTGAGGCACGGCCTGGAGTTTATTAAACCCTGCCAAGCATTGATTCTTTTTCCCTGTCAGTGATCAGCATCCTCTGGGGGGGTCCTGGGCATGCAAATGAAGCTTTAGCTGGATTCCACAGAGCTTGGTTGGCCAGTTTTATCTGACACTGGGCACTTTGGCAACACCACAGGGGGAAGCTGTGTTCTCCCCAGCCTGGATGTCTGAAACACCACAATGTTCTACAGCCTCCTCCTTCTCCCAGGCTGAGCCATCCTCTTCCTTGTGGAAATTCCAAACCATCCACCCTAACAAACAACTGCTGCACCAGTTTGTTTAAGATTATTAAGATCATGGCTATCAGACTGCTCTAAGCATTGCAAAGAGCCTAAGAACACGGAGCAAATTTATAAAAATCAGATTTAATGAGGAGGTTCTTAATAGTGGGAGTCATTTAGGGAGACTTTCCCATCTGTCAGAAGTCACTGGACTCTGGCAGAGTGTCCTGCAGAGATTCAGTCTGTCTGCACACCCTGGTGGGCACTTCCAGCCTGCTCCTACTTTGTCATGGCTGTGACCTGACTTTGCCCAGAAAAATGCAGAAGTGCCCATTTGGATTTATCACAGAACCATGGAATAGTTTGGGTTGGAAGGAATCTTAAAGATCAGCCTGTTCCAACAACCTGCCATGGCAGGGACACCTTCCACTGCCCCAGGGTGCTCCAAGCCCCATCCAACCTGGACTTGGACACTTCCAGGGATCCAGGGGCAGCCACAGCTTCTCTGGGCAACCTGTGCCAGGGAAGAGTTTCTTCCCAATATCCCATCTAACCCTGCTCCCTTTAACCAGATTTGGAGAGAAAAGCACCAGGACCTATTGTAAATGCAGGTGAACCCTGTGGGAAGAAATGATGATGCCTGACTCCAGTTCAGAAGGCTGAATGATTTCTTTATTATAACTATACTGTAATGCATTAATATACTATTTAAAGGAGATACTAAAACTACAAACCTGCTTTTTCTAACTACCATATCTAACTCACAACTCTGACCCTCTCTGAGGGTCCAGCCACAGGTGGATTGGATTGGTCATCAGGCTCAAACAATCCTCACCAGAATCCAACCAAGCAATCACCCCAGGTAAACAATTCTCCAAACACATTCCACATGGGAAAAACAAGGAGCAGAAATAGAAATTGTTTTTCTTTCTTCTCTCTGTGCTCCTCTATGAAAAATCCTGAGAGAAAAGAATGTGCCTGCCACAAGGACCAGCCTCCAGCTCCCAGATCAGCTGCTTTGAATCCTGGACAGAACCACAATGCAGAGATCCACTGGAATCCATAAAAAAACACTCTCCTGAGCATTCCCAAGGCTCACTTGGGTCACACACAGAGGCTGGGAGGACTTAATCAGAGTTAAACTCAGATTTATAACCACAAACTCATTTCTAAACCTGCAGCACTTTGGGGTCATTGCCCAGCTCACAAGGTTGGAGCAGAAGCCCTTCAAATTCCTGTGGGATCCAGCAGAAGGGAAAACTTGAAGCAGCCCCCTGGGTATTCCCATGTTCCCTACAAGGACCAGGAGACACTTTATGGGGAGCACTGGCTCCCTGCTGCCCCTGTAATGTCCCTGCTGCAGAGGGCATCAATCCCTCCCTCCCTTTTCCCTAAAAACAGGATGCAGCTGCTCTTCTGGATTTCTCCACCCCGGGGTTTTTTGAACCAATGTTGGTGTGCAAACAGAAGGTTTGGAAAATGGACTCATCAAGGGCACTGTAAACTCTTGGATTTAGGGAGCAGGTTTTGTGCCAGCCCGTGTGGTGCCAGCCACCAAAGCGTGACCAGAGATGCTTCAATGATCCCAAATAATTCCCTTTTAATGGGCAAAATGAGAGCTGGTGCAAACTGGCCAAACATCTGCCAGGGAGGGTGAGGTGAAGTTCACCCTGCCCCAGGGTGGGAAAGGATCTTCTGGAGCTGTCTGGAAGAACACGGGGGCTTCATCCAAAACATCCAAATCCTTTTCTGTGACATCTCCTTCTGACACCTCTCCAGACTGGCCCCTTCCAGGCCCAGGGGTCTCCTTCTCCCACAGAAAATGCACTCAGACCCCCAGAATTGCAAATTACAACAGCTCTGGGTGCAAAGAAAACACAATTTTGTTATTTGACTGGGTATTTGAAATTGCAAGAAGCTCTGAAATCTGTAAAACAGGGCTGTGCTCCATTCTCACAGAGACATCAGCCAGAGCCTCTCCCCACCATGCCCAGGCTCACCTGCTGATACTCCCTTTTTGCCAACACAGGGCCAAGAAGGAAAACCAGTGCAAGACAAACCAGTGAATATCAAAACAGTGAATATCAAAACAGTGCAGGACAAACCAGTGAACATCAAAACAGTGAATATCAAACCAGTGCAGGACAAACCAGTGAACATCAAAACAGTGAACATCAAACCAGTGCAGGACAAACCAGTGAACATCAAACCACTGCAGAGCAAACCAGTGAACATCAAACCAGTGAATATCAAACCAGTGCCCACCAAACCAGTGCAGGACAAACCAGTGCCCACAAACCAGTGCAGAGCAAACCAGTCCCAATCAAACCAGTGCCAATCAAACCAGTGCAGGACAAACCAGTGAACATCAAAACAGTGCCCACCAAACCAGTGCAGGACAAACCAGTGCCCACAAACCAGTGCAGAGCAAACCAGTCCCAATCAAACCAGTGCCAATCAAACCAGCGCACAGCAGTTACCCCAAAACTCTCCCTGAGCACCCCATGCTCCCCCCACCTCAAAATCTGGGTGCTGGTCCCCTGTTCCCCCCAAGCCCAGCCCTCTGTTGCTCCTTATCTCCACTATAGAAGCCCCCAGTAGCTTGTTCCTGTCTGTATCTTAAATCTTACTTTTTAAATGGCTTTCACCTCTCAGGAACACTCTGAAAAGGACCAGAATAAACATTTGCCTTTTTAATCAGAGCGCACACGAGGAGTGACCCCTGGGGAGAGCCCAGCAGCTGTGGCCAGATGTGTGTTCAGGTCAATCCCCAGCTGTTGTCATTGCCCAGGAGCAGACAGGCACAGCTCCATCTATTACAGCAAACCAGACAGGGTCGGGGCACAGAGCAAACTCCAGCTCACAATTACACATCCTTTTAAGCTCTGGCAGCTCTGTCACAATCTCAGAGCACCCTGAGCAGCCTCCCAGCCACTGGGCAGGCCTGGGAGGTCTTCACTGGGCTAAAGCACTCTGAATCATGGGATGGTTTGGGTGGGAAGGACCTTAAAGCTCATCTTGTTCCCATACACCTTCCACTGTCCCAGTCCTCCCAGTCCTGGCCAGCCTGACCTCCCCAAATCACAGACTGGGTTTGGTCACCCTGTTCTGGAAAATGAGGACATTTCATCATGGAAACACAACTATGCCACGCTGAATTGACCTCTTTCCCATTTTATTTGTGGTGGACAAACAGCCCTGGGCTCTTCTGCATCCTCTGCTCTCTCTGCAGAGTCCTCCTCACACTCTGAGGGTGGAAGCCATTCAGACAGAGGAAGGGGCAGAGAGGGCTGAAGGAGGAATTCTGTAAAAAAACCAAAAAAAAACAAAACAGCCCCCAGGTTGTTCCCCAGGAGCTCCAAAGCTGGCATCAGCATGGCCCTTGAGTGCCACCCTCCTGCCCTGAGATCAGCCCTGGCTGTAGAGCTCCTTGCCGAGGGAAAAGCCTCACTCAGTCTCAGGAGAGATTTGGGAGAGCTGTAACCAACCCCCCCCCCGCCCCACCCCTGCACCCCAAACTTCAGTGCCTGATGCTTTCACATTTTACCTTTGGAGATGGGAAGAAAGAGAAGCTCCCTTCCCATCTCCAGGGGAATGGCTGGGATGGGAGCCCACCCAGCTGGATGGGGCAGATTTGGGGTGTGTTGGGAGCCTGGGGGGACCCTGGCTGCCCCATCCCCTCCTGCCACCCGAGCTGGGGGAAAGACTGGGGAAAAGAACGTGCTGAGAGATTTCCAGTGTGCTGTCACCATGGAAACCCCTTCCCCAGCATCCCAGGGATGCTCACGGTGGCCACAGAGCCCTGGGAGAGCACCCCGGGTGGGAATGGGCAGGGGAAGCAGAACAGGCGTGGCAGGCACATTCTTCTCTCTGTTAGGATTTTTTCATAGAGGAGCACAGAGGAAAGGAAGAGAAAACAATTTCTATTTCTGCTCCTTGTTTTTCCCATGTGGAATGTGTTTGGAGAATTGTTTACCTGGGGTGATTGCTTGGTTGGATTCTGGTGAGGATTGTTTGAGCCTGATGGCCAATCCAATCCACCTGTGGCTGGACTCTGGCGAACAGGGTCACAAGTTGTGAGTTAGATTTGGTAGTTAGAAAAAGCAAGTTTGTAGTTTTAGTATCTCCTTTAAATAGTATATTAATGTATTATAGCATAGTTATAATAAAGAAATCATTCAGCCTTCTGAGCTGGAGTCAGACATCAGCATTTCTTCCCACCAAGCTCACCTACACTTACAATAAACAGGGGAGTCCCTGTCCCTAGGAGCAGGACAGGGTCATGTTGCTATTGGACACAAAATGAGTACACAGAAGCTTGGTAACTTCAAAAGAGGAAAATACATAATTTTATTTCTGACTTTGCAATATATAGAATTCCAAAAGTGACAGTGGATTGGAGGATGGAATTGCCACCTCTCCAACCACACTGCTCAAACCAACAGTCTATTAATTCTTTCTTCTTACAAAGAAGAATGTAAAACAATCATTATTTACAGGAACAGTGCGTGAGAACTCCAGTAGAAATATGTAAAGCTCAGAAGGTATAAGAAGTTTTATGAGAACTTTAAAACTTTCAAAAGAACTATAAAAGAAAACACTTCTGAAAATCAGGGCAACAGGGTCAGTCTGCACACCCCAGCCACGGGGAGTGGCAAACTGAGCCCTGCCTTAGCCCTGGCACTGCCTGGCAGGGTTGGCAGCCCCTGAGGAGCCTGGGGGACAAGGCTGGGGACAAGCAGGGACATCCTGGGGGCACGGGGGGGAACGGAGCCAGTCCAGGGTGCTGCAAACCAAGGGTCAGAAGGAAAGTCCCTTTAGTCCCATCCTCTGGAGTAACCCACCATGGGCAATCTGCCACAAAACCAGGAGAGCAGGACAGGGAAAATACTCCATGAAAATGCCCTGCTCATCATTGCCTCCTGCAGCAGCTGTGCTCAGGCATCCATCACGGTGCCCTCCTGAGGAGCCCTGGTCCCTTCTCCACCCCATGCTCGAGCCAGCACCATCCTGGGCACAGCAAAGCCCCCCAAACTCACAGGGTGTTCACAGGGAGCCGTGCAAATCCCCTTCTGCTTCCCAGGAAAGTGGTGAAGGAAGGATGGAGGATGCATGGGACATCCAGACCCCACCATCACAGTCTCCCTCTCCTCCACCACCTCAAGCAGCTGCTCCCAAGTCTTTGCAAGACCAGGTCTGCAGGAAAGGAGTTTTGGGGCCACACCATCATCTCTTGGAGGTGCTACAGAAACACTTGGAGGTGGCAAACCCCACCTTGAACCGTGGTTTTAAGCTCTGTTGTCCTCAAGGGAAACTGAGCTGGATCAGGATCAGAAAACCTACGTTTTGTAGGTGTTTGACACCTTCTTCAGCATGTTTCAGGATTTTATTTTTGTTTGTTTTGTACCACACAGTATTTATTGTGTGTTTTACCAAACGGCAAGAAAGAAGTAAACAGCAAATGATCAAAGCAAGAGAAATTTTCTATCTAAAGGCAGGCGAGCCAGATGGAATTAATTAATGAAGATGTTTAGCAAGAGAGGGGTTGGTATGCTAACAGGTTGTTCCCAGAAGTGTCAATCTAATCCAATAAACAACTTGTGGGGGTGTAAGAAATGCTGCTTTTGTCCCTTCCTTCCCCTTACAAAGGGCTGAGTGAAAACTTTTGTTGTCACTGTTTCATCCTGGTGAGAGGGTTTGAGTTAACAGCACCCAAAAAATAATTCCCTGCTCCTTTTGGAAACATCCTGTCTGCATGTCTTGATCCTGTTGCTTGAGGCAAAAGAGGAGTCAGGGATGCAGAAGCAAATTCCATGCTCAGCCTGCCAGCAAGGGAATTAATTATGGCCAACAAAAACAATGTGGACATCACTGCAACAACTGCAGCCAGCCAGGAACCCTCTTCCCCATCAGAGGATAATTCAGGATGTTGTGTCAGGTTTTATTTTTATTCCACAAGATATTACCAGACATAAACCTCCGCGATGCCCCACGGGACGGCCCCTTCAATCACCCTGCTCTGTGATCTGCCCCATAACTCAGGTTTACAGTCCAGCTCTCTGCCACAGATTATTGATCAATCATCTGGCTCGGGCTGCAGCAGGATGGGAGGCCAAGCCAAGGGAAGAGGAGCTGGCAGCGTGCTCTGGGCAGCAGGGATGTGCGCAGAGCCACGGGGGGTGTTCAGAATTCCTGAGGGCTGCAGGGATGGGGATCCAACAGTGTCGGCATCTCCCGGCAGAGAGAGGAGTGAGCTGAGGGAGATTCCAGAGCAGAGCAAGGACTTGGCTCCATCTGCATCCAGTTAATCAGCTGCAGGATGGACCGCGGGGACAAAACAATGATCCAAGTCTTATTCATGGAAATCCATGGTTTGGGTTGGAAAGGAGCTTAAAGCCCACCCACTGCCACCCCTGCCATAGCAGGGACACCTTCCACCATCCCAGGCTGCTCCAAGCCCCGTCCAGCCTGGCCTTGGACATTCCAGGGATGGAGCATTTGGGAAACCACACCAGGTCCTCACTGAGGGCAAAGGCATGTTATTTTTGTGCAGAAAAAAAAAAAAAAAAGTCTGAAATCTGTTTCTGTGCAGCCTTACCTGGGTTTTTCCAAGCTCGGGGTCTGAGACACATGGAGATAAATGACACTGCTGAAAAAGAAGCACTCAAACCCCTCTCAAAATGCATGTTGGAAGGGATGGAGGGGGGCTGCAGGAAGAAGAGGCACTGACCCAAGGGCTTCCAGCTGTAGGTGATGAACAGAGGGTGGTACAACCCTGAAATAAAATTATCCTGATGCTTTCTTTCCCTGTGTCTCTGACATCTCTCAGGAGCCCGCTGTGACCACAGCAGCTTGGGGTTGCTAAGTGATCTTCCCTCAAGACAAACAGGTTTAGAGTAACCATACCAAGGACAAACACCAAATAAGAGGTTCCCCTGGGTAAGGAAGTCTCCAGGACAGATCCAGACTCAATGTGTCTCAAAGCAGGAAAGTTCCCAGCTCTGGGATGATGGGGCAGGATTGTGACTGGAAAATGGCCTCGCTCATCTTCATCTCACATCTCCACGGGTCTGTGCTGGAAAAGGAGGTGGGAGGAAGGGTAGATCTGGATGTTTTTTGCAGTGGCAGCCCCGTATTGGCATCTCCACAGGAGATCCTCTCCCAGTGAGAATCTGGTTTGTCAAGGTGAACATTCCCTCTGGGGCTCCTGAGGGAATGTGGAGATCTCGAAGGTCCCTTCCAACCCCACCCAACCATTCTGTGATTCTGTGAACTTTCAGGTAAAGTTTTAAACCCAAATGGGGTGAGATTTGCTGTGTTATCCCCACACCCTGGCTAGGAAAGGTCAGATTTGTTTGTAGACCTGCTGACACCCCGTGAATGCTGTGAGCAGACACCTCCCCAGCCTCCTCCAGCATGGATCGACAACAGCTTTTAAAAATTACCCTCAGGGAATGAAAAGTTTGGCATTCACACCCCCTTAGGTGGCTGCAACTACAGAGAATGAACATCAAGCTGCAGCCAAAGGGACGTCCCTGGAGCCTGGAACGGCCTTGGTGACGTGAATTGATGTGAAGTAGCAGCAATCCTTTGTGTTTCCTTCTTCAGCAATTTGGCTTCTCTCCCAGTCAGCCTTGAAGGGATCTTTCCTGGCCATGGGGACAAGGGCACTGCACTGATGGGTGTCTGAAGGCCCAGTTCAGGTGTGTTTAACACCTGAAACCCCAGCCCAGGTGTATTTAACACCTATAATTACAGCCCAGGTATATTTAGCACCCAAACCCACAGCCCAGGTGTACTGAGAACCTGTAATTACAGCCCAGGTGTATTTTACACCTGAAAACACAGCCCAGGTGTATTGAACACCTAAAACCCCATCCCAGGTGTATTTTACACCTGAGAACCCATCCCTGGAGTACTGAAGACCTGTAACTACAGCCCAGGTGTGCTGAACACCTGAAACCCCAGCCCAGGTGTGTTTAACACCTGAAACCCCAGCCCAGGTGCATTGAACACCTGTAATTACAGCCCAGGTGTATTTTACACCTAAAACCACAGCCCAGCTGTATTGAACACCTAAAACCCCATCCCAGGTGTATTTTACACCTGAGAAACCATCCCAGGTGTATTGAAGACCTGTAACTACAGCCCAGGTGTACTGAACACCTGAAACCCCAGCCCAAGTGTGTTTAACACCTGAAACCCCAGCCCAGGTGTATTTTACACCTGAGAACCCATCCCAGGTGTGTTTAACACCTGAAACCCCAGCTCAGGTGTATTTTACACCTGAGAACCCATCCCAGGTGTGTTTAACACCTGAAACCCCAGCCCAGGTGTGTTTAACACCTGAAACCCCAGCTCAGGTGTATTTTACACCTGAGAACCCATCCCAGGTGTGTTTAACACCTGAAACCCCAGCCCAGGTGTGTTTAACACCTGAAACCCCAGCTCAGGTGTATTTTACACCTGAGAACCCAGCCCAGGTGTGTTTAACACCTGAAACCCCAGCCCAGGTGTGTTTAAGAGCTGTGTGCTCAGGACCACAGCCCCTCTGCAGGCACCCCAGGCACGGAGCTGTGCTGCAGGTCCCCACATCCCCACACTGCTGCTGCTTCTCCTGGGACTAGAACAGAAACAAGAATTTGGGTTTTGTTCCTTGTCCCTCCCTGCACTGCAAAGAGAAGGGTGTGAAATGCAGGCAGGTTAGAGAGAATCTCCCTGGCAATATTTCACACTGCCCCCGGTCCCTTTTTTCCTGCTGAGGATTCCCAGCCTGAATATTGAGCAACCCGAGCTCCCAAACACTCTGGGAGGTGATGGATTGCTGCTGAATGCAGGCTGAAGTTTTAAGCCAACAATTACTTTTCTCTGAAGACTTTTTCCCCACCAGAAACTGGGGGGCAGAGCATCTCAGAATTGTTTTTATGACCAATGCTGTCTCCTCCAGGGGAACTGGGATCTTTAAGGGATGCTGGGTTATGAATTGCTCTCATTACTGGGGGGGGGGAATGCCCTGGGCCACGTTGGTGGTTTTTGTACATGATCTTGCTCTCTGTGAGGGGATTAATCACCACTTTTAAGGAGGATCAGAGCTGAAATGATTTAACCTCTGAGCAGAAACTCCATTTAAAAAGGAAGGAGCCCACTCAGGGATCCTGAGCCTTCTCCTTCCTGCAGCAGGGAGGGAACTGGGGCTCCCCAGGGGCAGCTGGGATGGACCTGGGCACTAGGGATGTTTGTAATCCCTTAAATCAGGTGGAGAATCACTTGTGGCAGGGGAAAGAGATCACTGAAGAACAAACCCAGGAGAAGGGCTGAACCTCCAGAGCATCAGTTTGGTGTTTCTGCTGCTTGTCTTTAGTTTGTTGGAAGTCAGAGTGTGACACGTTGTACACCACCCCATAAAAAATTAAATAACCACTGAAAAAAAGGCAGCTTTCCCCTTAATCCAACAACATTAAATACATTTAATAAAAGGTTGCCTCTGCTTGAGGGTCATGAACTTCCTACAGGCAACTTTTGGGGCCCTTGCCTGCCCTCAGCACCCCATGGTCTTGAGCAAGTGATTGTTGCAGGCTGAGACCCAAGGAAAATAAACACCACAGGGCATCAGGGACAGCAGTGACAAACTGATATTTTGGTATTTTTAAACCAAGCTGGGCAAAGTGGTTGTTTGGACTCATGTTTTTCACCTGCTGAGCTCAAGGGCAGAGCTGCTGAGCCATTTCAGCTTTCCCAGCAAGCCCAGGGTGTCCCAGGGAGGACTCGGTGGCCACACAGCTCCAGGACAAATCCAACACCATTCCTTAATTCAGCTTGTCCAAAGCAAAACTCAGAAAAAGGAGAGAAACAGCCACCCACACAGCCAGAGCCCACTCCTGGTGGGTCCATTACACATTCCGTGTCCTCCAGTGCCCATGGAGTGTTCTCCAGCCTGGCAGAGATATTTCCCCCAGGAAACAGAGGCATGAAAAGGCTGAACGATGCATTTAGTGATGCTCAAATTAGAAACCACGTCCCCTGATCACAGAATCATCGGGGTTGGAGAAGATCTCTGGGACCATCGAGTCCAAGCTGTGCCTGATCCCCACCTTGTCCCCAGCCCAAAGCACTGAGTGCCATATCCAGGAATTCCTTGGACACCTCCAGGGATGGGGACTCCAAACCTCCCTGGCCTGACCACCCTTTCCATGGGGAAATTCCTCCCGATGCCCAGCCTGGGTGACCCCCATGGAGCACTGGGCATCTCTTGCATGGACCAAAACTCAAATTCTGGTTGATTCAACTGGGGAAAGAAGGGAGGTGACACCACCTTGTCTTGAGTCCCACCTCCTGGAATGTTCAAAAAAGCCCTGGAGGTGGCACTTGAGGACATGGTGTAGCGCTGGCTGTGGGCTGATGGTTGGATCTGATGATGTTTAAGATCTTTTCCAACCTTAACCGATTCCATGACCTCACCTTGAGCACGGGGTCCCCTGGGACCTGCAGGAAGCTCCAACCTCGCTGGGCAGCAGCAGGGAAGGGCCTGAAAGGCCACCAGGTCCCAGAGGTATTGGGAGGAGCAGCCCAGCGAAGAGCTGGGGCTCCGTGCGAGCCCCGAGTCACCGAGGTTCGATGACACACACGGGTTTGATTCTCTCTCCAGCTCCTTGGTAACAGCTTTGCTCAACCCCCCCAAAGTGCTGCCACGTCAGACTAAAATCTTTCCATTTAAAGAAAAATAAACCCCACAGCAAGGCCAGGCTCGGAGGTGACTCACAGTGATGCCGCTTCAGAGGCTCCCTGAGGGTGCACTTGGCATCCAAGGAGCACACGGAGCTCGCTGATTCTGATCAGAGGCACACCCCAGACCTCTCGGTGCTTCCCGGGAAAACACCTGCTCCAGAGGGCCTGGAGTGGATCACAGCCAGCTCTTGTTTTACTGGAGGTTATTTAATATCCCTGGCTGTCTCTCTCCCGCCTCCTCTCTCCAGGAATTTCCCCCCAGACCTGCAGGAACACAGAACTCAGGCACTCGTTTGCCACAGCATTCCCTTGCTGCTCCTCTGAGACCAAACTGGGACCAAGGCACAGGAGCTGGGAGATTTCCCTTCTGTTTGATGCTAAAAAAAGTGGTTTTCTTTCTAAATCAGTTCCATCCACCTGCTCCAGCCTCACTCAGGTGTCCCCTTCCCAGCACTTCACATTATTCCCAAAAAAAGCAACAGGACCAACATCCACGGTGTAAAACACAAATCTCTCCTGCTCTGCTCCTTTCCTGTGCTCAGCAGCTGGATCCTGGTCACACACTTGTTGTGGCAAAGGTAATTTTTTCAGGCAAAAGCAGAGGTTTCATTTATCTGCCCAATTCCAGGAGTGGGACTTCTAGCAAAAACAGAGCTCAGAGCCCTTTCCTTGCCCTCAACCCCCCCCTGGCTATCAGCCAGAGCTCACTCAATGCTGCAAACTCCTTTATCAGGCTCTGCTGTTTAAAGGCAGCTCTGGGATACAGATTTCTTGTTTGCCTGCTTTTCACAGAGAGTCAGATTAGAAGACATTCAAGCTGACTTTGACCTTTTCAAAGCAAACCCAGTGTTAATAACATTAAAACTGAGGAGGGGGAATAAAAAAATTCTCACTACCTGACACAGGAAACAGGAGAGATCCAGTGAATTCTCATACCTGGCAAAAATATTTTATCTGTTAATAGGCTTTCATCTCCTTGTTCCCACTACACTTCACCCACTGAACCTTTTGCAGATCTGATCCCTCCACCACGATCAGACTTGTGAGCAACGTGGCAAGGAGCTGAAGGAACTTGTGAATTTCTTGCTATCAGTTTTTATGGAATAGTGGACTCCAGCATGTGCCAAGTCCCTCCCAGCCCTGCTATTTCTGTATCAGCAACAGATGAACACGAGGAAGAATCTGCTTCGTTTGCAGTTTACTGGGGAATTAGATCTACTTCCTGCAGCTCCAGCCTGCCAAATGAGCACCGGCAGTTTGGTCTTCATTTTGGGATTACTGGGACAGCTGCGCTGCCCTGTCCACCCACAGGACTTGGTGAGGGAGGAAGGATGATTTTCCTGGGCAGAAAATATCTGGTTTCATATGACACGGGCAGAAAAAACTCCCCTCCAGGTGCTGAGCTGCACCCCAAGCTGGAAGTGGCTCCAAGGCCAGGGTGGATGGGGCTTGGAGCAGCCTGGCCTAGTGGAAGGTGTCCCTGCTCATGGCAAGGGTGGGGGATGAGATGATCTGGAAGGTCCCTTCCCATCCAAACCAACCAGGGATTCCATGGAATGCCTCTGCTGAAGCAGCAAAGCAGCCCAGGGGTGACGGGTTGTGAGGGATCCAAGACAGGGAGGAGGGATCAACTTCAGCAGTGACACTGGGACACACCCAGGCGGCTCCCCAAGAACTGTCCCCACCCAAAAGGTGTCCCCAGCATTCTTAAGGAAATATAAAACCTTGCAATAAACACACCACTGCTGGGTGATCTGCCTGGAATCCTGCCCTGACCATGGCATAAGCACTTCTGGGTGTCATCAGAAGGTGGCTCAAAAGATTTTGGGCACAAAACCCGTGACAAACTGGGAGTTTAGGGTTATTTTCCCTCCAAACCACCCCATTTCCACCAATGTCAGCTGCAGCTTCCCATGCAGGGGGTGAAGGGTTAACCTCGGGGGGTGCTGCAGCCTGAAACTCAAGGTGCTCCCTCCAGCACTTCCCAGCAGTTACTGGCTTGAGAGAGAATCAAACTAATTACCTTAGTAATTACCAAACTAATTACCTCTCTAATTACCCAGTGTCGTTGTTCACATGGAGCTGACATCCTTGAGGAGGAGCCCTGGCTCAGTGCCCCAGGTTCTCTTGGAATTTTGCTGCCTCTCTCAAGGACTTGAAGACCCAGGTCCCCCTCACACCATGGCTGAGCTCTGGTCCTGTCCCTCTTCCCCAGGGAGGGGCTGATGCTGCTCCAGAACTCTGATGATCAAACCAGAGCTGGCCTTGCTGCCAGGCCCTGTTTGACACTTCGGAGAGCAGCCAGGGAGGTGACAGAGCCAACACAGAGCTGAAAGCAGCAGGGTGTTCACCAGCAGGACCCACCAGCAGCACCCCTGCCCCTGTGCCTCGCCTCCACGTGAATCCTGCCCTGGGGGTCACTCACTGCTTGTAGGAATATAAAAAGGTAAAAGACTTTAGAAAGTGCAAAAAGGCCCCAGAAAGTAGACATGAAGCTGAGAAAGGCTGGGAAATTTCAAAACCTTCTCATGGGAAGCCAGGAAGTTAAGAACCAAGTGAATGCATTTATATTTATCATAAGGAACAAGAAAGAACAAGAACTTATTGATAGTCCTAGATATATGCTTTGCAAAGATAGAAAAAGTTCCCATCTTAAATAATGAATTATTGTGTATTGTTTGAGGCTCACAGAAGTCCTTTTGTTAATGTCAAACCCACGTGGGTCCTTTTCTAATTGCTTAGAGTATAATGACTTTACACCTTTTCCTTTACGCTGTTGGTTCACAGAATATGCAGAAAAAGGCTTTGCATGGGCTGCCATCTTGTCTCTGATCTGTGTTTGCATGGATGTTGTTATTTTCCTGTGCCTCTTGCTTTTTGATTGTATGAGGCAGACAGATAATAAATCCTAAGTCTGCAACCAGTCAGGGTCCCGTCCCGTTTGTGAGACATGCACCCATCCGGCAGAAGTGCTGCCCCGTGTGAGGGCACCACAGTGTCCTGAGCTCTGCTGTGACAGTGGGAACAGCCCCCAGCTCCTCAGGAGTCAGTGCTGGAAAGCAGGAACATGAGTGGTGTCACCAGTGCTGGCCATGGCCCCCAGAGGGCTTTGTGGGAAGAGAGGCTGAGCACAGAAAGGGCTCTCCTGGCTGCAGGACCTCACCACCTTCTGCTCTCTCCTCCCACATCCCCTCTTGTGTCTCCAGCCAACTCCCAGAGTGTCAGCTCAACACAAACCATCACAAATTATGGACTGAGCAGGTCACAGAATCCACATCTGCAGCTGTTTGTGGCCAGCTGTAAATCCTTGTCTGCATTTGCCTGCAGCACCCAGTTCCTGATGGAACAGGACTGACCATGGGCAGGGAGCCACAGCGTGCTGTCCCCTGGCACGGGACAAACCATGACTTCTGGGTCCTGCAAATCCCATTTGACACCCTGGACAGAAATCCTGGCACTTCTCCACTCTCTCTGTCCCTGCTACTGGTGAAGGAAGCTGGCCTTGCTCTGTCCCAGCAGTGCCTGCTGTCACCAACAGCTGGTGTTGGTTTGGGATCTGCAGCTGCTGAAAAAGGTCACAGAATCATAAAATTATGAACAGGAGGGAAAGTTCTCCATAGGTTTCCCATGCTAAAAACTCCAGGAAATGTGGTAGTATATTTCTCTTTCTCTTAGGATTTTTTATAGAGGTGTACAGAGAGAAAGAAAAAACAATTTTTATTTTTGTTTTTTGTTTTTCTCATGTGGAATGTGTTTAGAGAATTTTTTACTTAGGGTGTTTGATTGGATTCTAGTGAAGATTGTTTGGGCTTGATGGCCAATCAGATTTACTTGTGTTTGGACTTTTGAGAACAGGGTTATAAGTTGTCGGTAGTTAGATATGGTAGTTAGAAAAGTAGGTTTGTAGTTTTAGTATCTTCCTTTAAATAGTATATTAATGTGTTATAGCATAGTTATAATAAAGAAATCATTCAGCCTTCTGAACTGGAGTTGGACGTCATAATTTCTTCCCAGTGGGTTCACCTGCATTTTACAATAAGGAAGCTTCCAGGATTTTAGTATTTCAGCACCCACACCAGCAAGTGGTGAGAAGGAAAGAATCCAAACACCTACAGCAGGACAGGGATGCAGGTACACAAAACCACAGGTGGCAAAAACAGAGATGGTGGTGAAATACCAGAAATATCCAGAACTACTGCTCTACTTTAAAGTCAAAGGTTGTCCACACCATGGACAGTTCTGCAGTCCACACCATGGATAGTTCCGAAGCCCACACCATGGACAGTTCTGAAGTCCACACCATGGACAGTTCCAAAGTTGAGACCAAGGACAGTTCTGCAGTCCACACCATGGACAGTTCTGAAGTCCACATCAAGGATGGTTCTGAAGCTCACACCAAGGACAGTTCTAAAGCCTACACCATGGACAGTTCCAAAGTTGAGACCAAGGACAGTTCTGCAGTCCACACCATGGACAGTTCTGAAGCCCACACCACAGACAGATCTAAAGTCCACACCATGGACAGTTCTGAAGCCCACACCATGGACAGTTCTGAAGCCCACACCATGGACAGTTCCAAAGCCCACAACATCTACAGTTCTACAGTCCACACCATGGACAGTTCTGAATCCCACACCATGGACAGTTCCAAAGCCCACACCATGGACAGTTCCGAAGCCCACACCATGGACAGTTCTGAATCCCACACCATGGACAGTTCCAAAGCCCACACCATGGACAGTTCCGAAGCCCACACCATGGACAGTTCTGAAGCCCACACCATGGACAGTTCTGAAGCCCACACCACCACCAGGGCCATTTTTAAAGTCCTTACCCTGCTGCTGCCACCAGCCTCGCCCAAGCCCAAGCCACACAGGCTGCAGATGCCAGCCCTGATGCCACAGAAGATGTTTAAAGAACACAACACCTCAAACACAGTTGAACAAAGCAGGCAAGGCTGGCTCTCATTGCTCGAGGCTGTCAGGATGAGAAACCAATAAACATTTGGCAGTAACAGAGACCTTCCTTCCTGACACAGCTCTTCCCCTGATTTTACAGCATCATCTGGCCTGAAAAACGTCTGCTTTTCCTCTATGCTGTGTTTTGCTGCCAATTCTGAGTCTGGCAAGGCTGGCTCTGCCAACTTCTTGGCTCTCTGTTACAAAAGAGAACATTAGAGAGAAGGATTTGTGAGTTAGCTGATTTGTAAACACTACAGCAAGTCACCGTGTAAACACGGTGCTTATGGCCCTGTTGTTGCTCCCGAGCAGTTTACCTGGCACCTGATGTTGAACTCCAGGATCCTCCCCTCCCACCAACATTACAGTTGCTTGGCATGTAAAAAAAAAATCCCAGCTTCTCTGGGTAGCATTAAAAAAAATCCTTAATTAAACAGTGCTCACAAAGCATCTTGATAATTAGGAAACTCACTGGTAATATTTTGCATGAATAATAAATGAGATCCACAGGTACACCCGCAGTTGTTCAGTAGGATGAGGTTCAAACACAGCCAATTAGAGAGGGAGAACAGGTAAATAAACAGCAGAAGGCTCCAGACTCGCTGCTCATTTGACATCATTACTTTCACTATTGTGTAAAAAGTCCCTTCTAAGACTCCTTGGGACAAGGAGTGTGGCAGTTTTTTTACCTGAAGAAAAGGAATTAAAGGAAACTGGGTTCTTGCACAAAGCTGCTTTGGAGATTTTGGGGGGTTTCTGCCCTTTCACAGAATCCCAGAATGGTTTGGGTGGGAAGGGATGCTAAGACCACATCATTCCAACCCCCTTCCATGGGCAGGGGCACCTTCCACCATCCCAGGCTGCTCCAAGCCCCATCCAGCCTGGGCTGGGACACTCCCAGGGATGGGGAACCCACCCCTTCTCCAGGCAACAAGAGCTTGTGCTGCTCCATTGACAAGCATTTCCCAAGGAGGGAAGTGGTGGTGGATAAATCACAACACTCGCATCACGTGGGATCCTTTTAGGTGGCTGTGATGGAAAACAGCTCAATCCAAGCCCCGTTCCTGACACCAGGGCTGGTTGTGCATGAAAGTCTGTGCTTGAAAGCTTCAGCAACAACATCTGCTGGGAAAGCGTGATTGACACAGCAGAGGGAACACCATCCACCCCCGAGGAGTGGGAAGGGAGACAGACTGCAGCATCAATCTTGTGCATAAGATAGATTTATTGTTGGTACAGAGCGAGGCATTTTTGTCAGGACTTGATACGAACGAGGAGCACAACAGAACCATCCCATGGAAATAAAGGCCATGGAGCACCCTAAGCGCTGGGTCACAAACATCATTCCAGCAGAAGGCCTGCAGAGAGAGACTTCATCAAGCCAGGTCATTTGGGAAATAAGTTAAAGCACAATTTACAATTCTACACTGCGAGGAGAACTCTGACACCAGGACACCAGGACCAGGGGTTACTCCCAAGGAACGGCCGCGTCCCGGCGCTGCAAGGGTTGCACCCCCTGCCTCTGACAGAGAGACATTTCTGAGGAGATTCTACAGTGAAGTAGCAGCATTTGAAGGATATTTCCCCTCTCTGAGGTCAGAGAAAGGCTCTTTTCTTTCCCTTCCTTCAATCACCCATAAGTGGGCTTTGATGCGGCGGAGCAGCGGCCTCGGACGGGCGAGCTCTGATGGAACAAGATCCAGGTCTCGGCTTCCCGAGCGCTCAGGCTGATTGAGCCGTGAGGATGCTGCCCTTCAAATGGCTCTTCCACTCCTTCTCTTTATTGGGCTGCCCTGCAAATGGGCTGCTGGGTCATTCTTGGGGAGAAAAAAAAAAGCTCTTCTGCTGAAATTAGTTGATGGTCTTGTGCTTGATTCGGACAATGCCTTTATCCTCCTCTCCCAAGCATTCTCTGCTGCAAAAATGATCAGAGGGGAGGGAGGAGAGAGGGAGAAACACATATTTCAGTAACTCCAAGTTATTCTGAAGTTTGGCTTCAATTCCTTCCTAGGATTGCAATTTTTAAAAAATAAAAACACAGAACAAGAAGCATTGTTGATAAACACATCGTGCCAGAGACAAGTCACAGAAGCAGAATGAAGCAGTTTGAGGACTCAACAAGGCAGTGGTCTGGAGGCCTGGAGAGTCTCACTAATGATCCATTTTCATCCCCCCTCATGCTATCACGGCTTTAGTGCTGTGGCTATTAAAGGAAATTAAAACACCTGACCTTGAAATAAGAAAATCCCGTTCCCAGCAAACTCTTGAGGAAAAATATCCTGAAAAACATCCAACACTGAGTATCCCTTGCCTGGCCCATTCCTGGGTTCTGAGTCAGAATCAAAACCCCAACAGTCTGAACATGTTGCACTCATCTTGGGCTTCATTAAAGAACCACAGATCATGGAATGGTTTGGGTTGGAAAAGACCTTAAAAATAATTTAATTCTTTTCACTAGACCAGGTTTCCTGTCCCTGGAAATGTTCCAGGCCTGGTTGGACAGGGCTTGGAGCACCCTGGGATAGTAGAAGATGTCCCTGGAATGAGATGATCTTTAAGGCCCCTTCCAACCCAAACCATTCTTCTTGCCTCCAAAACCCATCAAACAAGTAAGGACTAATTATAAGTCTCCTTGCAAGAAATGGCAGGAAGGGATTTGATAATTCTGAGGCTTTATGTCAGGAACAAACCCAAGTTTAAACCTTGAAATCTTATAGGTGACCTCCAAACAGCTGATTCAGGTGTTTGAGCAACACTACAGAGCTTGGAAGTCTGGACTGCATTGTCACAGTCATGGAAATGAAGGAAAATTAACAGTAAAGGGAATTAAAACCATGCCAGGTTTGGCTTCAACCAAATTCTCATATTATTCCTAAAAATAACCTGGTAAACTGTGCTATTCCACCCAGTTCCTAAAAGGGTTAAGAGCTGCACTTAGACTGGATTTTAGGAAAAATGTCTTTCCCAAAAGGACTGTCCAGCCTGGCACAGCTGCCCAGGGGGCAGGGGTAGAGTCCTTCTTCCTGGAGGGATTTAAAGCCCTTTAAAATGTGGATGTGGCACTCGGGGACATGGTCAGTGGTGGCCTTGGCAGTGCTGGGAATGCTTGGACTCCATGACCCTGGAGGTATTTTCCAACCTTAACAATTCTGACTTCAGAGTTCTCCGAGGCATCCACACCAACAGGTGGTGCCTGTCCTTGTGCCCACAAAATCCTCCAGCATCCACAGAGGAGAAGAGGCTGATGGCATAAAAGGAGTCAGTTTTGTGCTCCTTGGGTGCATTTGCAAACAAAAATCCGGGGAAATTTCATCCATTACCAAGACCTCCAATCCATGGCACCCCCATGGAGACTTCTGGAAAGCTCAGGAAGGCTCCTCTACCTGGAAAACTCCTTTTTGCACAGGAATTACTGACTCAATCCAAGCCATCTCTGGGCTGAATATTAACTTTATGTCCATTTAACACTGCACAAGTTAACAGAGGAAATCCCCAAGAGATCTGAGGAAAAATGGGCTACTTTTGTTCACTGTCCTAAAGAAAGAAATTGCAAATATTTGTTCATCATATCCAGATTTCTGCCCACAAAATTCCACCTTCAGACAAACAAGGGTGTTCCAAGCCTTGCTTTGATTTTATGTACATTTTGGGGTTTTTTTAGTGTTTTTTCTTTCCTTTTTAAAATTAATGCATTAAAAAAAATATGTATATATATATATATATATTTACATAACCCCATGGAGGGAAGCTGGTCCATAAATAACTTCCTTAACGAGGGCAGTGTTAAATGATGAGGTCTTTTTGTTGCATTTCAATTCAGTGTTTCCAGATACACAAACTCCATGTATTTTTCTCTTAGACTGGAAATTGGTATCAAGTAAAAATACTGGAGGATGAGGCTAAAATCCTGGTTTTATTCTATTTAGGATGCATAATTAAGGACCCACTTGGTCCAACAAATGAAAATAGTGGTTACAAGGCTGAAGGATAACATTTTGTAGCCAGGCTGTCAGGCACCAGCAGCTGCTGGTATTGTTATTTTAAGTATTCTTAAACCTCACCTGCCTCTAGAGGCCTGAATCCTTCTGGAATTCAATGGTTTAACAGGAAAATATTTCACAGATTGTTAAACCATGCAGTAAGTTGTGCTTTTCTATAAGAATCAGAACTTCTTGTAACCCAGGAGGGAGAAAAATTGAGAAAAACACCCCAAAAATGTACATTTTAACAGCTATTGTCCATATGAATGTCTAGAAAACCAGGAAAAAGGATTAAAAAGCCATGGCTGGAGTTACTTCAGCATAAATAAATGCCAGACACAATCCAAATATCTTCCCCTTAATGGCTCCATTAGGTTAAGTTTTCCTCTCCATTACTGGCATTATCATTATAATAACATACAAACATTAATAACAGAGTTTAATTTATCTCCCCAGCTTCTCATGACTTTGGGAAGAGATTTCAAGGGAAGATACAACAATGTGTCAAACCCCTCTGAATTAACAACTCTCTGGGCTTTTCTAAAGAGGGGAGAAAAGGACAGATAGAGACATGAGATTACAGACAGCATGAGAAATAAGGAGCACACAGAAGAGAGGGGGAGATAATTATAAGCAAGATAGGAAAGAAAGAGGAGTCAATAAATTCAATTTATGAAAAGCACAGAGTGTGCTCAGCCCGAGCACAAGTGCCCAGACTCACCGCCAGGAAATCGGATTAGTTCACTTATTTGCTTTTCAATATCTTGCTCTATTCCCTCTAGCAAATTTTCTTCTTCCTTTGTTTCTTGTAGCCAGTGTCAGTTAACTTTTTCATTTCTGAATCTGCCATTTATCCCCCTCCTCTGGCTCCCAACCAAGTGCACAGGGAAGGTAATTTTGAAGTGATTTTATAGCAGCATTTAGGAATTATTTCAAAGTAGCTGTCTGGACATGTGGGCAAACAGTGAGTAAAAATAATTACAATTACAGCTGCAGCCCATGGAGGATGGGCTGCAGTTCATTATGAAAAACAATTGCTCCTGCTTGCAAATATTTCCATCATGAAAGGCTTCTCCTTCTCTGTTATCATGAGAGAAACCTCTCTGAATTCTCATCTTGAAGCATGTGTGAAACAGAGTAAGAAACATTTAGGAAACACTTTTAACTACTTGACAGGCTTGGATGAAGATCTTCAGAAAAAAAAAAAAAAAAGGTGTTTAAAAGGGTTCAAAAACCTAATGTTCATATTTATGCAATTTGCTTTTCCTGCACCTTCTGAACATGAATTAATTCATCCCCATCAGAGTCTTCTGAAGAAATTCCTATCAGATACAAACTCGAGTTAGAGCTTAAACATGTCTAAGTAATTAATCCTTTTTTTTTTCTGGTTACTTAAAAAAATTATAAAAAAAATTATACATACAGTAAATTAGTGCTGCAGATGCTGCAGGGCCATGGGGAAATCCACTAGAGAATAAACCAAAACAGGGCTACAAGTGACAGAACAAGAGGAAACAGCCTCCAGTTGCACCAGGGGGGGTTTAGGTTGGATATTGTGGAAGATTTCTTCACTCAAAGGCTTGTCCAGCCAGGGCAGGGCTGGAGTCCCCATTCCTGGGGGGATTTCAAAGCCCTGTGGATGTGGCACTTGGGGACAGGGTCAGTGGTGGCCTTGGCAGAGCTGAGGAACAACTGGACTGGATGGGCTTAAGAATCTTAATGATTCTGTGATTCTTATGTTACTCACTGGAGAATAACTAGGAAAAGAATCATTTTCCTAAAAAAGGAGATTGGTGCGTTCCAAAATGGGCAGGAGGAGAAATGGAATCACACAAGGGCTTGGGTTGGAAGGGACCTTAAAGCCCATCCAGTGCCACCCCACCCACAGGCAGGGACACCTCCCACCATCCCAGGGTGCTCCAAGCTGGCCTTGGACACTTCCAGGGATGGCACAACATAAAGGATATAATAATAAAAAATATATAATAAACAATAAAGGATATAATATAGGAAGTGAATTGGAAGGGACAGGGAGCTCTCAGTGACTGAGGAACAACGAGCAGTGTTAATTCCAGCAGATCTTTGGGAATACCAGCTTGAGGCTGCAGCATTTTAAAGCAGAAGGTCACGGAGAAGGATCAGAGGCAAAGTCTCAGGGATTTTCTGCCCAGGCAGAGTTAAGCCCAGGGAAGGTGATTACCATGATCAAACACCAGCCGTGCTCGCCAGGTCTCCACTATCACCTGAACATGGGTGTCCTCACGTGCTCAAATATTAACTCACAGATTTGGGCAGAAATAAAGATCAACAGACTGATTTAAGCAATTTTACACATCCTGCATGTGAGCTGTGAGCACATCTCCTGGTTTGTTTAAGAACACAGCTGAGGTCAATAGATGCATTTCTGCATTTGAAAGATGCAAGCTGATGAAAAAGAGTCAAACTGAGAAAGTGTAGCTTCTTTTAATTGAATGATTTACATATTACTGTCATTTTCCTTCATGCTGCACTAATAAAGCATAAAGATTTTAATTGGCAGTGACATCCATACCCTACAAAACTGGAAGAGAGGAGGGCAAGAGCACGTAAAGGGCAAGTTTAGAGCTTTGCATAACACATGACAGAAGAAATCAAGAATTCCAAGTGGTCACCAATGCAGTTTGAGACATCCATGAGTTTCTCATATTTATGGCAAAGACTACCAGGTATTTTAATCCCCTTTTTTACTGCTAAAACTGTAGATAACAGGAAACAGCTGCCAACAGCAAGAGCTGCTACACTAAACAAGAGCTCCCCAGGGGAAGAGACGGAAACCTGAGCATTTAAATCAACTCCAAGTGGTCTCCACAGAGAACACATGCACTGGGAAATGCTCAGGCATGGAGGAAAGATTAATTGGAAATTCCTCTGCTCATCATTCCATCATTTTTCAGTGAGAATAAGTCCAGCTCACCTGTTTGGCATGATTGACACAGTGCAGGTACTGGCTAGCCAGGGCAGAGCAGCTCAGGGTCTCTTGGGCATGTTCCCGGTAGCACTGGAGGATTTTATCCTGCAGCTCCCCACAGATGGGGTGGGACTCGTATCTCCTGTGGGAACAGAGAACAGCTTCAAGGTTTCCTTCAAAAATATCTAAGGAAAGACAAAAAACTTTATTATTATTATTATTATTATTATTATTATTATTATTATTGATTTGGGTTGGGTTGGGTTGGGTTGGGTTGGAAGGGACAAAGCACATCCAGTTCCACCCCCTGCCCTGGGCAGGGATGCCTTCCACTATCCCAGGGTGCTCCAAGCCTTGTCCAATCCTGCCTTGGACACTTCCAGAGGAAAGAATTCTTCCCTGTGAGGGTGGTGAGGTCCTGGCACTGATTGCTCAGGGCTGCCCTGATGCCTCAGGTTTAGCTTTTATATTTTCATAGCTCAGGTTTAGCTTTTATATTCTGAGCTGCTTTAGTGTGCGGGTCTGGGCTTCATATTATGGGATGGTGAGCTCTCTGCACAGAGCAGGGAGACAAAACCATTCCTGCTCCAGCTGGGCACCAAGGACAAATGATCCAAACCTCAGGCCCAGGAGCACAAACAACGTGGGCTGAGGAGAGAAAAACAAGCAGGATGGGACTGCATGGGCTAAAGCTGGAATGGGACAATGAACTCCAACGTGCCAATGGAGCAGAGCTGATCCCAGTGAGAGCCCCCGGGAGCGCTCGTGCATTTTGGGACCATTTGGGTTCATCTTGGGTGCAGCCCTGGCTGGGCTCTGGTGCTGCCCAATGTGGATCCATGGAGGAGATACTTGCAATAAATCCCTGCTTTGTTCTTTAGCTCCATCTAATCTCTGTTCTAGCTCAGCCTTGTCAAGGCATCATCCCCATCCCTGGCAGTGTCCAAGGCCAGGCTGGACGGCGCTTGGAGCACCCTGGGATGGTGGAAGGTGTCCCTGCCTATGGAAATGGGGTTGGAACTGGGTGATCCTCAAGGTCCCTCCCAACCCAACCCACTCTGTGATTCTGATTCTCATTTTGCTGATTGGCCAAGGCAGATTTCCTCCAGCAGGGAAATGAAACACGAAGCACAGACGCTGCTCCTTTGGGGAATTGATTGCTTGACAATCACTGAAGACGTTGTGCTAAAATAAAGAGACTGTTAAGTCACCTTGATTTTACAGTATATACCTATATAAAACATCTCTTCCTCCTTTCATTCATTACCCTGAATCTGTGAAATCTAAACCAGAATTTAAATGCAGTCCCAGGTGCTTCCACACTTGATGATCTCCAAGTTCAAACTTCTGCAGACTCTTACAGAGGAGGATTTTCCCTTAATCCCCCCTCTGCTGAGATCAGCACATGCTTCAAAGGCATGTCAGGCATCAAAATGTGCAACCACAAACTGCTGCACATGGAGGGAGGATGGCAAGGTCTGGATTGGGACAGGGAACACAGAAACAGCAGGGATGTTCTCTGTAGCCATCTCCCAGCAGTGATGATTTAGGTCCAACTAAACCAGAGCTCGATTAAAATGCCCAAACCCCTGGTGTGAATTGATAAATCAATACAAGAGAGCCTGAATGAACTAAAAATACCCACAGTAAACCTTGCTGGGCCTTTATTCACAGGTGATTTTGAAGTGAACTCTTATATACAGGTGAAGGGGGAAAGGAATGGGCTGCTCTAGCATCACTGCATAAATTCTGTCAATGTACATAAGGCCATTTCAATGGAGGAACTCTCTAACCCGTGATAAAGAGCTTTTGAATTGTGCGGTTTTTTTTCCCAGAGTCATGCCATCCATTACCAAAATCCAAGTATGTAAAATCCAGGTATTATTCCTTATTTGAATGTTCCAAAGGATTCTGTACATTGCCAACCCTATGGGAGCCCTGTGAGACACATCATCTCCTGCCCCTCAGTGACTTGTTTTCACACTCTGACTTTTTCCCTCCCATTCAGGGGGGATTTTTGAAAACCTGCTCTCAGTTCTGGCCTTGTGAGAACAAGGCCACTTCCTTCAAGCCAACCAAGTCCATTTCTTGGATTAATCTGAAGGTGAGAACTGTCTCTGTATTGATCAGCTGTGCTTGTTCCACTCCCCTAATGCTCTGTTGGCACTTTTGGGAAAGCACTAAATGAAATTATTGCCTGGCATTAGAGGGCCATAAACCACAGGCTGCAGGATCTCCTGTTGGGAAAGGAGGTTCCAATGTGCATTATGGGAACCCCTCCAAAGGGTTTCCCACTGATTTCTGGACTCACAGGAGTCCAGATGGATGGTCAGAAACAACAGCAAGGAAACTCCTCCAAAGGGGAATGAAATATCTCCATAACAGAGAACCTCCTGAAGCTGCTATGATTGCATCAAATAATGCTTAAATGGGATATTGGGAAGGAATTCCTGGCTGGAATGGAGAAGCTGTGGCTACCCCTGGATCCCTGGAAGTGCCCAAGGCCAGGCTGGATGGGGCTTGAAGCAGCCTGGGATAGTGGAGGGTGTCCCTGCCATGGCAGAGGGTGGGACTGGATGGGCTTTAAGGTCCCTTCCAACCCAAACCATTCTGTGGTTCCATGAATAAAGGTCATTTTACAGAAGTATTTAAGGGTCTGTGGGGTTTGACTGAGGGAAAAGCTCGTAAGAAAAGGTAAATAGTGAAAACCCAGCAATTACATGGAATCTATTGGGAAAATGTGGAGGTTTTAAATGCCTGAGTAGATAAAGCAACCTGGTCTGGTCCCAGGCAGGGCCAGGAGATCATTAGAGCAGGAGGTCCCTTGCCTGAACTATCCCACGTCCTGAGAGCGATCTGTATTTTGGGACATGTGGCAGGAAGTGTCACCAGAGTATCACGGAGTGGTTTGGGCTGGAAAGGACCTGAAAGTCCATCCAGTGCCACCCCTGCCTTGGACAGGAACACCTTCCAAACCCCAATCCAACCAGTCTCACCACCCCCACAACCAGGAATTCCTTCCCAATATCCCATCTAAATCCCCCCTCTTTCAATTTCAATCTCTTGCCACTTGTCCTATCACGATCTGCTCCTGTAAAATAAAAAAGATTGTGTCCTACACCATATTTAATTAATTCATTCATTAATTGCTCAGGGATTTCACAACTAAACTGAAGGAAAACCACAAACCATGGAAGTGCAGCAGGAATGCCAGGGAATGCTGACAGATCTCCAGCGGCAGTGCAACTCCAGAACCCCTTAACAGAACCAACGCACTCAAAATCTCCACCGCTTTTCTCAGCACAAGTCAATATGAGCAGCAGCCACGTGGCACGCGAGGGACAGCGTGCTTTTATTAAGTTTGCAATTCCTTGATCTGCTTTCCCTTCTCCAGCTGCTCCTGAAGCACCTCCCATGCCAGAATAATCTTTCAGTGCTGGAATAAACCTCTGAGGGAGCCGTGCACCCACCTTTTCCAGAGAGCTGATGCATCACAACCTCATAAAGGTAATAGGATGAAAACACAAAAGGAAACGAGAGAGAGACAGTCTTAAAAAGAAATATTCTATGCTAAAGCATGAAAAGAAAATTTAATGAAGGGAACTTTGTACTCATCTGGGCTCTCTCAAAGAGCATAGCTTATTGTGCTCCTGGGGGCTTGGGGAGAGGAGCCCCTTCATGGCATTCAAACAAAATGTCTACTAAAGAGGAAATTTGAAATCACCACGGTGAGCTTTGCGAGTTTCGCGCTAAAACTGACACTCTCACTGAAGGAATCTGAATGGCTGATGAGTTTCCAGCTGTGCAGGTATCTGGCATAATCCCCCCCCTCCCAGATCAGGACTTCAGGCAATTGTCATAAAATATGGGGAAAAAAAATAGCAACAAAAAAAGAGAGTGTGAGATAAAAATAGTGCCATGAGATGGGCAGGAGTACCCAGGGCTTAATTTAATTCCTCATTAAAGTGCTGACACCTATCAAAGGCAGCTGATTTTATTTATGTAACCCTTGGCTACTTCTGAAGTACTGAATTAAACAGACCAGACTCATCCTCTGTGTCCGAGCAGCACAGCACAGCTCTTTAAGATCAAATCTTGCTGTGCCTCCTCCACAGAGCAGCTCAGCACATCCAAACCACAAACTGGGGGTGGTTCCCAGCATGGGGCCGTGCTGGGGAAGTCCAGGGAAGTCTTAACTTGAAAACAAAACCCTACAAATGAACGTGATCCCACTGAGCCCCAGAGCAGCAGCACAGGAGGGTGTTGGAGAGGATGTTCTGACCTGTTTTATTTAGTCCTGCTGATGGAGAAGAGGAGCCACGCTGTGACCAGACCCGGCAGAATGCAAAATAAACAACAAAAAAAGGAAGGTGTTTCTTTTCTCAGTGTTCTCAGAATAAACACGAAGATAAGGAAGAACAAATGGATGGAAACAAATGGTGAAACAAAGGAAACGGAGGCAATCCACACCCTCGAGGTGGGCAGCCCATGAAGTGTGTAACAGCTGAATTGTTTTCAGGTGCTTTATGAAGAGCCAAGAGGGGTTTCAGAAGGATTTGTGGGAGTTTAATCAATTAACATTGTCTGTGTCCAGCAGAAATTCCTTCTGAGAAACAGCAAAACGTGTTTCATGGAATCATGGCATTGTTTGGGTTGGAAGGGACCTTAAAGCTCACCCAGTGCCACCCCTGCCATGGGCAGGGACACCTCCCACTGTCCCAGGCTGCTCCAAGCCCCATCCAGCCTGGCCTTGGACATTCCAGGGATCCAGGGGCAGCCACAGCTGCTCTGGGCAGTTTGGAAAGAGGATGAGTGAGGGGTAAAGGTGGAGTCACAAGTGCTTCAGAGAGAAGCCAGCAGGGAACTGGAAATAGCAGGGAAGCAGAAATGGGACAGGCAGGGCTGGGAGAGTGAAGATGTGTGATTTTCCTGATGAGGAAGCCAGCAGCAGGATGAAAGGGGATGCTGTGAATTTGGGGTAGCAAAATCTGCTTTCACCAGACACAGGGCAAGATTCTGTTTCTTTTGGCCAAGAGTAAAAAAAAAAAAAAAAAAAGTAAAATAAGGGTTGGTAGCCTGAGCAGAGATGGAATTAGCTGAGCAGATGGACAGGAAAGGCCACAGTGGAGGGATTCAGCAAGAGAAACGTGAGCCCAGCTCAGGAGACCCTGAGGGAAGGGAAGCTCCAAGCTGAAGTGTGGAGGACACCTCTGAAACAGCAGCAAGGCGCTTGTGCTCTCCATCACCACCCAAAAAGGTGCTGGTGAGAGGATTCTTCTTTGTTTAACATTACCTCACCCAAAAAGCCTCTCCCAGCAGCATTGCTGCCGAGCGAATCCACAGGATGGGTTTGTAGTGCAGAAAATAATTGTAAAACACAGCCCAGGGAAAAAGAAAGACAAAAGGGCATATGGTAATGAAGGTCCTCATTGCTGCACCATTATTTTTAGTTTTTACATTAATTTACTCTTTATATTAAACTATTTTTAAAGATTGTTTTCGCACATGCAGTAGGTGATGACTCGAAGGCGCGTTACGGAACGTGTGAGGCACAAACCAAATGGTTCCGTTCTTCCCTGAGTGGTTTGGAAGGAATAACACAGATCTGATTGCTGAATATCTACAAATGCTGGTCCCCAATCAAGCTGTGCCCACACAGAGCCCTCACAATCACTGCGTGGGAAGTGCTGCCAGCAAAAGATCAAGTACTGCAGAGTTGATTCTTGCTTTTATTTACACTTGGATGCAGAGTGTGACTTCTCCAAAAGGTGTAAAAGAAAGAATTTTCCTAATGAATCTCTGCTGAAATGCTGGAAGAGAACCATGGTGGTTTCTGCTCTGCAATTGAGAATGCAAAATCTACAGAGTAATGCTAAATACATGACTTAAAGATTGGAATACAGCTTACTCCACCTTTTGTGCCACTCTTAATCAAGTCCAGTGTTAATCTTCCCCGTGTTATTTTTATATCCTTTCTTCAAAAACCCCAGCACCCCCAAAATCCCAGGGAAATGTTTGTCATCCTCTCATTTATTTCACCTCTTACCCAGCCTTGTCAAAAGCAAATAAAGATCTATTTCAAACTTTCTGACCTTTGGAATTGGGAAGGGATCCAGAACTGGAAGGGCTTTAAGGTCCCTACCAACCCAAACCATTCCAGGATTGAGCAATTCCACATTTGCACATGGGAAGTTATACACATCCTTAAAGCCTTTCTTGGGCAAGGACTGAAGAGGCAGACAACAGGATGAAGATCAGGAAAAAATATCTTGG
Source organism: Anomalospiza imberbis (assembly GCF_031753505.1). Taxonomy (NCBI): domain Eukaryota; kingdom Metazoa; phylum Chordata; class Aves; order Passeriformes; family Viduidae; genus Anomalospiza; species Anomalospiza imberbis. The sequence goes on along the minus strand of NC_089685.1, from coordinate 2,223,495 downwards.
CTGTGAATCCTAATTTGTTGGATGAGCAATCTTCAGGCCCTCAGACCACAGGACAACCAGATCTCTTCAGCCCAGAGAAGGATCCAGCAAGAGCTGGATCTCAATTATCAATGAATTACAGGATGAAATCATCAATGGATTACAAGACAGAGGCAACCAGACAGGTTTCCTAGCAGTGGGTTTACAGTGCAAAAAAAAAAAAATCCAAACCTTTCCCAAAGAACAGCTAATGAAAAGCTGGGACTCACTGTCCAAGGATACTGGGGTTATCAAAAGCACATTTAGGTACAAAAGTAATCCTGCAGGAAGGTGTGAGGTGCCCAGCAAGAGATTGAAAGCAAGATCTGCCTCAGGAAAGCCCCATGCCACCACTTGTTTGAAGACAAAATGGTACCACTGATCATTTCCTTCATTTTTACAGTATTCCCTAAAAAAACACTCCCAGCTCAAGAGACTCTGATCTGACCTGCTGTGGTTGCCTAAATTCCTAATAGCTTGAGGAGCAAGCTATCAAATAAAGACAGGATTCCCATCCACTCTGACAGACAAAGTGAGTTTGAATACTTTTATTTAAACTGATATGAACCGATTTGCATGATCCCAAACCACTGCTTGTTTATGAAATTCCCCTCCCCTCCAAAAATAGAAGAAAAACCCTCTTCAAATCCAGAGCACACCACCATTAATGCACAAATGTACCTCTCCCACAGCTGGTTCCTGCAGCTGCAAAGGGAGCAGCATGTTGGAGTTACCCAAATTTAGGATGCACTTTTCTTTTTAGCTTAAGGGACAGTTTTTAGTGAATAGCAGGATACTAAAATAAACAATCACATGGATGGCAATGATACAAATTCCTTCTAACAGGGGCAGGGATGCTGCTACAAAGTAGGAAGGAGAATTTAGCAACTGCAGGCTTTAATTAGAAGGAACTCAAGGAGGAGCAGTTTTAACTCTGTGGAATATTTTGTAGTACCTAAATGTTATATATAGAAATATATAGAGAAATACTTCTTGGCCTCGCACAGATCAAACCCAGCTCCTAATTTTGAGAAATTCTGAGCCAAAGAATGATCCCAGATGTAGCCAAGCCTGTCCCACCACTGCTGAGGACAAAATCCAAACTCTTCCCAGCTCCAGAGTCCCATCAGCTCAGCGTGGATGGAGCCAACCCCTCCAACTCCATGATCAGCAGACCAACATTTGCATCCAAACCTCATCATGTAAACCCAGATCACAGACTATTTTTAGAGCTTGCATGTGGTATCACTTGAGCTCAGCCTTACTCACTTAAAAAAGAATTATTTAATGAAGACTGGCAAGACTCCACTTGGCTGCTCAGGAGAACACAAGTCAAGGATCATCACTGCAAACAACACCATGGGCTAGAATTCCTTACTATTTACTCCTAATAAGGAATCTGGAGGGGGTTTCTGAAGTTTAGGGAAGCAAAGGAATCGAAGCTCTCCTCAGCTCCAGCTCCAGCTCGTGGAAAGGCAGATCCAGGCTCTGGGAGCCTGAATTGATGCTTTGCTGGTATTTCTTATAGAAATGGCTGATGCCAGCTGCAGGACTACTTGGATATATAAATTACCATTACATGATAGATTAAACCTCGATATTTCTAATTTTCAAAGGAAAAAAATAATTCTGCAACAGTTTGAAACCTGCTTCTATATGAAGGTGGCAAAAAAGACTGAGTTTCATCCACTTAAATTTTCCATTTTAATGTTATCCCTATCCCTGCATTAAACTTTCCACAGTAACTTTACATCACTGAGTGTGTAAAGCACACAGACACACAAAAAAATACAGACAGATCCAAATGAGCAGCATAAACCAAATCCAGGACAGCAAAGCACATTGTGGATTTATTACTGCCACTTATTTCCTGAGAGCTACAACTCACTGCAGGCTTTGTAAAGGCCTAAGATCACACCATCATCCCCAAACCCCGGTGATAAAATCTTTACTGAGCCTCACACTAAAAAAAAAAAAAAAAACAAAAAAAAAAAATCTAAAACCAACCAGTTTTGCCTTTCTAAAGGTGCTAAATAATATGTTCTAACAAGCAGGCACTTTTCTCCTCTCTAGCAAAGGTCAACTACAGCACTCAACACAAAGCACCACAAGACACTAACTCGTGGCACATTATTATCCAAATATTACTCTCCAGAGCAATATATATTTAACTATTCTCTTCAGCTATAAAAGGCCCCAAACCCCTGTTAACTGACCACAAAAATAGAAGATATTATGGGCAGAAGCAGCATCCAGAAAAAGCAATCACCAGTTAAACACTTCAAGCCTCGCCGCTTGCGTGGGTGACGATTACTCGAGGCAACTGAAGGTTGTAATCTTAGGAGAAAACAGAATAAATGCCAATTTTTCATTTGGGCATGAAGTTATTTAAGAAAACAGGCTTGGATTCACTCTGCTAAGCCACAAAGGCCACGTGTGATTCTACAAATCTTGGATTGGGATGAGGCCGAGCCACTCTTTCCATAAAACAGAATCAGCTGGGCTGCAGCAACAATCAAATGTCATCAAGTCCAACAAAGAGCAATAATCCCACTGAGAAGGTGCTGAAAACCAGTGGCCCTGCACCTTGCTCTAATTTATCTTAGCCTTAAGATATCTGGATGATTTTTTCTCTTTTTTGAAGTGCTTTTGTTGTTGTGTTTTTTCTACACAATGATGTTATTGATGTACTGTAGATGTTTTGGAGTTTTATTTTTTTTTTAGTGTTGCTTGGGTTAGTTAATGGTAGATGGTAGGATTGTGCTTTTATTTTCGGGGTAGTTGGTTTTAGGAGTACTGTATGTTCTTCTAGGTGAAAGTAAACTGTATTTTGTTGTTAAAGGAATGGAGAAAAATATGTTGGTAATGTTAATAGGGGTATATAATTTTGTTGTTCTGGATTCTAGTTTGTATTGGAGTTTTAACATGTTTGGTATAGTAGTGTTTAATGGTGGAGTTATTTTATTTAAGGTATGATAGTTCACAGTTAATATTTATTTTTAAATAATAATAATTTTAATAATAAATTTATTTTTAATAATAAAAATAAAACAGTACTGTTTGGTATAGTAGTGTTCAATGGTGGAGCCATTTTATTTAAGGTATGATACTTTATAGTTAATCTTTATTTTAAATAATAATAATTATTGTTTTAATAATAAATTAGTTTAATAATAAAAACAAAACAATAAATTTAATTTTAATAAATAATAAAATAAGAATATTTTAATAATAAATGTACAATGCATTACAGAAACATTAAAACAGAATGCCCTCAACATCCTTTGTGGCACCTGAGGAAGGAAAATGTTCCTCCCACCAGGACCAGGTCAGGAACTGGAGATGGAGGGATGAGCTGTAAATGACAACACTCACTTTTTTTTTTTTTCATTATTCTCATTATTTAAATTATTTTTCAAATTTTCAAGTAATTTTTCACCGCCTGTTGGTGGGTGTTTCCCTCAGGCTGTTGCAAGACATGACAACAGAGATGCTCCCAGGGCTGGAGACCCTGGCAGAGCTGGGGGTGCTCACCTGGAGAGGAGAAGGCTCCAGGGAGAGCTTCCAGCACATTCCAGGCCCTGAAGGGGCTCCAGGAGAGCTGCAGAGGGACTGGGGACAAGGCCTGCAGGGACAGGACACAGGGAATGGCTCCCACTGCCAGAGGGCAGGGATGGATGGGATCTTGGGAATTAGGAATTCCTGGCTGGGCTGGAATTGTCAAGAGAATTCACAGAACCCCTGGGGTGGGAGAGACTCCAAGAGTCCAGCCCAGCCCCAACAGCTCAGCCAGACCCTGGCACCCAGTGCCACCTCCAGGCTCTTTAAACACATCCAGGGCTGGTGACCCCACCACCTCCCTGGGCAGCCATTCCAGAACTTTGTCACCCTTTCTGGAAAAGCTTTTTCCTGATATCCAACCTGAATTTCCCTGGGCTCAGCTTGAGCCTGTGTGCTCTGGTTCTGCCAGTGCTGCCTGGAGAAAGAGCCCAGCCCCAGCTGAGCACAGGCACCTTTCAGGAGCTGTGGAGAGTGCTGAGGCCACCCTGAGTCTCCTTTTCTCCAGGCTGAGCACCCCCAGCTCCCTCAGCCGTTCCTCACAGGGTTTGTGTTCCCAGTCCCTCACCCTCACAGCAGCTGGGGCTGTCCCTGGATCCCTGGAATGTCCAAGGCCAGGTTGGACACTGGGGCTGGGAGCAGTTTGGGGCAGTGGGAGGTGTCCGGCCATGGCACTGGATGGTCTGGAATGTCTCTTCCAACCCAAACCATTCCCTGGATCTGTGAGGGCACCAGGGGAGCAGTCTGAGGCAGAAGGCAGAGAGTGCTGATGGGAAACCTCAGCGCCAGCTCACAAAAACCTTTCAAAGGTGTCTCCTCACCCCCTCCACGTGCTGGCAGCATTAATTAAGACACTGACTTATTTAACAGAACTTCATTCTGCTCTAAGAAAATCATTCTTGTGTTTTATAACCTCAGCACAGATGATTTTAAGCTCCTACTTCTTTTTGCAAGGTCTTCAGGTAGTTTGGTAAAGGGATGCTTTTAAGTTAAAGCAGCTCAAGTTTGACAAAGTTTAGATTAACCACTCACATTTTTCCCAGTTAGGTCGTGCCCCTTGATTTCAATTGGTTCTCACTAAAGTTTTCTGCTAATTGCTGCCGAGTGAAGAATTCATCTTGCTGCTGCTGAGGCTCATCTTGTTACAAAGGATGGTGCCAGGCTGAGAGAGGGAAAATAGTTCTGAAACCTGGTGATCTTTGCCATCATGCTGGGATTTTTGGGTTTGTTTTCAAGGGGCTTAAATGCAACAGTGTCACAGAACAGTGATAATTTAGGGGAAAATGAATCAGTGATGGGAATTGTAAGAGAAATAGCATTTTTTACCACAGACCTTTCCTCCTCCTCCTCCTCCTGGCATCATTTGTTCAAGCAGGTATAATTTCAGTGAGCTCCTTCATCCCATACAAACAAGAAAGACCTCTTTTGGGGCTGCAGCCATGAGAAACCAGCAGGATTTTCTCACCTTCATCCCACTCCAAGGGAAAGGTGAGTCCACTTAAAAGCTGAGGAGAGAATAAGTGCAACCCCCCACCCCAAAAGGTAGAGGGAGTTCATAGAGACAATAATGAACATAATTACAGTTAGTTATTGTTTGCTCTACTCACAACCCTACTTTATAATGCTCCTGCCAGCAGAGCTGCTTTATGGGATGTCTTTTTCATGCAGCAACCTTTTCATAAATCAAAGCCTCCAAGCAATACCAGGCAGTTTCTCCTGCAGCCTGTTTGAAAATAAAAGTTAACACCGAGCCCTGGCTGTTATCAATCTTCATAAATGTGTCCATGATACAGCAAATCTGTTCCATATTACCCCAGCTCTGCTCCTAATGCATGCACAGGAGCAAACCCAGGGGCTTAATGGAGCTCCTAAATGGCTTGGAAGTGGGAGCCACGCTAAGTGGCATGGGAAGTTTGAAAGGAAAAACTGCCTTGCTCATTTCTTTCCATGCTGGATGAAATTATTCCCCTTCTAGCTTGAAGAATGTGTACTGTGCTACAAGGGGAATTTTCACCCACAAAACAGAGACCCCCCAGGAAAACGTGGGTCATGTTCAAGGAACTGCACTTAGAAGGGGAAATTATCAGGATTTCACTCATTCCTTTTAGCACAGATCTGTGGGACTGAGGGTTTTCATATTCAAGCACTGAACTGAAAATCTGACAGAATTAATAAACTTATTGCAGTGGCACCCACACCCTCTGAAGGAGGAGAAGGGGAACCTGATCTGTATTAATTTGTATTTTCCAGGGCCTGAAGGGGCTCCAGGAGAGCTGCAGAGGGACTGGGGACAAGGCCTGCAGGGACAGGACACAGGGAATGGCTCCCACTGCCAGAGGGCAGGGATGGTTGGGATCTTGGGAATTAGGAATTCCTGGCTGGGCTGGAATTGCCAGAGCAGCTGGGGCTGCCCCTGGATCCCTGGAATGTCCAAGGCCAGGCTGGACACTGGGGCTGGAGCAGCCTGGGACAGTGGGAGGTGTCCCTGCCATGGCAGGGGTGGCACTGGGTGTTCTTTAAGGTCCCTTCCCACCCAAACAATTCTGTGATCCTATGATTTAACCACTTTAAAGAAACCTAAAGAATCATTTTACAAACCTTATTTTCCAAGTCTGAGAGCCCTTTGCAAGCACCCCCATGATTTGAGACTATTTCCCCAAATATTTACTGCCTACTTTGCCTTTAAACTGTGATTTCCCTCAGGTGCAGTCCAAGCAGAATGGCTGTGGTGTATTTTTTCCTTGATTTTTCAACACTACTGGAAAGGAGATTTAAAAAAAAAAAAAAAAAGAGAGGGGAACCACATGTCAAGTGGTAACAGAGATAACTAGTAATTCATTCTTCACCCTGTACCCAGGAACAGGTGAATTCTCCTTAAAAAAAATCCCACCAGCAGCTCTGGGAAACATTCTCCCCTCCCCAAAGGGAGGTCTGTGCTGGAGGCTCCCAGGTGAGATTTGTAGGATTTGATCCTACAGATGGCTTGGCCTCATTAAAAACATCCTTAGAAAAGGTATTTGTAAATCTCAGCCACAAAAGATTAGGAAATACAGAACAAATGAATAATAAAAAGGAGCTGCTGTGGGGTTTCACCTCCCAGCTTTAATGCTGTAATTGGGAAATCTGCGACTCTTGTTCACAGGAAATCCCAACAAAGGATAAGGCATTAAAACAAGAGGTTTTATTATTCCTTGTTGGGAATAAACCTGGGGAGGGAGGAGGCAACCAGATGTGCCCTGGAATGCCAAACACACCAGGAGGAGTTGCTCATTCCTCAGCAGCAGCTCCCAACCCACTGCCAGAGCAGGGATTGTCCCCAGTGAGGGCATCCAGGAATTCCCCCAGCACTGGGCTGATTCCCAGCACAAATATTTATAAACATGCAAACGATTTATAAATTCCCAAAGGAGAATCAAAAGCAATTCCAGGAGGCCACCAAGGTGAGAGGGCAGAGTTTCAATCACTTTTTTCATAGGGAAATCTTTAAAATGACTTTGTTTCTCTGTAAGCAGAAAATGCTTGGAAATGGAGATGCAGAAAATACAGAAAATGGAAAAAAGCAGCAGTGGCTGAACACATTTCTCTTTCCAACCCATCCACTCTGAACAGGAAAAGGACCTTCTGAATAGGGAAAGGACCTGCAGATCATAAAATCACAGAGTGCTTCAGCTTGGAAAACACCTTAAAGATCATCAAGTTCATCCAGTTCCAACTCCCCTCCCACAGGCAAATTTTCCCACAGTTATCCCACAATATCCTACAGAGTTATCCCACTCCATCCTACTCAGTTATCCCTCTCTATCCTACACAGTTATCCCCCCCACAACAATATCCTACAATAATTATCCTGTTCTACCTGTGCCCCCTCCCAGAAAATCTTTTATGTATTAATTCATGTATTAAAAAAAAAAAAATCCTACTCCTGACTCGGTGCTTTACAAATATTAATTTTAAGATTGCTTTCTCCATTGCAGAGAGTAAAGGATCTCACTGCAGGAAAAGCTGGGGATAGCCTGAGGGGAGATTTAATGAATGTATCCATGATTTCTAGAAAGGGGAAAAAAAAAGATTATGCCAAAGATGGAAAGAACTGACTTGCCCTCTTTATTAATGTGCTATCTAAATTTTGAATAATGGATTTTAAAAGTTAATGTAACTCTCAAAAAACACTGTCAGAGCTTCAATCCTGCCTCCTGACCAAACAAGCAGGTTTAAATTTCACATCAGAGCTCAGAGATTTCAATGAAAACACATCCCCATGCACAGATTCTCTGTGAAAGGCAAACACAGATATTCCACCAGGCTCCCAGTTTGTTCTGAAGGGATCTGCATCCAGCTCCAAATGCACAATTCATGTTTTATCCAGCCCTGAGGAGAACCCTCGCTCCTAATGGACTGCACTGATCAAAGAAACAAAGTTAAATACCTGAGTGGCTGCAGGGAAACGCAGAGTTGTCACGGCTGAAGTGACAATCACAGGTAAACACACGGCAAAGTGGCTTTAGGGAATTCTGAGATTCCAAAGGATCACTGGAGAACGGCCAAAGGATTCTCTTATTTGTTTATAGGTGCAGAGCAACTGAGACAGAGGAACTGCTGCCCACCAAGTCCCCTCTTTAAACTGGAACTGGGCGGTTTTTAAGGTCCCTGGGTCAAAGCACAATCTCTTGTACAAAGCAGCAGAAAGTCCAAGAGATTTCTTGAGTGAGCTCTGCTCCTGCAGCCCTCAGGTGAATCCAAGCCCTGACTGAAAAAACTGAGCAAAGAAAGGAGTTTATTCTAAAGGAACAGGGTTTGAGATGTGCAGGATAAACAAGAGGCTGGAAAGATTAACTAAAGTCTCTTTACCAGTGTCTCTTCCCACCTGAAGCAGCTCTGTGCACTCAGAATCTGGGCTGGTTTCAAGCTAAGAGGGGTGACAGCATCACTTCCATGCAGGAAAACTGCCCCTACACTTGGCTTGTGGAGTGAAACGTGTTTGAGATCACACACCTCTGCTTGAAGCACTTCAGAAACCTCTCCTGGTGGCAGCACAGCTGTGTGTGAAGAGGTGCAAGAGCAGAAAGAGAAATGAGACCTCTGGGTACCTCTGTTGCTAAGAAAAGCTGAGTGGCTGAGCTGAGCTATGGTATTTAATTCTTTAATTCCCAGCATCACTTACAAACAGCTCACACCTCTCGTGCTGGAATGCAAGCCTCTCTGAGCTCCTCAGAGAGAGAGACGAATGCAGGGGTTGAGTCAAAGCCTTTAGAGAAATTAAGATATACTAAGCCACACAGATATGAAGTAGTAGTGTAGGTTTAAGTTTTAAGTGGAAGTGTAAGTTATAGTTTTAAGTAAGTAGAAATACATTTTAAGTCCCTTAAGAAACTGTGCTAGCTAGTAAAGGCCCTAAGGCCTAGCTTGAAAGTTCTTAAAGCAACTTAGTTCCAAACATAACAAAAACATAGCAGAACCTTGCCACTAGAATAGATAGAATTATTCACATGAACAGATAAAATTACATGTGCAAATAGAACTATTCACGTAAATAGATAAACTTATACATGCAAATTTTAAGTAAGAAAACAGCACATTTGCATAAATAGATAATAATATATATGTAGTTTTTTAGGTAAGAACTGACACTACTTTTGCACATTAGAATCAAGTTTAGATTGGTTCAGAAAGAATGTTTTAGAATCGTGTTTTTAGCTGATTGGATGTTTCATGAATAAAAAGCCCCATAAGTGGGATGCTAAGATCATCACCATCAACAACAATGACCACCACAGCATCAACTCAAGAAAAAGGAGAAGGAGGAGAAGCAGGAGAAGGAGGAGGAGGAGAAGCAGGAGAAGGAGGAGAAGCAGGAGGAGGAGGAGGAGCAGGAGCAGGAGCAGGAGCAGGAGGAGGAGGAGAAGCAGGAGGAAGAGGAGGAGCAGGAGGAGGAGGAGAAGGAGAAGGAGAAGGGGAAGGGGAAGGGGAAGGGGAAGGGGAAGGAGAAGGAGAAGGAGAAGGAGAAGGAGAAGGAGAAGGAGAAGGAGAAGGAGAAGGAGAAGGAGAAGGAGAAGGAGAAGGAGAAGGAGAAGGAGAAGGAGAAGGAGAAGGAGAAGGAGAAGGAGAAGGAGAAGGAGGCAACAGAAAAAGATGAAGGCAACAGAAGAAGAAGAAGACAACAGAAGAAGAAGACAACAGAAGAAGAAGACAACAGAAGAAGAAGAAGAAGAAGAAGAAGAAGAAGACAACAGAAGAAGAAAAGAAGAAAGAAGAAAAAGGGCTGTGGCTCCTGCTGCTGGGGACATTGGACTCTGTGCCAGGGAACAATTGTTGCTGCTGCTGTTCCTGCACAGAACCTGGCACTCCATACCAGAGAGCAGCCTTGCAGCCCTGCAGCCTTGCAGCCCTGCAGCCTTGCAGCTGCTGCTCCAGCCTGGGACTCTATGCCAGAAAGCTTTAGCATGGACTTTAACACCCTGAACTCTCTGCCTTTGAGACTGATGTATTCATGCAATAAACAACTTTACAGCAACCCACAACTGCTCGTGTCTCTTTGAAGACCCCAAATCCACCAACACCTCGACACTCTCTAAGGGATGTCAGGAGGAACTTGGGACCATCATCTCCAGACAGAACACGTGACAAAAAAATCAAGGATACCACCAGCAACAGCGTCATCAGGGCAAAAAACCCTGCAGTGATTCTCTCCTGACAAAGCACAACATATATTTGCTGTATTTGTAAGAGAAAACATTAATTCAGGAGGTTTCTGTGCAGAGCTCACTGCCCTTGGCTAAGCAAAAAAAAAAAAGCTGAACTAAAGGCACAAAGCCTGCAGGATTTTTTGTAGCTTCCTATTTTCTGTTATTGACAAAACAGCATGTGGTATTTCATAAATAACTGGTAATTTGTAGTTTTAACTTCAGGTTTTAAAAGCAGCTACTTTTAATTCAGGGCCAGGCTGGTGCAATTTGGTCTAGGGAGGGTGTCCCTGCCCAATGGGAATGGGATGAGCTTTAAGGTCCCTTCAACCCCAACCATTTTGGGAATCAATGATGTTATTTAAGGTACAAACTGGAAGTCTGGGTCTGCACAAGGAGAAATAAAGCACAAATTCCTTGCCTGGCTCTCTGCAACACAGATTTCTATGTTACAGAGGTATGAGAGCATGATGGTGACTGAAGATATTTGCATTAAGAAACTATCAATATTTCTAATTTACAGGCAGTGCAAGGGCCCTTCAAAAGTCACCATATGTGCCCCAACATCAGAAGGGTAACGAAGACAGGGAAATAAAGCCACACTTCCCTGGACTCGGTCCAAAGTCATCAATAAAAAGCTGATTTTCTCTCTACCCTTCTTTTTTTCCCCTCAGTGTCCAGAGAATTGGCACCACTGCTTTGTGAGACAATTATATCTGAATATCCAAGTGTTGCTGTTATTAATTTACTGTGGTTTCATTATGCTCCTTCTCAGCTTCACAGCTCACAACAACATCAGTCAGAACACACAGGAAATACTGCAAATATTTCAAATATTCACAGCTGAGCATCAAACAGAACTTCATGGGGGAGGTGTCCATGGCAGGGGGTGGAACTGGATGATCCTTAAGGTCCTTCCCAGCCTAAACCACCCTGTGATTTTCTGATGGCAACAATGCCTTAAATTTTATTTTCAGTAAATATTAACGATCCAAGCTTTGTGACAGAGAAATCCTAATTAAAGGGAGATATGAAATTGATGATTTGTCACTTATTCCCATTCATTCTAGGGGGATTGATGGAGAGAGTCATGTCCAAAAGACTCATAAGAAAGGAATAAAGCCCCCCCCAAAGTCTGTGATTCAGAATAAACACCCAACACTTCCAGCTGCATCCTTTGCATTACAACTGTCACTGGCCAAGCAAACTTTGGGCAATTAATTCCACTATTGGGGAAATCCTCACCCCAAACTGATCAGTCAATCCCCCAGGAGGACTTGGGGTTTCCATCAGTGTGGATGGCTGGGAATTAAGTTTTCCCCCAAAAAAAACCCAGCAGCAAGAAGCAATTCCATGCTGTCCACGAGAGCAGCGGAGCAGGAGAGGAATGGCAGAATCTTTAGGAAAAAGCATGGATGCACAGCTATGAATTCTAAATACACCACCAGAAATCAAAACCCACCGAAGATAAAAACATTTATTTTAGGCTGCCTTTGCCCTGTCTGCTTCTTAAATGAATAATGAAGATGTCACTTGGCTCGAGACACCACGGGGGAATAAAATGTCACCACTGCAGCTGCCGAATTTCCCGCTGCCAGCCCTCCAAATTAAGGGAAAAAACCCACAAAACAAAGGGAGAATTTGATTAGGAAAAGTTCAAATCCTTGCCCAAAGCCCAGCTCTTCCTGTACTGTTGCATTCTTCTTTTCTTGTGTAAACTCCTCATTATAACAGAGCCATCTTCATAATGGAATAATTGGGGTTATAATGTAACTGTGGGAAGGTAATTCCAGCTTTAGGAGGGGCAGCATGGCCCTGTAATGTTGTTTTAATGTGATTTGGGGACTGCAGGAACTGCCTGAACCTGCTCATTTAGGATTTGATCAATGGGAATTAGGCTGGTAAAGAGATGAAGCATTTGATAATTCCCAATTTGATCAATGTGAATCAGGGCCTTCGTGGAGATAAAACATTCCTCATGGATATTTGGAATATCAGTTTAATGCAGGCAGCAATAGGAACTGCAGACACAAGACTTGCCAGGTCCCTGATCCAAACCCATGTGGGATATTTGTATTTTTTCCCCTTTTAATGGAGTTTAATTATCCCTAAAGACTGATGAAGCTACAGTTGATGTAATTTCAGGGATTAAATGGAGGAAAGAAAATCCAGGAAATATTTAAGATATAACAACACCATCCAATTCTTGCTCTGGGAAGTGATGCAGCTTAAAAAGTGGAAGAAATTCAAGTTATAGCACTTAAACTGGGTACCTAATTCTAGACATGCCTAAAATAAAGTCAGACTATTTGCTAGTAACACCACAATTAGATCCATTAATCTTGCACTTGGAGCCTGCAATCACAGGCAGCACATGGCTTTATGCATTAACAAAATTTAGCAGCTCAACCTTATTTAATTCTTCTTTTACAGCCAATTAAACAACTCTTTAAACACCACTGGAGCCTCTGTCCTCTCAATCCTCACGTGCAATTAAACTGCACATGAGAAGTGCCAAAAGAGCATCTCCAGGTCTCACTAAATCATTCCTCACTTATCCATGAACTTCCATAAAAGAGGCAGTGATAAAATAACACCTCCTGCATTGAAACCCTCAATAAAAAGACACGGTGTTTAAAAGGATTTTATGTAAGGAAAAATCTTTAAATTGTAAAGTAATATTGGTATTTCAGGCACTTCATCAAATCTGCCACTATTTATGTGCATATTTCAGGCACCTTTTTCTTTCCTGATTTTTTCCTTTTGTTTTCTTGGAAGGCAATGGACCAGTACAGGATCCACTGATGTAAAAATTCCCAATAATTTTTAGGAAATTTGGTTTGAAGCGCAAAAGCAGCACAGTGATTGCAGTACTGCTATTACAGAGCAGACAAATGGATGACTTCAATTTATACCTTTAGTTTCCAGAAAATTAAGAGTGCTAGGAATGTGATTCCTGGTCCAAATCCTCCTCCTCAGTTAATATTCCTTGATTTCTGCACCCTACAAAATGGTTTTCTTAAATTTCTTTGATGCTCAGAACTGGCCCCTGCTCTCTCTATCAATCAGCTCCATTTGTGCACAAACAGGAACCCAAAGTATGTGATTTCCTTAGGAAATCCTTTATGTATCAGGAGGAAAAACCCAATCCCAAACTCACCTCTGCCCACTAAACCCACCCAGAGCCCTTAGCAAAACTTCAAATCCCAACAAAAGCTTCTTTTGGAATAATGCATGTGAAATGAGGCAATCATTTGATTTAGAAAGCTGAAAATATCCCCCTGTAATAGAGGAAGGAGACACCCAGGTGGGAATTTCATCCCAACCTTCCTGGATTTCCAGACATGATGGAAAACCTTCCAAATTATGCTTAAATCAGACCTTGGTCAATGGTCATCCTGTCCCTCTTGTTTAAGGGACAGATGAATTTAGTGCTCAATATACTCTGACCATCAAACACTACCAAATATTTATATATACACCAAGAATATTCAACAATTCCTGCTGTTAAAGAGATAAAATGAGTTTTTCTTTTGCTTTAAAATTTTATTTGTACCATTATCAGCAGCTCAGAAAGGATTTATCTCTTCCTGCTCGTCAAAAACCAAAACAAAACACAAACCAGAAGGAAATCCCTCCACAAATCTACAAAAATCGTGGCAGAATAATTCATTTTCTGCAGCATTTCTCGGTTAGAGGAGAGAATTGAGGTTGTAAAAAGTTCTGTGTCCTCACTAAAATGATAAATGGGCCCTCGAGCCTGAGGGATGAAGCAGCCCAAAGGGAAGGTCCAAGGCTAAGGGTCACTGTCACTTTGATCCATCAATTACCAGATCTGCACTTCACTTTCTTCAGGACTAATAAAAATTATTTAATCTGACCTTCACTGTTGAGGGCAGAGTGAAATTCCTCATTTAAATCCTTCCCATGGTGCGATTGTGATGCCAAGGTGGAATCTCATTTTTGGTGCTCCATCAGATCTATTTTTAGACTATTTAATGCTTCTTATCAGCTATAAATTAATAAATGTATGCAAAGTGTGCATCCCATTTCTCTGCAGCTTATGGTTCCTGTACATTGGCCTCCAAATTCTCCCAAATTCCCTCCTTTCAACAACCAGAGGGACTGATAGGATCTGTGAGGGAGGAAAGGGGAATGATTGTGCATTTTAATGTGGTAAGAACTCATCCAGCTGCCAGGAAAAAACAGGAGGGACTCACTTGAACCGAGCTGAGACTTCATCAGCAGCTTTTTGGTATTGCTCAGTGGTGACTTTGTAGAACTGGGCACTCTGGAAAAAAAAAAAACGGAATAAATACAGATTTCAGTTAGTATCATTTACAGGCATGCTACCATGTAGTCAATAAAGCTGATTTTGGATTTAAGTTGTTTCAAAAAACTGTCAAAACTTAACCATAAAAGGACAGATTTTCAGAAATCGCTTTTTTTGGGGGTTTTTCTTTTTTTTTAAATAAGTGTGTCCTGATTATGCAAAAGGAATGGCTCCTGGGGAAGAAACTCTCAAGGGACATGAGGCAAGAATCCCATATTTAGCACAAGGTGCTTCTGGAGTCTTTGCAACTTCTTCATTAGAAATTAAAATCCAAATACTGATCCTAGACTTCTCTGCAGTGCCCTGTTTGTGTTCCTCACACCCATCTCCCCCCTGCCTCACAGGTAAACTTGAGCCAAACTTCCAAATCCCACAATAAATTAACAATAGCTCGACTTTCCCTTTTGCTCTTTGTCTTGAAAATGCCTCTCTGAGGATTTACCGGAATATTCCAAACTCTCAGGTTGCTTCAAACAGTTGCTAATTTCAGTTTTTAAAGCCAGACAGTTTCAGAACAGATTTTCATCTCCCCTAAACCCAGGGATGGCTGCGACTCAGTTCTACAAAATCATTCATTCCCAAAGTACAGGTGAGAGGTGCTCACCAAGCAACAGAAGTTTCCTAGGTGTGAAAATGCTGTGCCAGGGAAGGCTCAGCTTTGATATTGGGAAAATTCCTTCATGGAAAGGGTGGTCAGGCTCTGGAACAGCTGCAGGGGTGGAGTCCCCACCCCTGGAGGGATTTCCAAGCCTTGTGGAGGTGGCATTTGAGGACACGGCTCAGTGGTGGCCTTGGCAGTGCTGGGAATGGTTGGACTCGATGATCTCAAAGGTCTTTTCCAGCCTGAAGAATTCTGTGATCCTCCAGGCTGAGATAAATCACTGGAATGTTGTTTTGCTCCATGTCTCAATAACACAGAGGTGACATTTTTCAGGAGGTTTTTATAGCCTGGGCACAGCTGGACCTCAGCTCTAATAACCAAGGCACCTGGCTGCCCAGCTGGAGGGAGAAAGCAAAGTTTGAGCAGCTCCAAACTTCTCTGAAACCATTTTCCTGGGAGTGCTGCTGGAAACAGGGCATGGAGAGGCAAAAAGCTCGTGCTGGCACTTGCAAGAACTCTGGTGTAGCTTTTGAGTCATCGGCATCCCAGGGAGTGATGTTAACATGGCAACAAAATCCTGACAATGCCACGCTGTGTGATTACATCAAAGCCAGCTGAATCTTTATTTTAACAACCTGGACTTTCTCCTGTGCTTTGGAGTTATTGATGCCTCAATATTGATTTGCCATCTTCCAAATATTTAACTTGTGTCAGGCTGAGGGAGCTGGGATTGTTCACCCTGGAGAAGAAAATGTTTTAGGAGAGCTCAGAGCTCCTGAAGGGGCTCCAGGAGAGCTGCAGAGGGACTGGGGACAAGGCCTGCAGGGACAGGACACAGGGAATGGCTCCCACTGCCAGAGGGCAGGGATGGATGGGATCTTGGGAATTAGGAATTCCTGGCTGGGCTGGAATTGCCAGAGCAGCTGGGGCTGCCCCTGGATCCCTGGAAGTGTCCAAGGCCAGGCTGGAGCAGCCTGGGATGGTGGAAGGTGTCCCTGCCATGGCAGGGGTGGCACTGGATGGGATTTAACCCTATTCCATAATACACATGGATGCCATGATCCAGTCCATGGGAAGCATCATTCCAATTTTAATTTTGGGTAAAATAAAGCAGTTTAGCTTAAGACATTGATGTATGGAAAAGCAATATGATGAAAACATTTTTAGGGGGGAAAAAATGGAAAAGGCTTTAAGTGGAGAGATCACTCTTCCGTAAAAGTCACAGATGACACAGGTCTGTGGTCACTGGGTGAGTAAACATGTCCTGAGGAATATTTATCATTTTATGAGCAGTGCAGGTCTCACTCCTGCAAAAACACTTCCTGAAATTCTAAAAGAGGCAGCACCAACTACAAAAAATTACAAAGAAAAACATTTTTCCTTCCCACTTAAAAGATTTCATCTTCCAAGCTTCTTCCTGCGAACGATAATCTTGAAATGTACTGAAATCAGTGAATAAAATGCCAGCTCCAGACAGGGGTAAAATTGTATTGCAGGGCTAATATTTTCTCACAAATGATAACAAATTGGGTAAGAGGCACTGCAGGCAAAGGTCAGGCCCGGATCAGCAGGAGCAGAGAGCTCTGCTGCACTCCCCACTGCCAGCCCCACTCCTCATCACTCATTTGCACTAAAGCCCAGCTTTCCACGCACGCTCATTTATTTTTTCATAAATCATCGTCGGCCAGCGAGCAAATGAAAGTGAAATTCTCCTCACACCACTGACCCCCTGGCATTCAGCAATCCCAGCCAGGCCCAGGGGGATGGGATGGGATGGGATGGGATGGGATGGGATGGGATGGGATGGGATGGGATGGGATGGGATGGGATGGGGGAAATGATGCCTCAGGTTTTAGCTTTTATATTTTTCAGACTCTGAGCTGCTTTAGTGTGCGGGTCTGGTCTTCATATTATGGGATGGTGAGCTCTCTGCACAGAGCAGGGAGACAAAACCATTCCTGCTCCAGCTGGGCACCAAGGACAAATGATCCAAACCTCAGGCCCAGGAGCACAAACAACGTGGGCTGAGGAGAGAAAAACAAGCAGGATGGGACTGCATGGGCTAAAGCTGGAATGGGACAATGAACTCCAACGTGCCAATGGAGCAGAGCTGATCCCAGTGAGAGCCCCCGGGAGCGCTCGTGCATTTTGGGACCATTTGGGTTCATCTTGGGTGCAGCCCTGGCTGGGCTCTGGTGCTGCCCAAGGTGGATCCATGAGGAGATCCTTGCAATAAATCCCTGCTTTATGCTTTAGCTCCATCTAATCTCTGTTCTAGCTCAGCCTCCTCAAGGCACCAGGATGAGCCCATGACAGGCAGTGGGGCGAGCGTGGCTGGGGCAGGTCTGAGATGATGAATGGTTCTCCATCACCCCCTGTCCCCTCCCAGGCCAGCACAGGCTGGAATCTTATTTAGGCTGCCATTTATCTTTCTTTGGGCCAGTCAATAAAGATGAACACAACAGTTGTAAGGATCGATTGCCATTTTTTCTCATTTTCAAGCATGAAGGAGCATTTCTGACATAAAAACAATATTTGGGGTGTACTTGTTCTGCTTTTTAATTGCAGTTCAAGTGATCAACTGAGCTGCTCTGTATGCCCAGAAGTTTTAATCCTACAAGCTATCAAGAAATCATTTGTTATCGTGGCTGAAGTGTGCTGTTTGTTGGCTCAGGTCTGCTATTGAAACTCGCTCAGATTCTCTTTTAGAGATAAACTCTCCTTAACCCATAGATGAAGTTTCATTTTCCAAGTCCTCCCTAATCCTCCAGATAAAAGTGAAGTGGTCATTTCCCTAAATACAGATTAAAAATGGTGCGGTAGCATCATTTCCTCATCTCCAGATAAAGGCAGACATTTATTATCCTCATCCCTGGCAGTGTTCAAGGCCAGGTTGGGCAGGGCTTGGAGCACCCTGGGACAGTGGGAGGAGTCCCTGCCATGGGAGGGGTGGCACTGGATGAGTTTAAAGATCCCTTCAAACCCAAACCCAGTGGTTTTGGCCCAAACATAGTGAAGATATTCAATTAAAATTGAGTAACAGGTGGGGTCTTTTCCAGACCTACCCTCAAAGTGAACTGAGAGAAACAATGGCTGAACGAGAAGTTATAGAGAACTTCAAATTTACTTCTAAATTCATCCAATTTGCCCAGATACATACACAGAACCACAGCAAATATACATAATGCCATAAGTCAGGAAGAGAAAAGTGAGACCTTGCCACGGGTGAAAGTGTTTTCACCACGTTTGCCACTGAAATAATTTTCTCTGAGCAAAAATGGAAGCAGAAGCTTCTTTAAGCTGGAGGAATAAGAGGAGAATTATTTCTCTCGAGAGCTCTGATTTCAAAGGTCTGTGTCAGAAAATAAATTCCTGGAGCCCCTCAGAAGGTCACTGTTTTGTCTGCATGGAGGAACTCAAAGCATGAGTACACGTTTCACTCTGGGCTGAAAATCTTCAGATTTGCAAGCAGGGAAAGTTCTGAGAGATCCTGTGTCATCCAAGCTGACAAAAGATTATCAAAAGAACCAGGAGAACTTGAGATCCCTCATTTAATTTCACCAGAGATGCTTCACCTATATGCACTATTTTATTAAAAATGTGGTGAAACTGTTTTTACTGCAGACAGACCATGACTGATTTTGGTATTGAATTCTTGCTTTTAAGCCCTTAAAGCCCTGAAGAGATTCATTAGGAGAGTAACATTCATGCAAACTCTTTAATTTTTTAAAAATTAAATTTAATAGTTACATAGTTAACAGTTGATTTGACAAAGAAAAAAAAGACTTTTGACTTGCATACAAAAGAGACAAACCTGCCCTTTGCTTCAAGTTAGTGCTGGGAAAGACAAAAATGAGCCCAGCTTGACTCCAGCTCAGCTCAGCACCTGCTCCACCCACCAAAGGAACCAAGGGCTTGGGCTGTTTGGCACCTTTGAGAATCAGGGGAGAACTTTTAATTTAAAGACTTCTTTTTCCTTCTCATCCTCCCCCACGAAAAGACTCAAAGCATCGGCAGGCAAAGATTATCCTGTTCCCTGAATGGCAAATTGAGAAGTTTTCTGTGCCTCTTTTTAATCCATTTCTGCTGCAGTTAAGCTTCTTTTCTCCCTTAATTGTACTTGTGGCCATTTCATCTCAGGGTCTTTAACAAAGCCATTTGTGGATAATAGGGAGCATTTTGTTTTAATCATCCTGTTGACACAGAGCCTGAGATCTGAAGAGATCAGCCTTAAAAGAGATTTCCAAAGCCACAAGGAAATTGTTTCACTTATTTTAGTCCAAACTCAAGATCGACCAGGTTGCTCCAAGCCCCATCCTTGGACTTGGGCATTTTCAGGGATCCAGGACAGCCCCAGCTGCTCTGGCAATTCCAGCCCAGCCAGGAATTCCCAATTCCCAAGATCCCATCCATCCCTGCCCTCTGGCAGTGGGAGCCATTCCCTGTGTCCTGTCCCTGCAGGCCTTGTCCCCAGTCCCTCTGCAGCTCTCCTGGAGCCCCTTCAGGCCCTGGAATGTGCTGGAAGCTCTCCCTGGAGCCTTCTCCTCTCCAGGTGAGCACCCCCATCTCTCTCAGCCTGGCTCCAGAGAGGCTCCAGCCCTGCAGCAGCTCCATGGATTCCTCTGGACTACAGAGAAAAAGGCAAGATTGGAAGAAATAAACTTGAAAACCTCCAGTCATGTTTCATCTTTGGAACTGCCACCAAGTGAGCGAGGAGAGAAGGAATTAGGGAAGAAAAAAGAACAAAAAAAGAATTAAACCATCAACTGTTCTGTGCCTCCACCCCAGTTCCAAATTACATTAAATTAAAGCTTTATAAATATGACCATTCTGATGGCATTTTCATTTGAATTTAAAGCCTCTATTTGTCCCTGAATTGATTTTAATAAGCTATGGAAAACCAAGCATTTAACATCAGACAGCTTCCCAAGCAACAGTGCATCTTCATTCTGCCTCCAAATGATCTATGGATGAGGGAATTTCTTCTGAAATGTCAGCAGATCAGGCCTGTGCTTGAATTTTTAGATAAGTTATTCTTTATACAAGTTCTGACTGCTCTCATTTGATCCAGCTGCTCTAGTCAGTCAATTGATGCAGTTTTTATTCTACAGATGAAACTAAGGATGTCCAAATCCACATTCAGAGATCCTACATAACACTTAAACTTCTACTCTTGCTTATAAACCCTATGATGAGCTCCTTTTTAATGAGGGGACTGACTGTCCTCACTGGGGAAAAGCTCTCTGGATCTGCCACAGGGCTGAAAATCAGGTCTTTATGAAATCTATCCAAATGGAGCATCACTGGCTGTTGCCCAAAGCAAAACAGTTTTCCACTCCTGAACTACAGCATCAAAGGTGCCTTCGGAGAAGGACCCAACAAATCCCTCCCACCACAATTCAGAACAACTCAGGGACTAAAGATGAACGGACAGAGCAGGGCATGAGCTTTTACAGCAGAGGAGAACTTCTTCATGTGCAACAGGTGGGAGAAGTGGCTGCAAGGCAGGGAGAGGGAATTCAAACTGAAAGAGAAGCCCCACAGGAAGAAAAAAAAAAGAAGCAAAAGAAGCAACATGGGATCCTGGACTGAGGCTACAGAGGACAGCCAGATAAGGAAGTTGAGATCAAGGCAATTATCAGGATTTTGGAGCTTGCCTAGAGCCCCCTATTTCAAATTCAAGTGCAATTCCCTCTCTTCTGCCTTTAGAAAACGTCCTCTGTTTGTTGTCTCCTGGAAGAAGCTGGGTCAGGACCAGGCTGTCCCTGTGACAGAAGAGATGCCTGAACTGTTATGGACTGGAGGGAGGATTTGGGACACCCAAAACCACCCAGTACCTGCTCCTACAGAGAGGTAAAACCCAAAAAGTATCCAAAGGTGTTGAAAATGCCACAGATCCAGCCAAACAAAAACCTGGAAGGTGTCCCTGCCTGTGGCAGGTTGGGATGACATGAAGTTTAAGGTCCCAAAGCAATCTGTGATTCCAAGAAACAAAGGAGCAACCTGCAGAATGGAAATTCACTTCCCATCAGTGTTTGTTGGATTCCATGATGGGTGTTTGTCAAAGATTTCAGTGATATTCAAATATGTCAAAGATAATTCAGAGTGCAGCAAGCAGGGTAAAATACTTCACTCAGTTACCAGCAGAAAATGGGGGAAAACAGAGCCATTTTTGACCTTTTCTTTTGAATTTCCAACTCTGTTTTTCAGGCACCACTAACTAATGCCTTTAACTGCAACTAGTAATAGCTCTGAAGTTTCTCCCCAGCCATGCCTCACTTCCCTTTTCTGCCCTGCTAGAACATCGATCTCTAATTTGTTAACACTCAGAGCTGCCAAAGAAAATGAAAACCTTGGTGAAAAGGACAAATCTATTCCAAGTTCTTACAGCTATTCAGCCAAGCAGCTAATCTGCATGTAATTGTAGTAGTGGTGTTAATACAAATGTGCTTAGGCTTAGAGATGCACCTGAAAATGCACAACTGTATTTATGGCCCCTCCTGATGACGAGAAGCCTCATTTAAATCTTTCCCGTTTACAATTTCCCTTCTCAGCTCAGCCCTGTTGCTATTCCATGGTTTAAATTATGTTTTCCCAATGGGGCTATTTCTCCACGACCTAAAGCAGGCTTTGCCCCCCAAAATGAGTGTGGTACATCTTTGAGGCACACAGGAATGGGAATTGTTGCTGCCAGGGGTGATGGCCGAGAAATTTAAGTTGGGAATTCCCTTCTGTTGGCGGCATCGGGAGCAGACGGCAGCACAGGGATGAGGATTTCAAATTCCTGGTGCTGGTTGCTTTTATGGAATTAATTCTTAAATACTGGTCCAGGGGGTCACTTATGCAAAGCAAAAACCACACCACGGGGAATCATCAGCTCAAAGCAAACCAGGATCAGCACGAATCCTAAAATCCTGGAATGGTTTGGGACCTTCAAGATTATCCAGTTCCACCCCCCTGCCATGGGCAGGGACACCTCCAGCTAGCCCAGGGTGCCTTCCAGGAATGGCTGTGACTTCCAGGGAAATGCCAGGGTTTTATTCCAAGGTACAGAGCTGTCCATTCTGCACGTACCATTTCCAAACACAGAGCTTTGCTACAGCAGCACCAAGTCAGCTCAGCCAAAATCTTCCATTCCATTCCTGCACAGCTCAGCTCATCCTGCATGGATGACTCCCACAAACTCCTGAGGCATTGGAGACTCAAAGGAAGACAATTTGAGGTCAGCCATGAAGCTCTTTTGGCAAAACTTCAGCAGAGACAGCGCTGAGTCCAGGGCAGCCTGTCCATGGTCTACAGCAGCCACAATTTTAAGAGGAAGTCTCAAAGTCAGAGAAAATCTGAGGAAATCCCTTTAACCACCACTTGTTTCCAACTCATTTTGGCCAGTTTTTGGAGGCAGAGATCCTGTGAAAGTGGTGAAAAAAGTACCTTCCTCTAAGGATAGTTAAGGGACAGGGATCACAAGAGGTTGCGGTATCTCCAGCCTTGGAGGTCCCCAAAAATCCCCCTGTCAAAGCCCTCATCAATCTGCTCAGAGCAGGTGCTTGGACCTCCCAGGGCCCCTTGCAGTCAGAATAACTCCATAAATATGGAAATTCAGATCTGCTATCAGGGTGAAAATCTCTTTTGGCTTGTAGATGTGCAATCTTCTCTGCAGCTGGAGGTGAAATTCATCTTGTGGCAGAAGCCCAACAGAAAGAATCACAGATTAGCTCTGTCTTCTTTCAAATCAATGGAAAATGGCTGGCTTTAGCTCTGTTTATTAGATCTCCCCCATCACTGCTGCCTGAGATTGGCTGCCTCAGGCCATAATGAGTGCAAGATTACCATTTTTTGAAAAGCACAAATAACACTCACATGCCAGCCCGACAGAGACCACAAATAAAGTTCCTGAAGAAAAATTCTAAAATATTCTGTCTCTCTCAATCCAACAACCCTGGAAACAATGTCATGGCACAGGCTTGTTGCTGTTTCTCCCTCTGCTTTAAAAAGTTTTGTCTGTGGTTTTCTTTTGAGCTGGTATTTATGAGAACTTTCCTCAGGAACCAGCTTGATCAATCCGATCAAATTCTCATTTTGTGGAATTATGAGCTGCAGTATCCAAATAGGATGAGTTTGATATTCAAAACCACTTTAGCATTTGCATTTGGTCAGAGCTGTGAACTTCTTTGAATGTTGCTGACACAAATAATGTGAATTTTGGTCTCTCTGTCAGGTGATATTTTGATGGTCGGGATCAGCAGGAGAACAAAGAGGGGGAGAATATGGAGAGCAGGTTTTTCACTGTGCAAAGTTCATGACCCAAGTGAAAACAGCCACAAGAGAAGGCAGAAAATCTGATACCAACTGACTGGCAGCTGATGCTGCCACAAGAAAAGCCAAACTGCAAAAATCTGAGGATCAATAACAGGTTTTGGTGATGGTGAAGCAACTAAAGAACTTCAAGGATGGTCTCTGGCAGCTGCTTTGAACACCAGGTGAGAGCAGTGAGGAGGAATCAGCACTGGTACAACAAAAATGCTGAGGATATGAACAATCCCTGATGAAAAACAATGTAGGTATTTGTTTGGATGAGTGATAAGCACCTGAATCCAAGAAAACTGCATTTTACATCCAGATTAGATGGAGAAATCTGCTCATATTTAATTTAGTGAAGCAAGAAAGGAAACAAGTTCTGAGTGTGTTTAATCAAAGGAATGGGAGAATTTTTCAGTGCTTTTCCAAGAGTGGATCCCAGCAGACCCACTGAGCTCAGGAACTGCCTCCTCAAGGAAAAGCAGCCACAACTAAGGCAGGTGGGCTCTCCCTAAAAACCTGCTCAGAATAAATCCAGGACCTAGGAAAATGAAAGCATGACAGAGTGGAATTACCAGCACAAACACAATGATCTGGAAGTTTAAAAAGTCACAGCATTGCTCTCAGTAAGGCAAAATCCATCAAATTCCTACAGCTGGATGACACACGAGGCCAAATAATTCAAACACAGACTCCTACAAACCTTCCTAATTTCTATCTGTGTTTTGTGACCTCTGAAGATGATTCCCACTCTTTCCTGGGCTCTTTTTTCCTGCATTCCTCATGGGTTCTGTTTATTCCCACTGGTCATTTTTCCATCTCCCTCCCACAGTGCATCATTGAAGCCAGAGCTGTTATTCTGCATTTCAGCCATCCCACAGGTATTTGGGGGATGTTCTGTCCTACAGATGGATTTTTTTTTTCCACTGTAACCTTTATTTTTCCTTCCCATTCCAAGTGTTCCATTGTGCTGCACACCTGCATTTCTCCAGACATTCCACCCTGCTTGGCCTGAACAGACTTTCAGTTGTTTTGTGAATTCACAGCCATTTCTTGTAGTAAAATCTGTGAATTCAGTATTTCCCTGTGTAGGGTTATAAAAGGTCTGCCAATCCCTGTGTCCATCCTGGAATTTGTCTTTTAGGATGGAGTTCACCCCTGGAAGTGTCCAAGGCCAGGTTGGATGGGGCTTGGAGCACTCTGGTATTTGGGGGATGTTCTGTCCTACAGATGGATTTTTTTTTTCCACTGTAACCTTTATTTTTCCTTCCCATTCCAAGTGTTCCATTGTGCTGCACAACTGCATTTCTCCAGACATTTCACTTTTTCCCTGCTTGGCCTGAACAGACTTTCAGCTGTTGTGAATTCACTTTGTGTCACACACACTGTCCCCCTACGATGGCCATTTCTTGCAGTAAAATCTGTGAATTCAATATTTCCCTGTAGGAAATTCCTGTGTAGGGTTTTAAAAGGTCTGCCAATCCCTGTGCCCATCCTGGAATTTGTCTTTTAGGATGGGGTTCACTCCTGGAAGTGTCCAAGGCCAGGTTGGATGGGGCTTGGAGCACTCTGGGATAGTGGAAGGTGGCCCTGCCATGGAATTGGATGGGCTTTAATGTCCCTCCTGACCCAAACCACTCTGAGATGTACAAAGACACCATAATTTAGACCCACAAATGCTCTGTTACAGACTTGTGTTATGCCCAAATAACACCTCACAACTGAGAGAAGAATTCCACATTGCAGTTCTTTCAAAAAGCCACAAACACAACCATTTCATTTACAATTCTCCTTCACTCCTCACAGCAGCAGGTCCAGCTGGATAAATTCCATCCCTGTATTGATTCCCCAGCTGTCTGATAACGTATGGAAAAACTTGTAAATTTGGATTTTTTATTTTACTTTATAAAGCATGAGAGCATTGAGGATGAACTTGATATAACCAATATTTTCTTCTCCTTTTTCTCCCTCCAAGTACAAAAGTGACTCTCAAAAGCTCCCACATCTATGATCTGGGCAGCTCCAGGAGAAACATCTCTTTTGCTACTATAAAATCTGGAATCACCTCGTAGGGACAACGCCCTCAGGCACAGGGTGGGATTTTTGGGGTTGTCCTGTGCAGGGCCAGGAATTCCTGCCAGCAGGAATTGTATTTATAGCACCTGTACCCTGAAATTTCCCATTAACTTTGTCTTCAAATTCTTAAATCCTGGGCAAGAAGAGGAGTAAAACACTGCCAGTAAACTCAGTCACATAAAAAGAGGTTCACATGTCTGAAAACTTTTAATTGCATCAACTACTGCAGTAAAAAGACATCAAAGGTCCCCTCAAACACTTGCACTAAATCCTTGCTCTGTCAACCACTGGTAAAACTCCCACTGCAAAAATATCCCACATGCTGCATGGTACAAACACACACAGCACTTTACACCTGATTTTCCAATATAAAAGCACAGGTCTTGTAAGGATTTTTCAGTTTTTCATGAAGTTCTTTCAATTTTACAAGTACCTGAAATAATCTCTTGTCAGTTCATGGCAACAATTCAAAGAAAAAAATTCACTGATGTTTTCTGAATTTAAAAGGGTCATTTACTGCTTTTTAAAAGGCCTTTAAAAAAACCCAATTTCTGCACATTTTCTAACAAAAGGAAGCCCAACCTCTGCTATTATCCAATAATTCATCTCACCTATACACAGCATTATTTTGTTTTGCTCAGCTGAGATCCCACTGAAAAGCTCCTGCCTGCTCAGCCACAAGAGATTCTCAAACCATCAGCATCCTGCAGATTATTTTAAACAGATAATTAAAGAAAGTTTCCCAAAAATTCAGTGACAGGAGCAGCAGAAACTCTTCAGAAGTAAGGAGGCTCATGAAAGCTGTTAGAGAGGCGCAATGAATACAGTCTGGGCTGGATTTGTTTCACGGGGCGTGTTCGGCTGGCAAGGAATTACTTGGAAGCGTGAAGTGTAAAAAAAATACTGCACCTATTCAGAGGAATTAGAGGGACATGGGAGAAAAGATATCAACAGTTTTTGATTTAAAGACAGCAAATGGAAGAGTTTCAGCTACAGGGAACTGCATGGAGTAAGGACAGGCTGAGCTCCTAAGCTCTGGCACACAGGGAATGGCATTCCCTGATTTCACACTGGGGCTCTCCTTTCATGCCAAAACAACTTTGAGTTTCTTCTTAAAGAATAACAAGATGGTTTGGGTTGGAAGGGACCTTAAAGCTCATCTCATTACACCCCATCCATGGGCAGGGACACCTTCCACCATCCCAGGCTGCTCCAGCCCCAGTGTCCAGCCTGGCCTTGGACATTCCAGGGATCCAGGGGCAGCCCCAGCTGCTCTGGCAATCCCAGCCCAGCCAGGAATTCCTAATTCCCAAGATCCCATCCATCCCTGCCCTCTGGCAGTGGGAGCCATTCCCTGTGTCCTGTCCCTGCAGGCCTTGTCCCCAGTCCCTCTGCAGCTCTCCTGGAGCCCCTTTAGGGCCTGGAATGTGCTGGAAGCTCTCCCTGGAGCCTTCTCCTCTCCAGGGGAACATTCCCAGCTCTCCCAGCCTGACATTGGATCCATCTCCTCTCCAAGAAATTCATGGACCCAGGGGCTTCACTTGGAATCTCAGGAAACCATGAAGGGTCTCCCTTCCCTTTTCCTCCCTTTTCTGTCCCCATCTTCCATAAAGATCCTTCGGGATGGATTCTGAGTGTCCCAAATCCCAGAATCTCAGACCAGTTTGGGTGGGAAGGGACCTCAAAGCTCATTCCAGGGACACCTCCCCTATGCAGGGTGCTCCAATCGTTCCTTGGACATTCCAGGGATCCAGGGGCAGCCCCAGCTGCTCTGGCAATTCCAGCCCAGCCAGGAATTCCTAATTCCCAAGATCCCATCCATCCCTGCCCTCTGGCAGTGGGAGCCATTCCCTGTGTCCTGTCCCTGCAGGCCTTGTCCCCAGTCCCTCTGCAGCTCTCCTGGAGCCCCTTCAGGCCCTGGAATGTGCTGGAAGCTCTCCCTGGATCCTTCTCCTCTCCAGGGAACATTCCCAGCTCTCCCAGGCTGGCTCAGAGCAGAGGGGCTCCAGCCCTGCAGCAGCTCCATGGATTCCTCTGGAATCTCTCCAGCAGCTCCAGGTGCTGCTGCTGTTGTCCCCAGGGCTGGGGCAGCTCTGCAGGTGGGGTCTCACCTGAGTGGGGCACAGGGACAGAATTCCCTCTCCTCTTCCTCTTTATAGAGGCAATCCAGAGCTTCCAAAAAGGTTGTGTTTTTCTTTTTTTTTTTAGGTATGTTGTGTCCTTTTTCAGCTTTACCTGCTGAATACAAAGCTCTAGAAACTGGAAACCAGCAGGAGATGGGAATGAGAAAAGGAGGGAAAATCTTCCTATTATTGTTGTAATCCCAAAAAGCCACACACACATCCAGTGTGTGCAAATACCACAGAGTGGGGTTTGCTGAAAACTGATGCATGAGTTATTTCAGTCTAACCCAGAACAGTCCCTAATATTCAGTTTTGTGACCTGCATTTTGCTGTCCCACTGCTCTGCACAGCCAATCCACGTGAAACAGGGGCCGCCCGATATGACAAACAGCAATTCCTCATCTTAAAAGCTGGAATCTGATCCAAAAAGGGAAGTAGGATGCACACATGTCAGACAAGGAGTGCCAGAAATGAGTAAATAATCATTCAAAATCACGCCCTCACAAGTTGCTGAATAAAATGGTTACAGGAAAAGATTGCACATTTTAACTCATGTCTCTGGATAAATAATGAATTGTGTGCTGCCTCTTTGTACAGAATTTATCAGAGAATTCACTCAATATCTGGACGGTTCCACTGCTCTCCTCTTGCCTGCTGAAAGTGAGGCAGTGAAAAAATGGGGAATTTCCCCAGGCATGAAACAAGCAGTTCCAGTGAGGCCCTGGGCTGGAATTGCCAGAGCAGCTGGGGCTGCCCCTGGATCCCTGGAATGTCCAAGGCCAGGATGGACACTGGGGCTTGAAGCAGCCTGGGACAGTGGAAGAATCCCTGGGGTTGGACTCGGATGAGCTTTAAGGTCTTTTCCAACCCAAAGCATTCTGATTCCATAATTCTCTGAACTCCTGAAATCCATAGGAAGCTTGGCATGAACAGACATCAGAGCTGGCACGGAACAAAAATTATCTGCAGTGCTTTTAAAAACACATGTGGTACCAAACAACAGAAAATATTCTGCATTATTGTCTCAGTCTGTGAGAAGCAGAGAATATCTTCTTTGAGACTTAAGTTGATAAATAGACAAATTTTGTTGCAAAAAAAAAATCTCTGAACTGGATTAAGGTGGCACCAGATATGAAAAAGATAAGACATTGAAAACAATCATAACTCTCTTCTGAGAATCAGACAAACATTTGAACTCCTCTGCTATGGTTCATTTGGATTTGCATAAACTCCCTAAGTGACTCTGGCCTGCAAAGGGTTAAACCCCCTGCCATGGGGGAAAAAATCAAGACTTCTAAAGTGGCAGGAGAGCATCTCCTGATTTCAAACACATGATTATCCGGCCCTGTTTCAAAAGGAAAGGCCTTTAGAGGCACAGCAATGTGCATGTGAATAGATCTGCATTGGAGTCCCAGCTCTCAGGTATGAAAATGCTTTTGGTTCCAAAGGAGTGAGATCTAGGAACTTTCATTTCTCCCTGACACACTGAAGGGGCTGAACATGCCATCAGAACCAGCAGCTCTGAATTTGAAAGGGTCATTTCTGTCCCCAGCTCTGAGGGTTCAGCCACTTCTGCTGTGTCACATTCCCAATTAAAACCAAGACCAACGATGAGCCCAGCTGAGCAGAGCTGGGCCTATTCCACATCGAGCTGGTGGCAGACACAGAATCCACAAAGAGGGTGGAAAAAAGTTCAATCAGAATAAAAAAGAGAAGAAACTTCCACCTTGCAAGGATTAGTGTATAAATGGCACATTATTTTTCCAGGAGGATCTCCCAAATACAGAAATTGATGCCATCTCGTCTCTCCTGAAGGATTAGGGGGTCAGAGATATTGAAGGAAATTTGCAGTGCCCAAGACCAATTGGTTTTGCTCTTTAAAGCAAAAATTTGGCTGCAAAGAAGTTGTCACTAGGCTTGTCACCAAGTCCATTACTGATTTTCTCTCTTCTCTCCTGTTTTCTGCCATTTTCTTCCTACAACTCCCTCTGATCATCTTTAATGAGAATTCCCTTCACCTAGTTTTAAATTCAGTGTTTCAGTTTCAAGGGAGTTTCACAGAACACAGAAAAATACAGAATTTCGCTTTTTGTAGTGAATTCTCAAGGCAAAAGAAAAACCTTTACTTAAACTTTCATTCCTGTGGCCAAGTCTGGCCAAAGCTGGGATCTGTGTCACAAATAATGTGAGACAGACCTGGTGCAGTGTTGGATTAAGCTGTTCTCTGACCCAGAGATGGGGCAGCTGAGAGGTGTTTTTAAAACTTTCATTCCATTTTCAGTCTCACGAGAAGGGTGAGACAATACAGATGTTATAATTCACACCATCACAATCAGAAACCAATTATTTCTTAATTACAACACATTGTAAGTGTTTCTTGGTCTGTCAGCTTTAGCCACACCATGCTGCAGATGCCTTAAAGCCAATCCTCTAAAATTACCCCTCGTGGGTCCTGCTACACTGCATCTTTCACAGTTCTATCTCTCCAAAGTGTCCAGCCTGATTTGTAAGGCCACCCTTGGAAACTTGTTTCCAGTTCCATTTCTCTCCCAGCAATGTCTGTCCCACTCCAGGGCATTTCTAAGTCAGCATTTCTCATCTCAAGGTTTGCATCCAGATGCACGCTGGGTGAGCTTTCTGTCAGGCTTTGAGAATTCTCTACAAACCCATTTCCCACAGTGCAGCTCTCTTCTCTCTGCACTGGGGTCACATCCCAGGATTTTGGTTCAGCTCTCGCTGTGAACGGACTCTCCCTGATTTTAAAGATGTTGCCACTGGACACAACTGCTCCTGGGCAGGGCTTGACCTCCTGCACATAAAAGCACAACAAATGAGGTGAAAAAATGATAAACTCAGAGCAGGACGTGGTGCAGAACCCAGATTTCCTCAAGCATTGTAAAAGCTGTATCCTTTACACAAAGCTTTCCCCAAACCCAGCATCCTCTGTGTTTAAATTACAGAAACAAAAATGACTTTTTTTTTTTTTTTTCCTGTAACACAACGGTGAACCAACAAAACTCATATGGAAAAAGCTGGGTCTAAGTCAAAGCTTATTGTTCATAAACCTAAATCAACTTCCCAAAAATCCATTGCTGCCACATGTCAGTGGTCCACCTCCAGCTCCTCCAGATCCCTCTCTCCCACCGAAGGCCAAGTTATTAATAAATTGTTTTTCCACTTAGATTGGATTGATCATTTATTTTCAAAATCCCTTTTCCCATCATTTACTCATTACCCGCCTCCTCTTGATGTAAGAGGACATTTATTTCCTTCTGCATTTATTGTGCTGGCAAACAGAAACACTGAGCAGCATTTCCTGGGGATTCTCTAATTTATCTATCAGTTATGGGACTGGACTATTTTTAGGGGCAGGAAAAAATAAAATATCACTCAGAGTGACAGCAGTGAAAATGAAGGCAGTGAGCCTTCCTGTAATAAAGGAAGAGTGTTCCTATGATTCCATTATTTCAGCCCTTGGGTTTGCAGGACTATTTA
Source organism: Anomalospiza imberbis (assembly GCF_031753505.1). Taxonomy (NCBI): domain Eukaryota; kingdom Metazoa; phylum Chordata; class Aves; order Passeriformes; family Viduidae; genus Anomalospiza; species Anomalospiza imberbis. The sequence goes on along the minus strand of NC_089685.1, from coordinate 2,192,313 downwards.
CAATTAAAAAAAGGCATATTTTCTCATAAACATTATTGCTTTCTAATGAGAATAATTACTAACTAATGCTTAGGCAAAAAGGGACTGTTTTCCTCTAATCATAAAATCATTCAGGTTGGAAAACCCCTCTGAGGTCATCGAGTCCAACCATTCCCAGCACTGCCAAGGACATCACTGCCATGTCCTTGTCCCCAAGTGCCACACGCACAGGGCTTCTTTATCCCTCCAGGGATGGGGACTCCATCTCTGCCAGGGTGGGCAGCCCTTTCCAGGAAGGAATTTTCCCTAAAATCCCCCCTGGGGCTCCCCTGGCCCAGCCTGAGGCCGTTCCCTCTCCTCCTGTCCCTGTTCCCTGGAGCACAGCCCGACCCCCCCGGCTGTCCCCTCCTGTCAGGGACTCGTGCAGAGCCACAAGGTCCCCCTGAGCCTCCTCTGCTCCAGGCTGAGCCCCTTCCCAGCTCCCTCAGCCTCTCCTGGGGCTCCAGACCCTTCCCAGCTCCCTCAGCTTCTTCTGGTTCTCCAGAGCCTCCCCAGCTCCATTCCCTTCCCTGGACACGCTCAGCCCCTCTGATTTGATGTCCCTCAGCAGGGCCAGCACAGGGAAATGGTCACTTCAATTTAGAGCTGTAATCATTTCTAATTACGTTACCTCAACTAAGAAATCCTCCCCGAGGGTTGCTTTAATCCAACATTAACTTAGCACAGTATTTGTTCCCAAACTTCAGCTTGTGATGGGAAGATGGTGGGAGGAGGGAACAGACCCGGGTGAAGCGAAAGCTGCTTATTCATTACCTCCCCATATGTTAAAACATTTTGCCATATTCTATGCAAAGCGATAAATACAGCTCTTAACATTCAAAAAACTCCTTCCCTTTGGTCCTTTTTGCCTATTTAAAACGGTTCCCTCTCGTGACAGCTTTTCTTTGCTCAGTAAGAAGGCGAAGGGGAAAAGCTCAGATGAAGCTACACTCAAAAAAATCCCCACAATCACCAGGGGGCTGAGGAAATGCTGGAATTTTGACTCAAAAAGTGACTGGTGCTGGATAAACGTGGCTTCACTGGGATTTCACTATCCCAGGCTGCTCCAGCCCCAGTGTCCAGCCTGGCCTTGGACATTCCAGGGATCCAGGGGCAGCCCCAGCTGCTCTGGCAATTCCAGCCCAGCCAGGAATTCCCAATTCCCAAGATCCCATCCATCCCTGCCCTCTGGCAGTGGGAGCCATTCCCTGTGTCCTGTCCCTGCAGGCCTTGTCCCCAGTCCCTCTGCAGCTCTCCTGGAGCCCCTTCAGGCCCTGGAATGTGCTGGAAGCTCTCCCTGGAGCCTTCCCTTCTCCAGGCTGGGCACTCCCAGATAGTTTGGAGCAACCTGGGATAGTGGAAGGTGTCCCTGCCCATGGCAGGGGGTGGAGCTGGATGAGCTTTTAGGTGCCTTCCAACCCAAATTATCCTGTGATTCTATAAACACAGGGGTTCTGTGTTAGCAATTTCCACCCAGATACCATCACCCCTTGGACTTGTGCTGATTCTTCCAAAACAAAAACATGGAATTAAGTCATATTTTTCCTTGGACTGAAACTACAAAATAATCAGAAATCTTTCTAAACAGTTTTTTTTTTTTTTTTTTTTTTTTTGCACATGCTAGAGAAATAAAAAACTGCAGCAACCTGTGGTTCCACGTTAAAAGTTACCAGGTGTCTTAGTGCACAGCAGGAAAAATCCTGGAATATTGGTTATCATGGGTTTTTTTTTGTTCTCTATAAAGACACACATACATAATGCAAAATAATCTATATACAAACATTTAGAGAAACATCAATATCTGCTATTCAGCGTGGAACAACTCTTCATTTTGTTATTAAGCAGCATTTTAGCCTTGCTATTGATTGGATATGTGATAGTGAAAGATGAGACTGAAGCAGGTCTTTTTCATAGCAAACATGAAACTCTGCATTTTTCGTGCGCTTGGGGGAAAAATGCATGGCTGAGGTGTGTGTTTAATAATAAACATCTTAGCTACTTAGTCAGAAAGGGTAAATAGAAGATTATGAGGAGGGAAAAAAATGAAATCAAGGCTGAGACCCAATTGTTCAGAATAATGATTGTGGCTGGGCAAGATATGGAGGCAGAGCATTAAATACAACCTCCAGCCTGGCTGTCAATCAGGTGGAGGTTTCAGATATTGTAATTGGTAGCAAGTTTCCTAATCTCAACCTGCCAGGCAAGAAGCAATTCAACAAAAGCTCTGTCCCCCAAACAGAACGAAATCTGAAAAGAGGAATTTTCTAATGTTGGCAAGATCACTGGGTGGGTTGACAGCTTTATTATGCTAAACTGACAAAAACATTACACTCTGGTCAGTGCTAAAAAGGGTGGTTTTTCAGGAGCAATGTGGAAATACAAAGCACTGGGAAAGTCTGATGAACTCCTACTTTTATCTCCCTGGTGCAGCACATGAGCTGAGACGTAGAAAAGTCTCTTGGCCCAAGTACAAAATGAGAAATTAATATATCTTGATTTTCTCCTCAGGTCTCCCACCGCAGCCATTTGGGAGAGCTGCAAGAAGTCACTGTGGCAGCTGAATATCCATTTAAAAAGGAAAAGGCCCCACTAACTCCACAGAAATAACACAATTCATTAACAATGAGGTGATATGGCAGTCGGTGGAATTCATCACATGGAAGCTGTAATGTATTTTATTGCTTCTATTGGAAAAGTGCTTGGAAATAGAGTTAAAGTATTGACTCTGTGTGTGTGGGTGCATATATACATTTATTTATTTGATACAGAAAGAGAAATAGAGCCAGGCAAATAGAAACAGGACACAACCACCAAGACTATCTCAAAAACAGGAGCAGAGTGGGAATGATGGAACTATTTTCTTTCAAACCACGAATATTTAGGGAATATTGGAGTAATTCCATGCCTTCATGGGAACAAGAACACCAGGTTTATTGAGCTGTCCCTGCCTCTTCCCTAAGTGCTCATCAGCCAAAATAATTTCCTACTTGGCTGGATCCAGCCTCAAGTCTCCAAACGTGCACCTACACCCCTGCTAGCTGGCTTTGGAATGTGTGAAGGAATGCACATAAATGTGGGGAGAGTAAACATGTTTGCTCTGGCAAATACAGACTTCTAAACACTCTGAGAGGTGAGAGCAGAATCATCCTCTGCTTATGGAATTCTCGCTGCTACAGCCACGTGAGATCACTAAGAGTAAACAGACTGATAACTGAACACAAATACAAACAAAAAAAAACCCTTTAAATTGCTAAATTACCTTGTAGGGAATGAAAATGTTTATGGTTATTATCCTGCTTTGTACCAGTCCCCCCTCTGTTATCTACATCTTGCAAACTCCACTTTACAAAAAGCCCAGCAAACAGCTTCTGATTACTGAGTTGTTGGGATCTGAAAAGGTAAACAAGGCTCTGAAGCATCTGAACAAATGTGGGGCTGGCACTGCTGGCACCTGAGCACTTGTGCTGATGAGAAACTCCCACAAAAGCCAATTCCTGGCTGGGAAGCTGCAGATCAGCTCCTCAGCTCAGCACTGCAGCTATCACTGCAGAGCATGTTGGGCCATCCTAAGCCTTGAACAGAATAAGGAAGAGATCATTAAGTTATAATTTCCCCACACAATTGGTATAAGCAATTCCTACCAACAGGATTAGGATGAATACAAGATCCCAGAATAAAGCTGCTCAGCAGTGAGGATGGCAGTTTAGTGTCTAGTAAATTTGATTTCTCTGAAAATCCTGACACATCATAATAGCAAAATCCTATTTACTGTAGCAAGCAGGATGGATAATACCATTTAACACCTGGGATAGAATGTGCCATCAGCTCAGAGCTTTGTGCTCTGTGTGCTCATCTTACCTTAAGGTTAATGCTCCTTGACAGCCTCCATGGAAAGCAGAATCCCCAAATTAAGTGCCTAGCTTGGGATTTGCAAATCCTTCCTCGACATTTAAGGCAGGGGAAAAATGGATGCAGAGAAGTGGATCAACATTTCCTGAACTTAGTCTGCATCCCCAGGCTGGGATCTGGCACTGAGCCCTCTGTGGAGCAGGAATGTCCCCACACAAAGGCCACCACAGCCCCACCACAAGGCTGTGTGGGGGCTGTGGAATGGGCCAGGAACTGTCAGAGCAGTGAGTTCTAGGCTGTTAAAGGTGTGGTGAATCCAAGGTAACACTGAAACCTCCAAATTCCTACAGAATGGCAGAATCGTGGAATTTTCTAGGTTGGAAATCTGAAATCTGATGATCTCTGAGATCAATCAAGGCCACTAGCAAACCATGTCCCCAAAGTGTCACATCTTCAGGTTGTTTAAATCCCTCCAGGGATGGGGACTCCATCTCTGCCAGGTCTGGACAGCCCTTTTAGGAAAGGAATTTTTCCAATTTCCAAACCTCCCCTGGCCCAGCCTGAGGCCGTTCCCTCTCCTCCTGTCCCTGTTCCCTGGAGCACAGCCCGACCCCCCCGGCTGTCCCCTCCTGTCAGGGACTCGTGCAGAGCCACAAGGTCCCCCCTGAGCCTCCTTTGCTCCAGGCTGAGCCCCTTCCCAGCTCTCTGAGATTCGTGCTGCAGGATAATCCTATTGCCTCACCCCACAACCACACCTTCACACCAAACTGCTCAACACCCAAAAGTATTTCTAGGAAACTCAGGAGCACAGAAACTTGGCTCCAGTGGAAAATATTATGATTAATATGGGGATCCATATCTTGCTCATTCACACTGATAAACTAAGTAGTTGTGTCATACAGCAGGGTATTAAAATTAATTTCCTTCTGCTGCCATGACTTGGGGCAGGATCCTCCTAATGATGCATATTAGCATGAGGAAGCAGTGCAACATGAAAATAGCTGGGCTTGCTGGAGGAAATTGGAACTGGGGAGTCCCATCAGTCTCAGAGACAGAGCAGGAGCAGACACAGCTCACTGAGTGTCTGTGTGATGCCAAAACTACAGCGAGAAGCAGGAGAGGGTCATGTGCCCTTCGTAAGAAATGCTGTAAAGCAAAAGCCAAGGGGTGAAGGAAAACTGGGATGTCGTCTGCTCTGCATGGAAATTGTGTGCAAGTGTTGGTGGGGGCTGGAAGCTGCACAGCAAAGGGACCCTGGAGATACAGAGCTGGTTATGAATAAAGTCTGTGGACACCAGGGCTTGGGACTGGCACTGAAACCAGGCAAAAATACTACACCTCTCCACTGGAATTAGAGGGACAAGAGAGCGAGGATACCAACAATTTGTCCTATAAACACCAGAACTGGAACAGCTTCAGTTACAGGAAGTGCATGAGTAAGGACAGAGATCCTGAGCATGTGGCACACAGGGTAGGAATGGCCTTCCCTGAAAAAGGGCTCTGATTTCACACTGGGGCTCTTATCTATTCCAAAACAAATTTATTTTCTCCTTAGAGAGTCACAGAATGGTTTGGGTTAGACAAGACCACCAGGATCACCCAGTGCCACCCCTGCCATGGCAGGGACACCTCCCACTGTCCCAGGCTGCTCCAGCCCCAGGGTCCAGCCTGGCCTTGGGCATTCCAGGGATCCAGGGGCAGCCCCAGCTGCTCTGGCAATTCCAGCCCAGCCAGGAATTCCTAATTCCCAAGATCCCATCCATCCCTGCCCTCTGGCAGTGGGAGCCATTCCCTGTGTCCTGTCCCTGCAGGCCTTGTCCCCAGTCCCTCTGCAGCTCTCCTGGAGCCCCTTCAGGCCCTGGAATGTGCTGGAAGCTCTCCCTGGAGCCTTCTCCTCTCCAGGTGAGCACCCCCAGTTCTCCCAGGCTGGCTCAGAGCAGAGGGGCTCCAGCCCTGCAGCAGCTCCATGGATTCCTCTGGGCTCTCTCCAGCAGCTCCAGGTGCTGCTGCTGTTGTCCCCAGGGCTGGGGCAGCTCTGCAGGTGGGGTCTCACCTGAGTGGGGCACAGGGACAGAATCCACCCTTCCCATGCTGCCCACGGGGGCTTCTGGGTCCCACTGCCCAGGGCCAGGGCATGTCCAGCTTCTCCTTCACCAAAATCCCCAAGTCCTTCCCCCACGGCTGCTCTCCATCCTTTTCTCCCCTCAGCCTGGATTTGTGCTTGGATTGCCCTGACCCATGTGAAGGACCTTGCACTTGTAAGTAAATAATTAACACAGCGTGGGGCACAAAAACTCCGTGACTTCAGCCCTGTTTTATCTCTGAGTTTTGCTGTAGTCAAGGGCCACCTTCATCCCCTGGGTGGACAATGGAAAACAGCGACAAATCCCCTTCCAAGCTCCACGTGTGTACACCTAAATCACAGCTGCACACCCCAGTCAGATGCAGAGCAGGGCAAGGCTGTTCTTTAACTGCTTTGTTAAACTCTCTGCTATTGCTCTGCTGCTGTGGAGCATGTAATAACTAATAGCTTATGTGCTATCTTTGACCTAGAAACACTGGCAGCTGTTCGGGGAATTGCTGGGTTTTGGGGAAGTATCAAAAGGTTTTTAGCACATAAACCAAATTTATGAACAGTTATTCCCCCTGAGAATAGAATTGTTGATGTTTTACTATCGCAGCTGTCACTTGTGCACAGTTATTTTGTCCTGTATTAATACCCTGCAAAGGTTGAGCATCTTCCCTCAGTCACTGAAATATTTTATAATTGACAGGCTTCATCTGGCACTGAATATGGATAATTTTCTCCATAAGGAGCACACTGTGCTGACACTAATCTGTTCTGTTGTCATCTCCCTTTATTATCAACGTCTGCATTGTTTTTTCAGCAGCACTGAGGAACACAAATACGAAGCTTCTAATTGAAAAGGCTAAATAATCAAAAAGCCAATTAATCATCGAGATGAGCTCTGACACTCCATGATGCAACAGGCAGAAATACCACACAGGCATAACTGAAGTGTTTTTAAAGTGTGCTTATTTGATGTGGGGATGATCTGAGATTGTAATTAGCATTCTTTGTCACAGGTGACAGCCTCGGATTGAACATTTCTTCATCCTGACATGAATTCTCTGAGCTCCACTTGCTCCCACCCCACCTCCTGTTCCGAAATTCCCTCTGTTGAGCAGCCCATGCTCTATCTCTGTGCACCTCCCACTGAAATCAGGACAAGTTCAGGAACAACAAACCAGCCTCTTTCCATGCTCTGTCATTTCCAGACCTTTTTTTTTTTTTTTTAACTCTATTTCCATCCCCATTTTCAAAATTCCCAGCACAGAAGCTCCCAGATGACCCCAGTGAGGGAAGGTGGGATTGCAGGAGCTGTGACCCCTCTGCTTGTCCAGGTTTTCACGCTGAAATCTCCACCTCTCTGAAGAAATTCCATGTCAGGTTTGGAACACAGAGTTCGCTCCTCTCAGAGCTGGAACAGCACTTTTTTGTGTAGGAGAGAGATGAAAATTTACCTTGATGACAAAGTGGATGACAACTTGGAAAAGCAGAGGATTTTAACTCACAACTAAGGAGTCAGAATGAAAAGAGAAGGCTTGGTACCACAGAAACTCCACTCTGAACGCAGAGCAAACATCACCCATGGTACAAAACAAGGAATTCTGGGATTTCCAATCCAGGCAGAGAATCCAAGAGATGGCAGAATTTCCTATTTCACATCCCCTGGGGGTGGCACTCCAGCAGAACTCAAATAAAGTTAGTTAAAGTTCATTATCTCCCTTGCACAGCACAAAAATGTATTTACACACATTGGAGTCTTCCCTAACAGGGGCAAGTGAAGCCACTGTGCCAGCGATCTACATGAATGCAAAAAATGACCACGAAAAACATCTAAAAAGATGTGAGAGGTAAAAAAAGGTGAAAGAAAAAGCTGTCCAAGATCCATGGTTTGTCAGACATCTTTTGCCATGAATTATTCCACACTAAGAGCATAGCTACAACCCCCCCAGAAAAATCCAGTCTGGATAAAATCCCACTGAAGCTTTTTCCTCTAACACCAAGCCAGTTACTGGAGAAAAAAAGAAAGTGTTCTGTGGAGTTTTTTTGAGGAGGATCTTAAATTTTAAATGAAATATATGAAATAATTTTAAAACATGTTTAAATAATGCACCGATTTAGAATCATTAAACTGATTTCCCCTCATCCTTTCAAACTCTTTTTCATTGCCAAGAACATGGGACTTCATTAATGTCATCTTCACAAAGGGAGGACAAAACACCGACACGGTGTCGGATGTACCCTCCATTTAAAATATTCATTAAGACCAATTACACACACTGATAATTTATGCAACATGTTCTTCCTCCTAATCCAGAAAAACAAGGGGTTTACTTCTGGCCTGCTAAGCTGCATCAATGAATATGGATCTTGTTAATAATTTTCACAATCGACTAACACCAAAAAAAATCTGAATTAATCACCAATATATAAGCTCAGGAAGAAGGCAGAGGGGTAAAGGAGGCAAATGTATTCAGGCTGGAGGTTACAACCAACCTGGGAGCCAGGAAATGATGACAGCAGTAATTATTTGAAATTAACATCCTATAAAATAATACCCTGTAAAGAATAGGAATGTTAACAGCAATATGTTAAGCCACTGTAAGCAAGTCCCACAGCTTTCCAAGCTGCTCTCTACAGTTTAATTTCAAGACTGTGATGAGATAAAGACACAGAAGTGCCTTTTAAACATGGTATAAACTTGGAATTAAAATTGAACTCTCCATGTACTGATGGAGCAATCACTAATTCCACCCACTGAAAGCAGAAATTCACTATGTCCCTTCACACTTCACTTTTTTTTGTTCTTATTTTAATTTAAATTATTTTACTTGGTGACACTTCTTCACTTCCACTGGCTCTTCATCAGTGCTAGTATAAAATAACCTCATTATTTCATTTTTCTGTCTGTAATTACCATGACAGATGAAATCCCACGGCGAATGTGAGAACTTTGTTAGTAAAGAAAACAAATATTCTCCCATCACACCTTCCACCTTGTCAATATTAAGCCAGAAACAGCAGAAGCAATACAAAAATAACCCCTCTGGCCAAAATTTTAATCTTTATCTCCTTAAAAAAGTCATCTTGCAAATATAACCAGGAGCAGAAATGAACAGAAAGGGGGAAAAAAGGGAAAAATGTTCATTAAAAGGGGAAAAAAAAAAGGTTTTACCCTCTCTTCCAGCCGAGCCAGCTGCTCTTTGTAGTAGGCATCGTGTTTCTTCAGCTCCCTGTCCTTCTCTTCCAGCTGCCTGGCCTAAAAAAAAGGAACAGAATAATAAAAATACTGAATCAAGGATATTTTCCACAGTTCTGGGCTTTTTCCTCCCCTCCTCAACATCTCTGCCTGAGTTTGCCCAAATGGATTTGGAACCGTCACCAGAATGCACCAGGCTGGGATTTATTATTGGTTTTGATTTGAATTAACTTGGCAAATCACTTCTAAACTTAGGAAAACCTAATTCTAAACAGGTGGATATTTGGAAGAACAAAATCCTTTTATATATTTGCTAGAGTGCATCCAAAACTCTCCCGTTCTGTTGAATTAGCAATCACTCCTCTGGAAACTCCCAGATTGACTGAAGTATTCACTAAGCTGAAAAACTTGACCACAGGATCACTCCCATGTCCAATAATCTAATATAATATAGAATAATTTAAAATATTTATATTTTCAATCCTAATATGACCTGAGTGTTCTTTTAAGACATACTGCTCCCAGCAAATCGATGGTTTTGAGTTTTCATCTGCAGTATTTCCCATTTTCAATGATTAAGAAGACTCATTAAAAATTAGAAAAGCATTTTAAAAACATTTAAAAACATTAAAAAGCACATATGCACAGAGGAATTTATTAAAAATATATAAAGCTGTAAGTCCTGCAGTGTAAATAGCAGATAAGGGATTTTTAACAAGCTATGAAGGATTTAACACCTAAATTATCAATGGAAATATTTTCCAGGTTCAGCATTTTTTAATAAAATATCTTTAGTGACTCATAATTATCTAATAAAGGTCATTACAACAATTACACCACATATTGTACAGATACAAGATTTGATTCCCTTTGTCAAGATCAATTTTTTGGGTTTTTTAGCAAACACCCAAGGAATACATTAAAAATTTTGGATTTTCCCTTGTTTCCTCATTCAACTGCTTACCTTTGTTTCTATGTCCTGAAGCATGTAAAAAATGTTAAAATTCAAATTAAATTTATAATATAATGCTGAACAGAAAGAGTGCAAAAGTAAAAAAAGAAACAACCCACATGCATGTCAGGTGTATCTAGAAAAATACAGGAAACTACTTGGAAATTCTTGGGGTATTTTGTGCAACTTCTTCAAAAATACCCCAAAAAGCCGTATTTTGGATGAATCAAAAAAAAAAAAAAATCCATGGAACACATGCCCTGTCCACCAGCATTTAAATCAGCCTTGCCTCGTTAATTACAGCTTTTCCAGAGCTCATTCCGTGAAATACTCCAGCCAAATTCCCATATTTTGTATTGGTCATGGTTTGTTTCTCCTTACAGATAATCCCTGATGACGTCCCAGACCCGGTGGTTACAGAACCCCTAAAATTCACTGCAGGTTTTGTGTCCCCCCCAAACCATCCTCTCCCAAATACGGATTCATGGAATGGTTTGGGTTGGAAGGGATCTGAAAAATCATCTCATTCCAACCCCAACACCTTCCACTATCCCAGCTTGCTCCAAGCCTTGTCCAACCTGGCCTTCGACACTTCCAGAGATCCAGGGGCAGCCAAGTTTCTCTAGAAACTTGTGCCAGAACACCTCATATTCCAGATCTAACATTCCATATCTCATATTCCAGATCTAATATTCCAGAGCTCATATTCCAGAGCTCATATTCCAAATCTCATGTTCCAGATCTAAAATTCCATATCTCATATTTGAGATTTCATATTCCAGATCTAACATTCCATATCTCATATTCCAGACCTAACATTCCATATCTAATACTCCGTACCTTATATTCCATATCAAATATTTCATATCTCACATTCCAGATCAAATATTCCATATCTCATATTATATATTGCATATTCCAGATCTAACATTTCATATCTCAAATTCCACATCTCATATTCCAGATCTAACAATCCCTATCTCACATTCCAGATCTAATATTCCATATCTCATATTCCAGATTTAATATTCCAGATCTAACATTCCATATCTCATATTCCACATCCCATATTCCAGATCTAACATTCCCCATCTCATATTCCAGATCTAATATTCCATATCTCATATTCCAGATTTAATATTCCAGATCTAACATTCCATATCTCATATTCCACATCCCATATTCCAGATCTAACATTCCCATCTCACATTCCAGATCTAATATTCCCTATCTCATATTCCCTATCTCATATTCCAGATCTCATATTCCACATCTCATATTCTATATTGCATATTCCAGATCTAACATTCTGTATCTCATATTCCATATCTCATATTCCAGATCTAACATTCCCCATCTCACATTCCAGATCTAATATTCCGTATCTCATATTCCCTATCTCATATTCCAGATCTCTTATTCCACATCTCATGTTCTATATTGCATAATCCAGATCTAGCATTCCGTATCTCATATTCCATATCTAATATTCCAGATCTAATATTCCAGATCTAACATTCCCCATCTCACATTCCAGATCTAATATTCTGTATCTCATATTCCCTATCTCACATTTCAGATCTCATATTCCACATCTCATGTTCTATATTGCATAATCCAGATCTAACATTCTGTATCTCATATTCCAGATCTCATAATCCAGATCTAACATTCCCTATCTCATATTCCAGATCTCATATTCCACATCCCATGTTCCAGATCTAACATTCCCTATCTCACATTCCAGATCTCATATTCCACATCTCATATTCTATATTGCATATTCCAGATCTAACATTCCGTATCTCACATTCCATATCTAATATTCCATATCTAATATTCCAGATCTAACATTCCCTATCTCACATTCCAGATCTAACATTCCCCATCTCACATTCCAGATCTAATATCCCATATATCATATTCCCTATCTCACATTCCAGATCTCATATTCCACATCTCATGTTCCAGATCTGATATGCCATATCTCATATTCCCTATCTGCAAGGCATCTTCATGGGTACCCAATGCAAATATTCCATGTGTAACCATCCCATGATCCCCAAAACAATGATCTGCAGAACATTCCTGTTGTGCAAAACAGGCCAGTGGCAAAGAAAACATACCATTAATATTCCACAAAGCTCAGGAGAACTCGGTTAAGGTCTAGTTCTTACAATCCAATTGTGTTCCCCACGATTCTATCCATGAGCTAGAACTAAAACTGACTTTGGAAAGGCAATGGGATGGAATAAAACCCAGGGAAGAACCTCCTGACTGAATTCACTTGCCCCACTTCTGACGATTCACGAGGGCACAGCTTTGCAGGGTGTAAAGCACAACGGGTCAAGGGCACAGCAGTGACAGAAGAAGACAAAACCCATCCTTATCCTCCAGGATTTAAGCTGAGCTTAAATCCTTTTCCTCTGTCTTGCTGTGATCAGGAAATGCAATAACATTTATTGCAAGAATATCCCTCTGAATGGAAGATTTTGCCCTGGGAATTTGATTTACTTGGGAAGTTGGTTCATTTTTTGGGGTGATTTTTGGGTTTGGCTCCCTGTCACCCCTCAAAATAACTAATCATCCAACCAGCTGGATTTTACTGCTCTACAGTGACACTGCTCATTGCAATGATCTGCCACTGATAAAGGAGAAATATTGTATATAAAATACTAAATAATCTGTTTATCCAAAGGCTTGCTTCCCTGTGTTGTGAAAGTAACTGGAAGATTTGGTTGGCAAGAAAGAAACTCGGAAAAAAGAGTTTCTTCCACCCCTGACACTTGTACAGTAACACAGACACAGTAAAGTTCAAATGAATAAATAATAAATAAAATTATTCATTTATACAGGAGACTATAAATATGCCAATAGAGGAGAACTGAGTGCCAAAATAAAAACCTGTAAAGTAATATCATATTTATGGGGCTGCAGCAACAAGATCCCTGTGAATGTCAATGAGCTGCAAGAAAATAATTAAGAACAGCCATATTTTCAATTAGCTGAGCGCTGCACTTTGGGTGTAAGTGAGGTACTGGAACAGGTTGGCTGTTTCTTCATGAAAAGCTCTGACAAACAAAACCTTTGCTTGGGTGTTTTCTAAAGAACAGCTTCAAAAAGCCACCTTTGCTTCCCAAAGCACCCGAATTTATTACCCAAAACAGATCACTAATATTAAATATAGGTCCTTCACAATCACAGGGAAATTGGACCAACCAATTAAAAGGTAGCACCTGGATTTGGCACAGCGCTGATAGGAATTGCCATCACTGGAAAAATGGATTTCTTCTCGATGAAAAAGTTCCAGGAATCATCTTGTACCTGACTGCAGGGACACCTGTGACATAACCAAGCCCTGCTCACGCTGCATACAACAAAAACACATTTATTTTGTCCTCTGTGAGGCAGAATAAAGCAGCAGTTGAAAAGTTATGTTTAATAATTAAATTTTAAAATTAAAAAAAAAAAAAAAGGAATCTACTGCTGGATGGAACCAGATTCCAAGAGTGTGTGGCCATAAATTGCTATAATTTAAGGAATGGATAGAAAAAAATCATTATCAGGCTTGTATGTAGGTTTGTAGGCAGATTTCAGACTCAGCTCCTGAAGCCTTTGGCAGTCCAAGGTTTGGAGCTGCCCCTCAGCACAAACTCCAAGAATTCCTTTTAAATTATCACTACGCACAAAATCATCCCTAAGCACAAAAAAAAATCATGTGGACACATCACTTGAAAAGAGGGATGCTCATTTCCACTTGTGAAGGTGGAGAATTGTTAGGAATTGGAAATGGCAGCACCAATAATGCATCATAAAACGGAGTCTTTGACAAGTGTAATTAAAACAAGCCTTTGTAATTACCACTAAATGTGCTACATTAGTACATTTTCTAAAAATAATGAAGTCCTAAAAGAGTGAGTCGAGCAGATAAAAAAGATCGCATTGAGAGGAGGAGGCTAATGGAGAAAATTAAAAAATTGAATTTATGAACAAGTAAGGATCTAGTGTAGAACAGAAGATGTGACAAGAAGCTTCATTAACTGAATCTCATTATAGACCAAAGGAGAAAAACACAAATGTACAAATGCCAAGAAAAGAGTTACAGATTCCAATCCTAATGTGAGTCATGGGAATATGCACAGGAAAACCCACAGGAACGTCACTCTCCACCAAGGCAGAAATTCATTGACGTTGTTGCCCCTGATGCCTTGTGGAGGCTGAGCTAGAACAGAGATTAGATGGAGTTACAGAATAAAGCAGTGATTTATTACAAGGATCTCCTCATGGATCCACCTTGGGCAGCACCAGAGCCCAGCCAGGGCTGCACCCAAGATGAACCCAAATGGTCCCAAAATGCACGAGCGCTCCCGGGGGCTCTCACTGGGATCAGCTCTGCTCCATGGGCACGTTGGAGTTCATTGTCCCATTCCAGCTTTAGCCCATGCAGTCCCATCCTGCTTGTTTTTCTCTCCTCAGCCCACGTTGTTTGTGCTCCTGGGCCTGAGGTTTGGATCATTTGTCCTTGGTGCCCAGCTGGAGCAGGAATTGTTTTGTCTCCCTGCTCTGTGCAGAGAGCTCACCATCCCATAATGTGAAGCTCAGACCCACACACCAAAGCAGCTCAGAATCTGAAAAATATAAAAGCTAAAACCTGAGGCATCACCCAACAAGAGCTTCTATTATGCCAGAATAAACAGCTGAACAAGGAAAATCTCAGAATGCCCAATCCTCACCTTGTCCCCAGCCCAGAGCCCTGAGTGCCACCTCCAGGTGTTCCTTGGATACCTCCAGGGATGGGGACTCCAAACCTCCCTGGGCAGCCCCTCCAGGATGTGGGACACTGGAGGAGGAGCTGGAAGATTTAGGGAGAGCAGACAGACCCAGAGAGATCCCAGAGGTTTCTGCTCAAACAGGGCCAAGGAAGAGGGCACAGCTGGCACTCCAGGGCTGTATCCAGCTGGGGTTTGAGAACTTCCCAGCCTGGAGACAGAAAAGCTCTGAAGAGCCTTCTCCATCTGCAAGGTCCCTCAGACCACCTGCAGGGACAGGGCTCATGGAGGAAAAGCAGCAGGAGGGAAGTTTTGAGTCACCACTCACTCACTTGAGAGGGACCCTAGGTTGTTCCAGCTTGATTTATTTTATGATTCTACCCCAAAACGAGGGACGAAAAAATCACACATTTCTACCAAATGACCAGAAATGAGCAATTACAGAATCCCAGCCTGGTTTGGGGTGGAAGAGACTTTCAAGTTGATCTCATTCCAACTCCTTCCACCAGCCCAGGTTGCTCCCAGCCCTGTCCAACCCATCCTTGTACAATATCAGCACTAAAGAAAAGCTGCCACTTCTCACCAAACTCTGAATGAACCATCTGGTTTGCTCAGCTCCAAAACAACAGACTCTGAAGACTTTATTTCCTTGCAAATAAAAATTAAAATACACTCATGACTATTCTAGTGATTAGCAACAGGCAGAAAAGCCTCGTGTTTCCATCCAACCGTGGTTCAAAGGAAAAAGAGACGCTGAAAAAAATCTGAATTACATCTCTGCGTGTCACTGGGAATGAAAGAGAGGCATGACTTATTCCTGAAACTCTATCCATGCTTTTCAGTCAGCCAACACAGTCCAAGGAGATCAAACATTTTAAAGACTATCTGTACTGCTGCCAGGTATTTGCAGCAATTCAAATATTGTCTCTAACCGTGGCTGACAGCTTCTGATGTTTCAGTCATATGTCAAATATGTAGTTTTTCACTAAACTGAAAGAAGCAGACTGCTCCCCATGAGCCAAAGTGGATAAAACAGAGCAAGAGGACCGTTATCCTGTAAAATTCAGGGAAAAATCTGTCAGTAAATTGATTTAGGACTGTGTTATACATCTATCTTTGTTCTTACACTGCTATTGTAGCAAATCATAAATATTTTTGCCATTTTTTACCGTGTTCAGAATTGATATTAATGATGATTTTGCAGAAATACTTTTCAATTCCTAAATTAAACAACAAAAGGGTAAAGGTTATTGCTAAGCACAGTCAGCCAATATTTGATGCATTTTTAAACATGATGTAAAACAAAGCAAAACATAAGGAAGCACTGCCCTTCCAAAAAATCACCACTGAAGTCCAAAACCAAGCCAGAGAGAAGAAATTTGCACCTCAGTTGCCTCAAAACCAAATATTCAGAAAAAAATGTTGAATTTAAGCTTGCCACATAGGACTCTTCATTCTTCTGTCCAAACCACAGCACCATTTATCAACAGTGCTGTATTACCATCATTTTAAAAGCCCCAATTCTCATGCTTTGTAAACTGAAGATTGAATGGACTGCACATAAAGAGTGAAATAATTCTTAGGGATGCTGCGTTAATAAAAGCAATAAAGATTCACCACCTCATTGAAGCCCCTTCAGAGCCAATCTCATTTGGAATCCCATTGAAAATCTCCTGTATTTTGTGTTTATTAGAGGCCTCTCAGCATCAGGGGCCATTCTCCAGAGTTATTTTCCATCTGTGAACATCTCACTTCTATCAAGTGATCCAAACTCTGCATGAATTGATATCATTCCCTCTCAGCCTCATTGGAAGTGGCTGCCCAATCTGTGATCCTGAGAACCAATTCCCACTGAAGGCAAAAAATGACGATGACCAAGGAGGGAAATCCACTTTGGAATAGCAAATAAATGGACATTTATTGCTGCTCTGCTATTCAAGGCATTGATTTCTGCTCAAGACAAAGAACTGAGTCACTCGTAATTACATCAGGTGTTTCTCAATTTGAAAGATACAACACAAGCAGAACCTTCATCTCTGGATGCTCAAAAAGGCAATAAAAAACCAGATATTTGTTGTCTTAAAGGTATTTTAGCTGTGTTTTGTGGAATTTTGATCTTGTTAATTTGAATTCTTCTATTTAGTAATAAACAAACCACCCAAACTCATTGATTCTGTCTCAAATTATGCAGCCATTTTATTTCCCAGATATTTTCCTCTTCAGCTGGAGAATAAAAGAACTGTAACCAGCAGATAATTTCAGACTGAAGATGTAACTCAGAAACAAATTCATCTTTAAACAGACTATTTGACTTAACGTGAAATACAGTGATTAGCCTCAGCATTGCCAAGGGAAGATAATTTTGCTGGACTTTTGGAATGTCCAACTTTCCCCATAGACCTTTTGGCATTGAGACACACAAAAAATTAATGTGGTAAGGAAAATATTTACACTAGTGGTGTGCACATATATCAAATGAAACATTTATCCCAATTAATAAGTCAGGTTTTAGCTCTGTTTCATTTTTTCCAGCACTCTGAAAACTGAATTCAAACAATTAACAGGACAGTTTGCAGTTCTTCACTTTATATCCATAAAGTATTTAACTAAGTGTGAAAATCCTAAGTTAATACCATGTAGTTACCATAACTCTTTAAATTACTACCTACAAACAAAGATCCAGCAAAGCCTTGGGAAAGTGGGAGAACACAGCAGGATTTAATGCTCTTTGTATTTTAATTACTAAATTACAACGCTGGTCTTTCAGCGTTTTCTTTAAAGATTGAACAACTTATTCTGAAATAAAAGCACCAGAGAATTATTACCTTGAGCAGAGCAGCTCTGAAAGGGGCTGGGATTGATTTATGCATCGATTATTGGTGAGCATCTTCCTTTTATATAATCCTATAACACATGCCATTGAATTTCTGTGTCCAACTTCCACTCACTGCACTTTTATTTCTCTTCTCATTTGACTGCAGAGTCCCCAGGGCAGAGCCTGGAACTCACTACACATCTGTGCAGTGTTTAACATAATTATACTTCAAGCTCTGCTGGTGTTTGTGTTACTCTAACAGAAATAAATAATAGTCTAAGCACTGAAAATATTCAAACTGGATGGAAAAAGCTGATTTAATGCAAGACAGGATGGGAAACAAAGACCTGAGTTTTGTGAAGACCATAGTAGAAAAATAAATTACGATTTTTTTTTAATAAGCCCTTGCCCTGTTCAGATGGTAAATGTCTGAGTGTGGCAGAAATTTGGGACTGGGCAACTAAACAAACCCTCAAACTTATGAATACAATTAAGTAATTGGAGGCAGGAAATACATGGAAGAGAGAGACTGATGCTGACATTTCTATTCCATGCTCTGACATCCCTGTCATGAACACTGGCTGACATAACATTTAAAAGGTTTAACACTGCAGGGATTGTTCCAAAAGCATGGTTCTACTAAAATGTTTATACAGTTCAGTGTAAATTTTTGTCACACTTGGAAAGAATAAAGCAGCTGTGCGACAGGATATTCAAAAATAATTCAATAGCATCTTACGCACAGAAAAATGTAAAGCAAGTAATAATGAACTTCAATGAAATCCTCAAGGGTTTCATGGAAATTACTGGATTGAAATGGCCAAAAAGATCAAGCCAGAGTAGATCATGGCAGGTAAAATCCCAGAAGAGTTTGGGTTGGAAGGGACCTTGTAGTGCCACCCCTGCCATGGCAGGGACACCTCCCACTGTTCCCAGGGTGCTCCAAGCCACATCCAACCCTGGACACTTCCAGGGATGGATCCAATGAGGATGAGTGGAAAATAACGTGAAGGCAAAAGTCAGCACCAGCCAAGTGAAGCTTTTTTAGCCTGACTACAAAGCCCCAGAGACAAACTTGATATTCCTGCAGGAAAAGCCAAGGAAAACTTGTTCCGTGTGTTAAAACAACAAAATAAAAACAGGAGGAGATTTAGGAAGAAAAGGGGAAGGAAAAGACAGCACCACACTGAGACCACAGTATTTGATACAAATAAAATTCAGATCCTCCCAGAGCTCTGGTCACTCTCTGTATATTTATATTCTGGTCACAGCAGAGGAAAGTTTTGGAAAAGAAAAAGCTGGAGATACATAAAGACCAAACCCCTGAGAAGAGCACTGTGTACAGGAGAGAGGTACACAAAATAATTAAATGTTCAGAGAAGGTGAGCCAGGCTCTTCTATTTACTCTCTCTCATAATACAAGACCAAGGAAATATTCAGTGAACAGTGAAATTGAAAAGCAACAAATTTGAAACCAATTAAATGCATAATTAACCTGCAGAACTCATTGCCACAAGTTATCAGCGAAGCCGATCACTCAGCAAAACCTGGAAAGTTGAGATGTTTGTATTACCTCTGAAAACATCCACACTTTTACCTTTAGGCTACCTCAGACTCTGGATTCCTTGAAGCATTAACCCTCCTTTAACAATATAATATTATTATAAAACAATTAACTACATTGAGATCTGTCATGTGTCAATTACTCGAGATCATAAGCAGAAGGAAACTCCAAGGAACTATTTCATTTCTGGTGATGTCTGACAAAAACCCTGATTTGAGTCCTAAATTTCAGCCCCTTTCAGCTGCTGTTTTTACACAGCCAGGTAAACAAAGTAAGTTTAAAATCAACCTTGCCAGCTTTTTATACCACACTCAAGATGAGAATTTATATGGGGGTGACAGATCCACACCCAGAGCTTTGTGCAGAGCTGCCTCTCCTTGTTTGGGGCAACAGCTAAAGGGGGTGAGGAACTGCTGTTAAATGGAACTCAAGGTATAAAACAACAGCATCTCATCAGCAGGGAAAGTAAGAGTTAATGAGGAATTCAATACTGCTGAGCCACAAACCCTGACTGGATCCAATGGCTTGAGCAAGTCTCTGCTCAGTGAATTTTCCAAAATCATCCTCATCGTCCTGAACACAGAGAAATCCAGGCAGCAAAAAGAGCAATGTCCAGCCTGAAGAAGAACAAAAATGCTGAGGAGCACATGGAAGACAGGGACAGTGATTCCATGGCCCAGGTTCACCAAAGGAAACCACCACTGGTGGCTCCTCAGGCTTCTCCCTTCCCACTTCCACTCTGGAGAGGAGAAGGCTCCAGGGAAACTTCAGAGCCTGGGGGCTCCAGGAGAGCTGCAGAGGGACTGGGGACAAGGCCTGCAGGGACAGGACACAGGGAATGGCTCCCACTGCCAGAGGGCAGGGATGGATGGGATCTTGGGAATTAGGAATTCGTGGCTGGGCTGGAATTGCCAGAGCAGCTGGGGCTGCCCCTGGATCCCTGCAATGTCCAAGGCCAGGCTGGACACTGGGGCTGGAGCAGCCTGGGACAGTGGGAGGTGTCCCTGCTCAAGTAATCCATGGTGCCCTTCCTGCATCTCCCAAAAATAACCCCAAAATTGAGGAAGCACCATCCTGTGCAGGAGGATGAGCTGTGCCCACGGTTCAACTCCTTGTGTAGCCTCAGGAAAGATTCTCTTCTCTTCTCTTCTCTTCTCTTCTCTTCTCTTCTCTTCTCTTCTCTTCTCTTCTCTTCTCTTCTCTTCTCTTCTCTTCTCTTCTCTTCTCTTCTCTTCTCTTCTCTTCTCTTCTCTTCCCTTCCCTTCCCTTCCCTTCCCTTCCCTTCCCTTCCCTTCCCTTCCCTTCCCTTCCCTTCCCTTCCCTTCCCTTTCTCCTTTCCTTTCTCCTTTCCTTTCTCCTTTCCTTTCTCCTTTCCTTTCCTTTCCTTTCCTTTCCTTTCCTTTCCTTTCCTTTCCTTTCCTTTCCTTTCCTTTCCTTTCCTTTCCTTTCCTTTCCTTTCCTTTCCTTTCCTTTCCTTTCCTTTCCTTTCCTTTTCCTTTTCCTTTTCCTTTCCTTTTCCTTTTCCTTTTTCTCTTCCCCTCTTCCCTTTTCCCCTGGCTCTCAGTCATGCCTGCTAGGAGTCTGAGTGCTGTCTGTGCAGAGTTTGGAGACTCCACAATCCCTGCATTTTCTAAAGGAACACCATTATTCTAACATGAACGTTTTTTCTGCTGTGGGTGAGAGCATCTGGAAAGGAAAGCAAACACTTAAAAGTGCTTTCTAAAAAAGAGGTTTCATCCCTGTCAATAGGATGCTTCAGGAAAATAGAAGCTGCCAAGTATATCTATAATAACGGGGGTGGGGGGGGAAACCACCACCCTCTTTTGGGAGTTGCTAAAACATGTCGATTTTTATACTGTCTTTTTTTCCTGCCCAATGCTGTGAGTGCTCAAAAGCAAAGCTCTGCTGGATTTGTGAAGTGTAATTTTTTTCCTGCATGCCTCCAATCTATTTGTCATGCAATACAGCTTGTCCTAGCCCACAGTGAGAATTAATGCTTAATTTTCTAAACGTGGAGAGACACACCAACTATTTGCACAAGTAATGGTACTGGTATTTTCATGAAATTGGGAATGGCAAAGAATTGCTCAAATTAGATTAATTTGGAAATAATAGAAGAGTTACAACTTTGCTCTGTCCTTTAAGAGGAAGAGGGAAAATCTGCAGAACAAAACATGACTGATCATAAATAGAGAAAAGGATCTCATAAAATGTTTATTCAGCCTTTAGAACAGACTACACGACACCCTGCTGAGATTCAGGTTATTCAACAAGATGTGGTTCTGCAATGAAATTGGAAAAACACCTGGGTAGGAATTGCAGGAATTCTCCCCTGGGAGGGTGGGGAGGCACTGGGATGGAATTCCCAGAGCAGCTGTGGCTGCCCCTGGATCCATGGAAGTGCCCAAGGCCAGGCTGGATGAAGCTTGGAGCAGCCTGGGATGGTGGAAGTGTCCCTGCCATGGCAGGGGTGGCACTGGATGGCGAGGCTGGAGAGGGGCTGGGAACACAAACCCTGTGAGGAACGGCTGAGGGAGCTGGGGGTGCTCAGCCTGGAGAAAAGGAGACTCAGGGTGGCCTCAGCACTCTCCACAGCTCCTGAAAGGTGCCTGTGCTCAGCTGGGGCTGGGCTCTTTCTCCAGGCAGCACTGGCAGAACCAGAGCACACAGGCTCAAGCTGAGCCCAGGGAAATTCAGGTTGGATATCAGGAAAAAGCTTTTCCAGAAAGGGTGACAAAGTTCTGGAATGGCTGCCCGGGCAGGTGGTGGGGTCACCAGCCCTGGATGTGTTTAAAGAGCCTGGAGGTGGCACTGGGTGCCAGGGTCTGGCTGAGCTGTTGGGGCTGGGCTGGACTCGATGCTCTTGGAGGTCTCTCCCACCCCAGGGGTTCTGGGAATTCTGTGGATTACCTTCAAGTTTCCTTCTACCCCACTCTAAAGAAATTCTCCTTTTAAAAATTTTAGCGCTAGAGGAGTAACAAATACAACGGAGGTTAAGAGACTTCAAAAAGAAATTTCAAAAGGAGGGAAAAATACACCTTTGCAGCACAGGAAACAAGAAATTATATGACATGTTTTATATATAGCTATAATTACATTTAATTGCCTTGCTACTATCAGCAAGTTATCCCATCTATCAGCGTGGTAACTCAGATACTCAAGTTCACCTGACACTCTGCCTTTATTTAACACAGATACCCATGGATGGAGAGGCTAAAAAAAACTGGTTTTCCAAGAGAAATCCCACCTTTCTCGTGATATTTTCTTATTATTTTTATTAATAAGTTCTCATTTCTTATTCTGTAGCAATCTCTGACCATCCAAAATGATATAAAAATTATTTATATGCAAGAAAATACAGGGATCTTCTGGTGCATTTGGAATTATGGAATCACAGAAGGGTTTGGGTTGAAAGGGATCTGGAAAATCATCTCATTCCAGAAATTCCAGAGGCAAGCTGGAATTGGGAATTTCTGTTAGGTGGAATATCACCCCAGGTGCAGAAATTCAGCTGCTGCAAACTAAAATTCAAGAGAGTCTTGTTTGCTCCTGTGAAAGCTGAAATCTGTAACACAGAGTGAGCAATAATCTTATTTAATGATGGGGAAAAACCTCACATCACCTGAAACTTAACTGGAGTTGATTAAGAAAAAAACCAGACACGGCATTTTCCCTGAAATTTAAGCTGTGAGGGTTCAAAATCTTAAGAGAGAAATGAATTTTCATGTCTCTGAATCTCAGCCAAAAAGTCCAAAATGCACAAGGTCTGTGCTTCACATAAACAGAGCTGCTGCATCAATGAAGACCTAAAAACAACCCAAAAAATCCCCAAAAAATTGAGATAAAATCAATGAGCAATCCTCAGAGTGGAATCTACCAAATTAAAGCCAGACATTTTTATTATATTTGATTTTTTTTCCCTGTCAGTGAGTTTTGAGGTCTCACCTTTCAGTGCTTTTACTTCTGCCAAAGTCTACATTACTCTAAAACCAGGGAAATATTCCAGAAAACATATTTTTATTCCTAAATCCATATTCTAGCAGCAAACAAGTTGATTTTCAAGGAACCATGGAAGTATTTAATGTTCAGGATACCCAAATTAAATGAGAGCCAATAATGGAGTTGTGGTCAAGTGACATAAAAAATGCAGGCAGGGATTTGGAATTCTTAATTCCACCAAAATTAAGCTGGAAAGTGAACACAGGTGGATTTTTTCCTCACTCTGAGTATAAAATTTTCACCATCTGTGTGTGTGATTAGATATACATATATTTATATTATTTACAAATGTATTTATTATTTTATTTATTTATATTTATTTACATTAATACAATTAAAAATATATTTATAAATAGAGTTATTTTTATTTATGTCTATACTTAATTCTGTGGGACCAAAATCAGACAGTGATATTTTTACAGGGTTGGGGTTTTTTCTGTTTATTTTTAATATAACATGGAGTATCAAAACCCCTGCAGCTCAGCTCCTCAAAAAAACTCCAAAGCTTTAACACAAACACTCCCAAACTGCTCAAAAGTGAAAAGAATATTTTAAATGCATTTTTTGCACAACAGAAAAGAAAATCTTAGGACAAAGATTCACCCTTTGGAGGTATAAAACTGTATAAAATAATTTATAAGGGTGCAAGCACAGGAGCCCTCAGTGTGCTTTGAGCTCCATGAGAGGAATCACTTTTATCCTCCTATTCCCTGAGTATAATTTAGTTTTCTGTCTATTATTGAGGGGAGGAATAATTGTGCCAAGGATTTTATTGCCCTCTCTGCTTGCAGATGTATTTACATATTAAAAAAATTAAAAAACCAAAAAAAAATTCCTTAGAAGTTGGGCAGCAGAGATGGTAAAACCCCAACCACAGCTCATCTCCTGCTCCTGAGATGTTCTCAGAGCAAGACTGATAAATCAAAAAGATACAGAAATGCAAGAATTATGGAAAAATGAAAATAAAATGGGAAAAACAATGAAGGATTTGGCAAGAAAACATAGAAGGCTGATAGAATTCTCCTCCTGAAGGCTACGAAAGGCTTGCTGGGGAGGTGGGTGAGGAGGATAAAGAGAGAATGGTTCTCCCTGAAAATTTATTCCTCCCCATGGAAGTCAGAGGAGGAATTGGGGTCAAAATCCAGGTGAAAATCTCCCATTTCCATAGGGGTAAATCCCTGCTTTGGCAGGAAACCAGGAATTCTGGAAGGAAGAGCTCTGGGATCTGGAGTAAGGATGGAGGAGGATTCTCCTTCCAGGTCTCACTTGGCTCAATTCCACCTTTGGACACCAACAAGGAAATGGGAAAGGAGCGGGAAATCCTTTTATAACTCCAATTTTATATATTCTAGCAATAAAACATGATTAGAATAGAATAGAATAGAATAGAATAGAATAGAATAATGTTGTATTGTAATATAATATTGTAATATAATACTTATACTATTATTATTATTCATATAATTCCAAAATTATAACTAATAAAGACAACTGGACAAGGGGAGGTGAGCCACAAAACGACCTCTTCCACCTCCCCACCAGCAGCTGATTCCCTCAAGGATGGACTGCAGAGGTAAGAAAAGTTTTTTTTGGTCCACACAAGCTTTAAAAATAAGATTTGTGATGTGCCATCAAGGAGAAGAACCAAAAAGGATCAAATCAAGGCAACAGAAGTTTCAGCTGAGGGTGGACAAGTCAAAGGTGACAAAACCCCACGTTATGGCTTGAGAACCTGGTTTACCAAAAACCACTGGGAACTGCAACTGGAAGAAGAGAATTTTCTTCTTTTCTGGTGGATTTTTTTTTCTTTTTTTGAAGCTATCGATGGATTTTTTAAAATTAAGTTGCACCCACAGGATGAGGAATGGGAGATACAATCATGCTGCTCTTTTCCTTGGGATGTCTGCAGTAAAATCATTTCTAATATTTCCAGAGGTACAAAAAAAAACCAGGTGTGGAATGCTCAGAAATTCTTAATTACTCTTGTAAGCAATTCAAAGATTGCCTTGCTATTAAAAAAAAAAACAACAAAAAACTCTGGATAAAAAGGAATAAAAACATCTAAGAGAATCAGTTAAATGGAGTAGGTTAATAATTTGTATTATCACTGAGGTTTAGATAGTCATAAACCCATAATGACAGGGAAATTTAGATTTAAAGGAGAAATTACATCTATAACCTTACCCACTTGCCTGAATATTAAATTTTAAAAAAATTAATGACCTGCTTATGAAAAATATCAGATCAGAACCATCTCAGCTCAGTGCAGAGGGAGGCTGGATCCCCATTTATTGTGAAACCATTCCCACTACTGGAAGCACTCTGGAATTCCATCAATAAAAGTCATTATCATAAAACCTGGCTCCACTCTGCCCTAACCCTTTCTCCCCAAAACACTGAATTATTGGAAAAATTATTTACATTTTACACCAGTGCCCACATGTGGGACAGTCTCAAACATCACTTCAGGCTGAAGAGCCAAATTCAAGGGATCCTCTTTTCTGAAATTGTTGGTGCTGACCCCACAATTCCTTAAAAGCTTCACAAGGAACAAAAATTATGCCAAATAATCAAGTTATAAACACTCTTTATTTAACAGATTTGACTGATTCTCGTTAGCACAACTTCCTCCTGCCTTAAATAAATCACAGGGTTTTTTGTTTGGTTTTTTTGTTTTTGTTTTTTTTTTTTAACTATGGAGTCTACTTTTATGTAGAAATATTAAAAACATAAAAATAAAAAAAAGCCAAGCACTCAGCGTGCAACAAAATCCAGCCATGCAAGCTCCGCATGCACACAGGGAGATCTAAAGCAGGAACAAATTAATTTCATCTTATTATTTGAAGGTCCAGGACTGGAAAGAGCTGCTGAACATTTGTGGGGAACCTGTGTCACTCTGATCTGGATTGTCACAGAAAACGCAGAAAAAGCCACGTGATGTTTTCAAATTCAAACCATTCCTAATAAATGAAAGCAGGGCAGAGAACTCCGAGGATTAAATGGGTTCAGGAGAGTCAGAGGGTGAAAATAATAAAAATACAAATTTTCTACAATGCTCTCCCACCATGTCAGATCCTTATTTCTCCAAAATTTTGTCCTAAAATTATTTTTTTCGCTACATCATGAAAACCATTGTGGAAGGAGGAATGCACAGTAAAATATCAGCTGTACCTGATGTCATTCTGCCCCTGACTCCAATGAAACTGTGACTAAGAATTAAATCAACCCAGGAAGAGAAACAGGAACTTTTCTGTTCTAAAATTAAAAATCAGAGGGCAGGAGTTTCATTTTCCCACCTGTTAGTACAGCAGGGTTAATTAAATCCATTCCTCTGTATTTCAGTCTCTATTTCCAGAAAGAAAAACTGGCAGTGATAATTTTATAGAGTATTTGATCAGCACTGATGCTGGGAATGCAAAGCAATCAATGCTCACTCTTATAAACAACCCAGGTAAAATATTAAATACATTAAAATTAAAATCTTGTGATAATTCAGCCTCAGGGTAACTTTGAGCTAGTGTCTTGAAAATGCTTTTTTATTAATTTTCTGTGCTCCAAGCAGTTTCTTAGTGATGATCATGTGAAGATTTCCACCACAAGCCAACAAAAAATCATTAATTCAAAGCATAGATTTGGGGAGACCTTTTTGTTTTGGTTGGGTTTGGTTGGGGGTGTATTTGGGTTTTACTGGTTGGTTTTTTTTTCCTCAGAACTAAGCTTTTTTCACTGTTTTAACCTTCTCAGAAATATCCCCATCCCTGAAAGTGTCCAAGGCCAGGCTGGATGGGGCTTGGAGCAATCTGGGATAGAGGAAAGGGTGGAACAAGATGATCCCAAAGATCCTTTCAACCCAACCCAACCCATCCTGGGATTCTCACTGCTAAAACCACATTTTGAGGAAATCCAACCCCCTTCAGCTGAGCCAGGTTTAGCAGGGGATTTAGCCCAGCTCTTCTGGAATTCCATAAAGATATTTTTGGTTTTCTTTCTGAATAACTGTCACTGATTTTGAGCTGGCAGTGCCCCTACTCCGAGTTCATCCTTTTGGGGCACACCGGAAGTTGTCAGGACTGCCCTGTACAGGCTGCCTTCTTAAATATTCAATCAGCAGAGCTTTGGGGAGAGAAAAAATTCCTTCCCCAAAGGGTTGTCCAGGGCAGCGCTGGAGTCCCCATCCTGGAGGGATTTAAAGCCATGTGGAGATGGCACTTGGGGACATGGTCAGAGGTGGCCTTGGCAGTGTTGGATGGTTGGATTCAATCTGGGAGGGTTTTTCCAACCTAAATAATTCTATGATTGTATGAGAGTTGTAAAGTCTCAAGTGGTGCAAACTGCAGAGGATAATTTCATTTTTAATATCTGCAGATACATTTTTTAAAATATCTTTTTAAATGGTCTTGGCTTTGCAGAATTCTGGAATGGCTTTGATACCATCCCAGAGCTGAGTGCAAACAACCCAAACTGCTGATTTGGGACCAAATGCTGTGGTCAGATACAGTTTGTTGACTAAATTTGTTTAAGTTGAACTGATGTTTTCACTTCTGCTTGCAAGTTTGAGCTCATTTGCTGTTTTCTGCTGCAGAATTCCAGAACTGGGCAGTGCCGAGTTCCAGGCAAAGACACAAACTCCCAGAAATATCTTAAACCAAATCTGATGGAGTTATAAAAGCACAAATTCTTGAGCTGCTCCTGAAGATACCAATTTTTAGCAGCCCTGATTGCAGGTGCTTTCTGGCTGTGCTTGGTTTGTTGGTTATTTGGTTATTTCTTTTTGCTCAGTTGTGCTCAACACCCTGGACCTCAAATTCACTGCTTTTTTTCCCAAGAAACAAAAGAATGAGCAATTTGGAGTTATCTGCTTCAGCAGCCATCCCTGGAAAAGGATCCCTCTCCAAAAATGAGCAGGGGCTGAAGCACTGAAAGCAGCAGCTGCTTCTCCATCCCCACCAAAAGGCCTGAGCCGAGTCCTACAAATACAACCTCAACCTCACCAGAGCAACCAGAAATGACCAACAAACCAAGCACAGCCAGGAAGAACCTGCAATCAGGGCTGCTAAAAATTGGTATCTTCAGGAGCAGCTCAAGAATTTGTGCTTTTTTAACTCCACCAAATTTGGTTTAAGGTATTTCTGGGAGTTTG
Source organism: Anomalospiza imberbis (assembly GCF_031753505.1). Taxonomy (NCBI): domain Eukaryota; kingdom Metazoa; phylum Chordata; class Aves; order Passeriformes; family Viduidae; genus Anomalospiza; species Anomalospiza imberbis. The sequence continues at coordinate 2,163,940 of NC_089685.1, read as the reverse complement.
TGTCTTTGCCTGGAACTCAGCACTGCCCAGTTCTGGAATTCTGCAGCAGAAAACAGCAAATGAGCTCAAACTTGCAAGCAGAAGTGAAAACATCAGTTCAACTTAAACAAATTTAGTCAACAAACTGTATCTGACCACAGCATTTGGTCCCAAATCAGCAGTTTGATACCTTCCTAATACATCTTCTCCCTTTAGCTCCACTAGCAAAAATCACCTTTAGAGACCAAAAGCATAAAACAACCAAAGAAAAACCAAAATATTTTGCTACATCAGGCCTGGTGTAGTGGAAGGTGTCCCTGCCATGGCAGGTGTGGCAATGGATGATCTCTAAGGTCCTTCAAACCCGAACCACTCCATTATTCTGTGAAATGAATATGAGTTTTGATGAAAAATTCCCTCCTCTCACCTACACCCATCCTTTGTGCCCATGGAAATATTGCAGACCTGGTGGTGACAAATCCAGCACATCCAGAACGTGGTAATTTCTCTCTTTTCACTCCAATTGTGTTTAATTATTATCTTTCATGTGGACAACTGTTACAGGCATGACACCCAAACGATCAGGGAAGGTCATGTAAAAGGAAATTAAAGACAGGAACAATGATTATGGACGGAAGGCTCAGTTTGATGAAGCTCATTCTCTGAAATTATTCCTTATCTCAGCCTCCATCAGCACTCACCAGCTCAAGCTACAGCCTGGTTTTCTCCAAGAAATTTTTATTATTAACTGCAGCTCTTAATATTAACTTTGCTGAGGTAAAAACAAGCTGATCGAGACACAGGCGTGTTTTGAAATTCAAGTGCCACTACAGGTCGTGCTGGAAAATAAAATAATGGAGGAAATACTGTGTACAAAAGATCTTTCTCAACCACTGAGTTAAAGAGCCTGGAAAAAAAAAGCAATTTCAGGTAATTCTGTGCATTTTTAAGGCCTGGCAAGAAGTATTGTGATAAAGAAATCTTCCAGACACACAAAATGCATTCCTGTTAAGTGTAGAGTTCTTCATGGGCATGTTAAAAAATAACCCAAAAATAAAATACCTGTGCTGGGGAACAAGGGGATTACATGGAATGATTAGTGCAGGGCTGGAATTGCTAAACTGTCATCCACAGGTTTTAGTTGTCCATAAAACCAGACAAAATTATGGTTTTTTGGGAAAATTACATCTTTAAAACTACTCTTTTCTTTTCAAGTACAACATATTATTGATCTAAGTCATGTTCATTCTCTCTTTATTACACTCAATTTGGATTTCCAAAGGAAAAAAATATTTTAAACAATAAAGAATTGCTAAAATATCTCTATTTGTAAATATTTAACTCAATATTGGTTGTATCCTGCTTATTTTCACACCCTCCAGCTTGAAAATAATTTCCTCCATAAGCAGAAAAATAAATAAAAGACAACTAATAAGGGGAAAAAAAAATCTCTGTTTTTTGAATTATTTTTCTCTCAAAGCTTGTCTGTTTGTAGCCCCTCAAAGCCTTCTCTGACTGAAGATATTAATGAAGAATTCTGGAAATTAAAGCTGGAATGTTGCTGCACTGCAGGGATTTGCCACATGGGGGATCCCAAAGTGAATGGACTTGAAAGGAAGTCAGGGGGAAAAAGCCATGAGATGATGCCATGGAAAAAAGGGAAAAAAGGACAAATCCAAGCAGATGTATATAAGCATGGAAATGTGTTGTTCACTAAGCAGCTTTAGAAAAATATCCTCTTTTTTCCCCTCCTCTGAAGCCAGAGCTATGCAGGTAAATTGCTTCTAGCAGTATAAAATGATAAAAAATCCATAATTTTATTTATTGTCAGTATTCAAATATTTTCTATTTCACAGAGATGTCAACTTAAAAATGAATTATCCATCTGTAAATGCATCCCTGCACAGAAACAGATGCATGGGGATTAGCACACGTGTCAAATCTCTATTTCATGCTAAATATTTTCACTATTATTTCAAGAATTCACACTTATTCACACCTAGGAGTAAGTCTGAGGTCTAAAGCAAACCACAATTCATTCCACGAGTAAATTAAATTTTGTTTCACTTCACTGCTAGGGATATGGGGGCGGGAAGGAGGAAAAGGTTTTTGCTGGAACTCAGATTGGTACCAATAATTTGGGCATTAATTTGTACTTTTTGCACTCCCTTTAACATCCCTTAGACTTCAGCAGAGCACAGCATGCAGGTGGCAGCTGCTCTCAAAGAGAAAAATACATGAAAAGGCCATGTTTAAAAACATTTACTGCCCAAGGGAAATGATAGAAGACATGGATTAAAATCCCATTTTTTCATCATTATATATCAATGCCTGTTTATTTTATTTTGTTACCACTTTGGAAGGAGATCTTTCTGAGGCCAGTACTTGATAAAAACCGCACTACTCTAAGTGGTGTTTTAAAAAGGATTTCAGATCAAAGCCTCAGAATAATTCAATTACAGAATCATTGAATCATTTAGGTTGGAGAAACCTTCTAAGATCATTGAGTCCAAGCATTCCCAGCCCTGCCAAGGCCACCACTGCCCATGTCCCCAAGTGCCACATGCACAGGGCTTTGAATCCCTCCAGGAATGGGGACTCCACCTCTTCCAGGACAGCTGTGCCAGGGCTGGACAAACCTTTCCAGGAAGGAATTTTCCCCAAAATCCCCCTGAGGCTGCCCTGGCCCAGCCTGAGGCCGTTCCCTCTCCTCCTGTCCCTGTTCCCTGGAGCACAGCCCGACCCCCCCGGCTGTCCCCTCCTGTCAGGGACTCGTGCAGAGCCACAAGGTCCCCCTGAGCCTCCTTTGCTCCAGGCTGAGCCCCTTCCCAGCTCCCTCAGCCTCTCCTGGGGCTCCATTCCCTTCCCAGCTCCCTCAGCCTCTCCTGGGGCTCCATTCCCTTCCCAGCTCCCTCAGCTGCTCCTGGGGCTCCATTCCCTTCCCAGCTCCCTCAGCCTCTCCTGGAGCTCCATTCCCTTCCCAGCTCCCTCAGCCTCTGCTGGGGCTCCATTCCCTTCCCAGCTCCCTCAGCCTCTCCTGGGGCTCCATTCCCTTCCCAGCTCCCTCAGCCTCTCCTGGGGCTCCATTCCCTTCCCAGCTCCCTCAGCCTCTCCTGGGGCTCCATTCCCTTCCCAGCTCCCTCAGCCTCTCCTGGGGCTCCATTCCCTTCCCAGCTCCCTCAGCCTCTCCTGGGGCTCCATTCCCTTCCCAGCTCCCTCAGCCTCTCCTGGGGCTCCATTCCCTTCCCAGCTCCCTCAGCCTCTCCTGGGGCTCCATTCCCTTCCCAGCTCCCTCAGCCTCTCCTGGGGCTCCATTCCCTTCCCAGCTCCCTCAGCCTCTCCTGGGGCTCCATTCCCTTCCCAGCTCCCTCAGCCTCTCCTGGGGCTCCATTCCCTTCCCAGCTCCCTCAGCCTCTCCTGGGGCTCCATTCCCTTCCCAGCTCCCTCAGCCTCTCCTGGGGCTCCATTCCCTTCCCAGCTCCCTCAGCCTCTCCTGGAGCTCCATTCCCTTCCCAGCTCCCTCAGCCTCTCCTGGGACTCCAGCCCCTTCCCAGCTCCGTTCCCTGGATGCTCTCCAGCCCCTCCAGGTCCTTCCTGAACTGAGGAGCCCAGAACTGACCCCAGGATTCCAGGGGGTCCCTCAGCAGTGCCCAGCTCAGGGGACAGTCCCTTCCCTAACCCTGCTGGCCACTCCATTCCTGCTAAAATCCAGCTGCCATCGGCCTCTTGCCCACCTGGGCACAGCTGGGGATGTCCAGCTGCTGTCACCAGCACCCCGAGGGCTTTTTCCAGCTTTCCAGCCCTTCTGCCCCAGCCTGTGGTGCTCCATGGGGCTGGTGGGACCCAAGTGCAGAAGGAGCAGGAGCAGCCCCAGGCCCCACTTCATTCACTCAGACACTGCTCCAGTCACGTCCACTAACTCCAAGACAGGAATTTAGTGGCTCCACCAATCAGTATCACAAAGCTGGTCCCAAATAAACTCTGGCTGCTGCACCAGAGCAGACCTAACCCAAAATTACATGAGCAACATGTTCCAACTCCCCCAAGCAGCCTCATGGTAAAAGGTAACAGGATCACAATTCCCACTTTAGACACAGCTGAGTCCTTGCCTAGGAGCCGTTAAAGCTCCACACAAAGCTGCAGACCACGTCAGATGTTAATTCCACATCCTCTGCTCTGAAGGAAATCCAAGCCTTCCCTGAGCTCTTACTGCTGACTAATTTTAGGCTGAGCTTGTACTGGTCTTCCTCTCCCTGGTCTAACACTCAGGTGTCGTGGTACACTGGATTTCAACAATACAAGGACTGTATTTTTCTCATTTAACAGCAAAATTTCACATAGATCTTCACACCATAAATTAGTACTGTGTTCAATCCCAGGAAAAAAATATTTCAGTGAATAGTGTGAGAAAATGTACTTAATTATATATTTAACTCGCAAAAGCCCTTTGAGAGCCCCGGAGATAGAATTCATTCTATAGAAGCTCTCTTTATTAATAAAAGTACTTATACCAATTACTTTGAACTTCTGTAGACAGTGCCTTATTTCAAACTATTTTAATCAATCCTCACCAAATCTCTTGGCAACGGCCTGCAGAAGTATACAGAGGCAAGGGAGTCGTGGTGCTTCAGTGGAGCTACCACTTCTTTATGTTTATTATTCATCTTTACTATGCTTTTTAATTAATCACACAAAATAAAACGTGGTTTGCCAGCCTCCAAGTTCTCCTTTATTAAAAAAGTGATTACATCCAGTAATCTGGAGTTAATATTAGAAAGGCTTAGACAATTTTCCAGTCTATACTACTCACAAAGTAACTAATCATTGCAGAAGATTTAAATTAATTTGGGTCAAATGAGATTCAACATCATCTTGCAGGTGCAGCTGCTCCCTCTGCAAAGGTTGCTGATCCCACTGCCACGGTTCCGTGTCAGTCCAGCGGCGAGGGAATGGGATTAGCTCAAAGCATTCATTCCAACTTTCCCAGCAGAGGGATAATGCCCTAAACAAATCAGGGAAGCGTTTGCATGAATGGCTGCAGGGTGAGGGACACTCAGCTCCTGCAAGGGGAACAGGAGGAGCTGCTGGAGGCCTTCACTTCCTCCACTGATATTCCTGGATGGAGAAGGTCCTGGCCAGAGCCTGGAGTCTGTCCAGGCAGGAAATGATGGGGATGAGCCATCCACTGACTCCTTGTTTCAGCTCCTACCCTGTGGTGCTCTGCCTGCCAATAATCCTGAAATTATGGGCAACGGGAGATGATTTCCTCTAGAGCCAGCCTGGGAGAGCTGGGGGTGCTCACCTGGAGAGGAGAAGGCTCCAGGGAGAGCTTCCAGCACATTCCAGGGCCTGAAGGGGCTCCAGGAGAGCTGCAGAGGGACTGGGGACAAGGCCTGCAGGGACAGGACACAGGGAATGGCTCCCACTGCCAGAGGGCAGGGATGGATGGGATCTTGGGAATTGGGAATTCCTGGCTGGGCTGGAATTGCCAGAGCAGCTGGGGCTGTCCTGGATCCCTGGAATGTCCAAGGCCAGGCTGGACCCTGGGGCTGGAGCAGCCTGGGACAGTGGGAGGTGTCCCTGCCATGGCAGGGGTGGCACTGGAGGGACTTTAAAGTCCCTTCTCACCCAAACTATTCCAGGATTCTCTATCTGAACACTCTCATTCTCTGTAACCAGGGGGATGGAATGGGACGAGCTTTAAGAATCCCTCCCAAGCCAAACCACTCTGTGATTCCATGATTTATATTTTATGGAATTATTAATACATTTTACACAAGAAATGACAAGCATCTTAAAAGCAGGAAGTCATCTCTTCAACAGAAGTTACTTATCATAAAAACCAAAATGAGCTTGATTTTACAAGCACCCATTTTATCTCCTACTGAGATCAAGTGATCGTGGCCCAGCCCCAGGGGTTACTCTGACTATTTTATTCCCTCTTTGGAGCCAAAGCCAGCTTGAGGACCATGAGCAGTGCCAGATTCTCCCCAGCTGACAGCTCATGTTAAGCTAAGCCCAGGCTGGTGTCCATTAGCAGGAAAAGTGGGATTGCTCTGGCAGAGCTCGGCTGGTAGTGCCCGTGTGGGAGCTCTGTGATTTAGTGAAATCACTAACAACTGCTCAGCCAGTAATTAAACCATAAAGGCCAGAAAGCTTCAGCCTTTTGAAAGCAATAACCATCAGAATTCCCAGCGCCAGAGGACAATTCCCATCTCAGATCATCAGCCCTGTCTGTGCTATCATTCACTGCCAGCTCACCCTCAACTCTGCCCCTGACTGCTCACCCCAAATGCCCATCCCTCACCACATCTGCAGCTATTTCTCATCACGAGATGGGGATAAAGTTTTAGCAGCTCTGTTTATTCACTCCCAGACTGGCAGTCACCAGGATACAAAAAAAAAAATAAATTTAAAAAAACCCAAAAAAAACCACCACCATGTGAAGTCAAATAAAACTTGAAAGACTGGCCAATTGTTTTCTTCCCATTTTTTACACCAAAGGCTGCATTAGCTAAATTTCACGATTCCCCTAAGTGCCTTTAAAATTACAAGCAATTTAGACTGTGATTCACTTTCATGCAGACTCTGACTGCATGCAATTTTTTCCCCCCGTCTCAATTATATCTTAATATTATGGGGGCTGAAATGCATTAAATAAATCATATTTCATAGTAAAGCAATAATACTTACATGCATTTTAGAAGAAATCGTCCTGCGTTATAAATGTATTTATAATGTCATTACCTTATTTTCCACATTGACTGAAATATTAGACAGCAGCCACTGCTCCGAGCTACGGATGGAAGCTTTTAGCAAACCTTATGTTTATTCTGCTCTGGTAATTAGCTGGTTTAGTTAATATAATACAACGTTTACAAACAGCAATTTATCCAATATACAAACTCGCTCCTGTAATTAGTGAAACATTGTTATTGATTAAGATTTAATATGGCTGTTGCTGTTTCTGCAATGTTCTACACAAAGGGAACCATCACTAATTTGTCCGAGGACAGTTCCCCAGTCAAAGTCATCTCCTGGCAGAGGACCATGAATTTCATTATCTAGAAAATATTTTCTGCAATGTTCTACCCAGGTTTAAGCAGTTTTAAAGGAGCAGGTACCAACAAAGAGAAATTCAAGAAGTAATTACATACCCACTCTCTCACAGAGATCAAAACTATTTGATTATTCCTTTAATACAAAACAAGTTTAAGGTGACATTTCTATTATAAATCTACTCAAAAATACTTTGAAGAACACACACAAAACCCAAAATATCTCTGCCATCGCTGAAAATTCAACACTACAATGGTATTAAACACAAATATCAAGTGTTTCATCAGTACTATCAGTGAAATAATGAGCACTGGGACAGGGTGTCCAGGGCAGGGGTGCAGTCCTCATCCCTGGAGAGATTCAAAGCCACGTGGAGGTGGCACTTGGGGACGTGGGTCAGTGGTGGCCTGGGCAGCGCTGAGGAATGGCTGGACCAGAGGAACTTAAGGACTTTTCCAACCCCACTGATTGTATTTTGTGTAGGAGTATAAACATGAAAACTGATTTGTCAAAAAGAAGATTCCTTTGGGGAATGTTTGCAGTTTTCACAGGAAAATAAAAAGTTGATGTTATCTCCTTCCTCAGTTAAGGATGAACTCCCACCACCAACACTGGAACCTGAACTGCAATTTCTATTAATGGCACTCTAGATTCATCCTTAAATCCAGCACTTTTACCCCAAGTCAAATATCAATTCTGGACACTTCCTCTACACCACTCACTGGATTAAGCAGTTCCCTTTTAGGAATATCACATTTTATACTTTCATTAGCAAAAGGAAATCAGGCAGCTCTAAGTGAAGCCCCATTTTAGCCCTTTAGATGTTCACATCAGGCACCACACCTCAGGAAAACACAGAGGTAACACACTCAGAAGTACCAAAACACTGTATGAATAAACAGAACTAGTTCTCTATTCAGACATTTATCTACAACTTTGAAAATTTCAGTCAGCTTTTAAATTCCACATTTTAAAAAATGCTGCTGTCCAAAAGATTTCAGTTTTGTTGTCTGGGCTTTTTTTTTTTTTTTAATCTCCAGGCATGTTTTATTTTAACAATGCTACTTTGTTTGGAGATTTTTTCACTAAGAAAAAATTAGGACATTTTCACTGGCAAAGCAAAGGGCATATTTAAGAACACAAAGCAGTCTAAAAACCTTCCGGTGTGCTTGAGAAAATGTATGAATTATCTGAAAGTTCAGTATAAAGTAGAAAAATCATCAATATTCTGGTCTGGAAACAGAGACATCCTCACAATATTACATTAGGTGTTTAGACACTTCTGGAAATAATAGAAATAACCAATAAAAATTAGACTATTAATTAAAATGAGCAAAATTACATCTAGACACTACATATATAACTTGCCCGAGTGGGTGACATCCCTGCCTAAAACAGGGGGGTTGGAGTGAAATCATCTTTAGTGTCCCTTCTAACTCAAATACATTCTATAATATATTTTAAATCCATTTAAGGTTGTGGAGCTCAGAGCAAGACTCAAGGACTCACTTTGGAATGGACTCTAATCATTTAACCCACTTCCATCCATACAATGACCAGGGGAATACTGCAGGAACGAGGTTTCTGTTACAGAGAAATTCATGAAAATGATGATATCCATTAAAATGCTCCAAAAACGTCGAGTTTATCATCTTTGCTACAGAACAGAGCAGGCTGAGCATAAATTATTTATGATGTGTAACAGTTTAATGGAGTATAAAATAGCTTTTTTTCTTCTCACAAGTAGTACAAGCCCTGATTTTTTTTTTTTGTTGTCAGCTCCACACTCGGCGATGCGCTCAACCCATTTACAGATGTGACATGCAACAATTTGTAAAATTGTTCTATAGAAACTCTAACTTAAAGGAACAACTTACACAAGCTATTTATTACTCTCTTAAAAGTGCTATCACAGCATGCTGCCAAGAACACAGCAGGAAATCCCAAAAAAGCACAGGCAGCTCCTCCAGAAATTTAGGGAAGCCCTTGCATGAGAACCTGCAGCACAACACCAAAACTCCTCTAAATCCACTTCCATTCCCCTGTGGCCACATCCATAATTCATCCTGCCCCAATCATGGACATGCCCCAGTCCTAAGGAATGCAGGAATGAGTACAAATTTGGGACTTTAAAGCCAAAGAGTTAAAACCTTAAATTAACAGAATTATAGAGTGTACAACAGATCTCAAAGGAAAAAGGGAGCCTAGTGTAAAGCCCCTGACTCTCCCCAACTCTTCACAAATTATTAAAAGGAAAAAAAAAATGTTCTGATAGGGAATCCTGGAATGGTTTGTGTTGGAAAGGACTTTTGGGATCATTTAATTCCAGCCCCTTGCCATGGGCAGGGACACCTTTCACTGTCCCAGGCTGCTCCAAGCCCTGTCCAGCCTGGCCTTGGACACTGCCAGGGATCCAGCGACAGCCACAGCTTCTCTGGGAATTCTATTCCAGGGCCGCCCACTCTCATCAGACAAAATTTCTTCCTTCTATCCAACCTAAATCCATCCTCTTTCAGTTTCAAACCACTGCTCCCTGTCCTGTCACATGGATGTTTCTGGTTTATAATCAACAACTTTTGTGTACCACGGATGTGGGGGCCATGATAATATTTACATCTTTTGTGTGAAAAGCACCTTAATTATTTAAGTTTAACACCTTAATTAATTATGTAAGTTTAATCACCTTAATTATATAACAGGAAGACAACCAGAAGCCCTCAAGCCAGAGAGGCATTTACAGAGACACGGCCACTTCTTCGGAAAAAACCACTTCATCAGAAAGCTGACATCTGAACCAGCTCAGACTGCACTCTGAAAGCGCCTGTATTTCTTTAATATTAAAGAGATCTGAGGGTGAAAAATTCTGGCACAGCTGATGACACCTGTAACCACCTGAAATGTTGGCAAGGAAAATGTTCCTCTCTGGGCCAATGACTGTGCAGGGATACTTTGGATTAAAGCTTTACAGCTAGGCCACTACACAGAAAAAAATCTAAATACTAAACTTTTAAGGCAGCATAAACTGGAGATTCCCCTAATTAGTTTTGTTCCTCTGCATAATTAATCATCACACGCTTAAAACCAAATGTGAACAGTAAAACTGATTTTAAAACCCCCTCTTTTCCTTCCAAGTTATGATCAGACTTGCACTGAAAACTACTGGGAAAAAATAGTCGTCTCCTTACTGTTCCACCAGTACAAAAACCTTGTGTCACCCTCTCCATAAAATAAAATTACTTTCCATTCATTTTCCACTCCACAGACCCTCGAGCTACAGTTCCAGAAGCACGAGAGAGAGTTAAAGATGCTCCACGCTTCATCTCCACCTTTTCTGAGGGCCTAAGCCAAATTCATTCCATCCATGTCAAAAAGAGAGAAAACCCTTCACTAATAATAAGCAGAATTTCATTTTCTTCTGCTGAGAAATTTCAGCATTCATGGAGTTTCCAAGGAATCTGGTTAAGAGCTAGCAGAGACGTGCCCACCATGACAGTTTCAGGGCATTTCCTCTTTTTATCTCAAATAAAGTCAAGTTTAACTTAACCATGCCCATAAGACCCTGGGGTAAAATAAAATAAAATAGAAAAAGGGAGCCCAGAGATCTCCAGAGCTTTGTAGAACACAAAAAGTCCTTGCAGGAATGCAGGGATTATAGGGAATTCTGCTGGCAATTATTCCTTCCACCAACTCTGGAACATTGCAGCATCAGGCAACAGAGGCCAAGAGGACAAAATTAAATAAAAGAATGAAGAAACTCCCAGGCATCAGAGAAAAGAGGCAGAAGTTTGTCCTGAAAATAGGGACAAAAGGATCTTGTGGCTCTTCCATAAGGAGAGGAGAAAAAGGGAGAGACTTGGAGAAAAAGAAAGGAAAAATGAAGAACCGGGGTGACCAAGGCCAGGAGGAACCTCCAGGTGCTGGCAGAGATGTAAGGAAACAGATTTGAGGTGTTGGGAAAAATTTAGATAGAAATATGACCAAAAAAAATAACCAGTTTAAGAGCAGAATGTATGAAAGAAATAGCCACATTTAAAAAGAAGAATTAAAACTCAGATATGAGCCGACACCAAACCAGCACTGACTCACAATTCCAACACTAAAAACTATTTTTGTTTTCAGGACAACTTGGGAAGTTTAAAGAATGTCCTGGGTTTGTCCAGCAGTTCACATGGAATAAGAGCTTTATCACTCTCCCCAATATCTAAAACATGATATGAACTTCTCTGGACTTTGGAAGGATGAAGAAGAGGAAAATTTGTTTTTTAAAAGAGAAAAAAATTACTGTCAAGCAAGCAACACCAAAACAACAAAACACAGCAAAATCATTATTTCAGGAGTTATTTTATGTGATATTTCTTCTCTGGTGAACTTCAGTTCTGAACTTTGTATTTCTGTAATCTTTAAATCTCATTTATTTATCACTTTTACCCACTCTCGGGCACCAGACTCAGCACTCTGAACAGATAATTACAAACAGCTTTTTTCACGATATTCCACATCCAATTCACCCTCACAAGGAAAAAAATTTTCCTAATCTCCAATTCAAACCTACTCTCTGTCAGTTTGGTGTCACCTGCAGATGTGCTGAGGGTCAATATCCCGTTATATTCCTCAAGGTCAAGTCTGTTCGTAGAAAAATTTAAAATTCACTTTCCAGACCTATCAAAGGTGGCTATTTTTGTGCTGTGCATTCTCTCACTGGCAGGTAGTTGGTTCAAAGAATGATTTGCTCAAGTTCAGTATCTCCTTCCTACATCATTACTTTGAAAGGGAATAACTACAAGCGTTTGGGAGTTTTTCTCGAGCTTCAAACAGGCAGATAAAAGTGAGCAGGGAAATTAAAATACGACATGAGTTACTACGATGTAAAACAAAGATCCAGCTGACCTCTTTATCTGAGCACTTCTTCAGATGTCCCTTTATGAAGGCAGAAACAACCCCCACTAATTATCCTTCTTTCCAGAGCATTACAAGAAAACCTGGTAGTTATTCCACAGAAGTATTTCCTCACTCCAAAACACCATGTACACGAAGCCATTGCTGTGAGTCTGCTGGCATGACTTGAATATTTGGGATATTTGAATATTTCAGCTGTTTTACACACTGGAAATGACTCGTTATTGCTGCACACAATAATTCTCTTCATTCCCAGAAGATTTCCAAGCAGCTTTCTGGCTCCAAAGGCAGGAACCTCAATGGGTTCTTCACAGGCTTAAAGACATAATCAAATTTTGAAAGTCAACCTGTAACCTCCAAAATGACTTGAACTATTTTAATTCACACTCACACTCTCCATGCTCCACACTCCAACACTTCACTCAGCCTGCAGCCCAAACTCCTTTCTCAAAGTCATGGCTTTTTGCCTTTGTGGATTTGAAATGCCCTGATTTTGGAATGCAAGCATTCAAGGTGTGTTAATGACTCGGAATTGTGACAGCTGCTGCAGAAAGCAGCCCTTGGCTCCAGCACAGCCCCATTAAGCATCCATCAGAAACTACTCTGCATTTACTCATTTATTACTCCTGCATGGCCCAAGGGGGGAAGAGGGGGAACAGCAAGACTTTCTTCCTCTGAAGCAGTATCATAAGCCACTTGCTTATCCTAATGTCATGATTCCCACTGTTTATCTGCATGATAATTAGGAAAATGAGAAGTAACGAGGTTTATTTATTTATTTATAAGCATGATTTGAATTCAAATATCTCCAAGAAAAAGACACTGCAGTATCTTATCATGTTATCAGAGGGGTGGATTTTCCGAAGTCAACTAAATTACTGAAAGTAAAGAGACAAGAAATATTATCATCTTCTTTTGATTCAGCCACCCCAAATTTATGTTGACAAACTTCTCCTATATTACTCCTGTGTGAAACTTTTTAGAGCACTGACAGCTGAAACTAATTTCTGCTTTCAAAATTAAAGTTTTATTGGCTACTTGTTGAAATCAGGACTTGTGTGAAGTGGAAGAGATGCCTCAGGGTTTAGCTTTTGTATTTTTCAGATTCTGTGCTGCTTTAGTGTGTGGGTCTGGGCTTTATATTATGGGATGGTGAGCTCTCTGCACAGAGCAGGGAGACAAAACAATTCCTGCTCCAGCTGGGCACCAAGGACAAATGATCCAAACCTCAGGCCCAGGAGCACAAACAACGTGGGCTGAGGAGAGAAAAACAAGCAGGATGGGACTGCATGGGCTAAAGCTGGAATGGGACAATGAACTCCAACGTGCCAATGGAGCAGAGCTGATCCCAGTGAGAGCCCCCGGGAGCGCTCGTGTATTTTGGGACCATTTGGGTTCATCTTGGGTGCAGCCCTGGCTGGGCTCTGGTGCTGCCCAAGGTGGATCCATGAGGAGATCCTTGCAATAAATCCCTGCTTTGTTCTTTAGCTCTGCCCAGCCTCTGTTCTATGTCAGTCTTCACAAGGCATCAGAAGATGCCTCTGTCTTAAAATCCTTATATTATTTACATTATTCAAAGTTTATTTTTGTTTTCCATTTGTAGTATTGTGTCAGATTCTCCAAACACCCAACTGTACACACAAACACCACCAGCATCACAATTCCTGGCAGGAGGTGGAATTCCCAGCTCCAAAGTCCCCTGCACTTTGCAGGGCTGAGTGCAATCAAAGACCCTCAGCCTTACGAGGATTGGGCTGTCAGGAGATTGTTACTACTGAACTAAAAGGGTGTTTTAACATCCTCTATTTATTAAGCCTTACATTAAACTCTTCCTTTCTTTAAAAAACAAGGAGGCAGAGTAGTTTTTCCCCCAGGCACATCTTGGTACAGCTACCAAAGAACAGATTATGTAACACTTGATAGGACTGAAAATTTTCTTAAAATTTGTATAAAACCCCCCAAAACCTACAGACTTCACCATGACATTCCATTTTTTTCCTCATCCTCTCCCTGAAATATCCTTTTTAATTAACTTGTGTACACCTGCTTTAACTGTATTGGCACTTATTGCTACAACACTTGAGCACCTCAATATATTCCAGACAGGCACTGATATGAAAAGATATTAAAAAGATATTAAAAAACCCTTAAAAACTTGAAATTACATCTGAAAAGGACTTCCCTCAGGCTCTTCTCCAAGACGAGCAAATCAAGTTGCTGGAACCCTGGCTGCTGAGAATTTGAGACTCTCTGTGCTGGCAGGCACTGACCCCCAAGAGAACACTGCATTGACCTGAGGCCATGCAGAAGCTTCCAAAATGGAATGACAGAACTGGGATTGTGGGGATGGAGTTTGAATAGAAGTGTGTGACATCACAGGGTGGGAAACTCAGAGTTTAGGGGTTTAGAATACAGTAATATCTATAAAGCAAGATGGAGGTTTTGGGGCAGAGGCTGCTCCTTCTTCTTCACCTCCTTCTCCATGGGTTTGGGTGGTTTTGTGTAATTGGATAAAAAAGTCCACATTGCAGGGCACAGGTGGTTGGTTATCGGGTTAAAAGTGAAAATAATTTAGGTGTCATTTCTTAATTGGACAGTTTATCCTCAAAAGGCCTTGTAGAGAGGGAGATGGGGCTCCATTTTTAGTTTGTTAGAGTGAAGTGCTGTAGAACTCAGGGTTTGTGAGACTGTAACATAGATAAGAACTAATAAACACCTGAGTCTGAACAAGAAATACCATCTCACACATTTAATCTTGACTCTGGCAAAAAGAAGATAAAAACTCTACACCAAGTGACCTCAGCCACTCCTGAAAACAGCCCTAAAACAAACTGCCTGACGACTTCCCTCCCCTTGTCCCTCAAAACACCTAAATCTGGTAATTCAACCCAAAACGAGGACAACCAGAGCACTCTAAAAGTGAACATATCCCTACCCAAAAAACCAGTTTAACGTGACAGCAAGGAAATACTGAATAAAATCAGAGGAAGAGAGGCCCAGGCGATTGTTTTGTTGAGTGGAGGAGCCTCGCCCGCGTCGCGCTTTGAGCGCGGTGTCAAACGAACACGTTTTAATCCCTCGCCTGGATTTGTAGCATGTCATGTACAAGGACAAGCCCTGACAAGGCTTTGATGCGGTTTTTGTTGTGTCACACAACTGGCAGGGTGTACACGCTCCAAAGGCCCACGAGTAATCAAAAGGAGCCTGGCTTGGAATATTTATAGACAAAGAAGGGGATTTTCAACGTTCTTCTCGTGCTACCTCCAGGGCAGAAGGAAGACTTGTCCCTGAAAGAGGGAAGGTGTGTGGAAAAAGGGATTATTAGCCTCACTTTTTGCCCATGCATGACAAGGAATGATGATATTCATTTGGGGAGATAGCAGGGCAATTTTGTTGCCGTTCAATAAAAAGGGAGTAGCACGAACAAATTGGTTAATGAATGAGGGAGGAGAGAGCAGAGTATTATGCAGTGAATCTATAAAAATGAACTCAATTTGAATTCAACCCAAAGAACAAATTGATGGAGCAGCAGGCTTTGTAAAGCACTAGATCTTCATCTGAATGCTGAAATAACACAGTGATTAATTTTGCTTCAGTCAAATATCTTGGGGTTTGCTATATAAGAATTAAAAAATAACATGCTTTAAATGCTGCTTGACTATCAAAACACATTCACCATTCAAAAAGAAAGCTTAAAGAGAATAAATGCTCCTTTTCTGTACTTTGCTTGCCTTCAAAATTCTCATTTTGCCATGGTTTTCCTGTCTGTCAAACTTTGACACGGAGGTAAAAAAAGCCATTAACTGTTACACAGAAAAATTATAAAAAAATACATCTATAACATGTTGCCAAGTGAAATGCTGAAGGAAGGAGAAAATTATTTCTACTGTTCCACTGTAACAAATATTTTGAATGTCAGCATGGGCATTGTAAAGGGACAGAAGAGAAGAAACCCAGGAAAAAGCAAATTGTGGTTCCCAGGCCCTTCATGGCAATTTCAGAGAGGAAGTAAAACATTTATTTACCAGTTTATGTGACAAATCATACTGGGATTCCAACTCCAACACCACCCACAGACTATTTTAAATTCTTTTTACCGTTTTCCTCTATCACGGTGGAAGGAAAACTGTTCACTCATTAATTTTATTAATTAATTTTCACCAAATGGGCCTTCCCTTCTTCAAGGCCAGATAAGAAAATCACTCATGATTTGCAAATATGTGACAGGCAGCCCCTTTTCTCACCGGGGAGAAAATGATCAACTTTATTTGCTTAGCAAGAGCTTCTTGCTCACACAGTAGTTTCACATCACCTGTATAAGATCCCCTAAAAGACCTACCCCAAAAACCTAAATTTCTATCCCAAACCTTTTAGTGCTGCAGTAGAAATGCTAAAAAAGAGGGAGAGGAAGAAGGAATGTGTGCCAGGAGAGACATAAACCAAAGGAGCAATATTCTGTTTATTCCAAGGAACAGGAGTGCAGTCAGTGCAGTAGAATTGTGTATATTCCTAATATAAATGTCTTGCTAATTGTAGCCCACTTCCTTCTCCAAAAACCAACCAGATTTCTTTCCCCCAAAACAAAACACACAAAAAAAAGACAGCTCCCATCCTCAATATTCCAAAATACCTTCTTCCTCCTGTCTCCTAGGACAGAAACAACCAAATCCAGGTTTGCCCATAGGAAAAAGAGTTTTTGCTGTAACAAAACTGCTACTTCCAAGCCATAAAAACATCACAAAAAAACCCCATGTGTGTAGGACTAAATAAGGTTTTATGAGTGAAACTCCCCAAATCTCCACTTCCAAGGAGGTTTCATGAAAAATTTCTACTTCCTAAATTATAAAACTGAGGAACAAGAGACAAAACAACTGTCAGTAGATTTAATTTTGTACCATGTGCTTCCCAAACCTTAAATCTCACGTTCAAATATGAGCCTTTAGTATTTTCACTGCCATAAATTGTGAATTACAGTCTCTGCTTGTGCTTACTTCTCTAAAAGCCCTCCCTGAACCAAGCAGTCCTGTTTTGCCTCAGGCTGTGTAGTTTACCTCAAATTATTTCAGAATCATCTAAAAAGATTCATTTTTCTATTAAAATGATGAATGAGCTAAATGAGGTATGTAATAAATACTGCAGGTTTGTAAACAGACTTTTCTCCTGAGAACTAATGCCTTAACTCATTTAATTCTTCCCCCTGGTATTTCCTAGTGAAGTCATCCTTAAAATATGGTTTGTCCAGGCCTGGTTGGAAAAAGCAGGAAGGGTCAGGATTTAATCTGTTTATGGAAAATAGGAAACGTCCTCATGACAAAGTTAATGAATTGAGGACAGGAAAAATAAATGTCCCCCAAAGGGGAGGTCATTGCCCAGCACTGACTGGGACCAGTCACCCCAGGGTGATGGGGAAAACACCAAACCATTTCAGGCACAGAGGAGCAAAAGACACAGTTTTAACAACCTGTATTAAATTATGACAACAGGTCAGATTTCCTCCTCACATAACTCAACACACTTCAGCTCTGATATTGCCAGGAATGTATTTTGTCTATTGATTTCAGGGCTCAGACAAGTAAAAGAACTTCACATCTCAAATAGGATTTTGCCAGGGAAAAAAATCTCCAATAATTTGATTATCACAGTGACCTAAACTGCAAAAAAAAAAAAAAAAAAAAAAAGTGCTTTATAATATAAAGATACTTCTACCAAATTGATTTTTTTTTTGAGCAAGGAATTTTTTGATAGAACTTCTTGTGCAGAAAGTAATTTACAAAACAATGAGATTCCTCAGCACCACCAGATTTCACTCTCAAACAGGTGCTTCAACTGGAAAAACACATGGACAAATAGATGTAATTGCATTAGTATGGATACAGACTTCTAATGATAGCAATAATCAAATTTTAATGTTCTGGTTACAGCACATGAACAGAACAATATTTCTGTGCCTCTTCAAAGGGAAATGAGACTTTAATGTCATTGGCAGCTCAATAAAACCATTTTCTAACATAAAGGCTCCTAATGACAACTCGTTTCAGTCCACACAGAGGAGCAAATGTGTTCACAGTACACTCCAGGTCATTATTAGGAGATGGAAAGACAACAGGTCCTTTGCACTTTGGATAACTATTGATTTTCTACTCCATAATCTCCTCATCTCACCCTGACTTTCATAATGACTCAAGTGATGGAACATCAATAAACTATTTATGGCAAAGCCACCACACTGAAAGCCACTCTACAAGACTGTGCCCAACTCAACCAGGCCCAATTCTTAGATTTGTAGCAAAAATCTCCAATAATAAATATGGCAGAGAACAGGTCTAAGTGATGAAATATAATTGAAGTATTCTTGGAACCTTCATAAGGACCTTCAGCTCCACCCTTTGCTGCAGAGAACCACACCACCATCAAAAGTCTTTATGGCTGGACTGAAAGAAAAGATTTGATTTATTCTGAAGCCCTTTTTCAAGAGGAATGGGCAGAAAAAAACCATCATATCCACACTAAGAGCGTGTGGAAAAAAAGGAAGTATTTTTAACCAGCTGCAGTTCTTGACTTCAAGCACGTGATGCACTTTGTCCTTCGGCTGAAATCACACTGAGATGCTTTGCAAATGTCACAATTCCAAAGTGAGTAAAGCTAAAGGTACAAAACCACCTCGTTTGGTGGCAAGGCCAGTTCAAGCAGTTCTCATTTTGCCCCCCTGACAATTGCCCTCCACACAGACTCTGCAGTTTCCTCAAAGGAGCTGCTTTTGGAGTTGTTATAAAGCAGACTGGCTGCATTTGGAAAGGGCTCCAGGATGGCTTTGTGAAGTATTTGCCTCAGCTCATATCTGCACTGACACGACAGAAAAGGAGAAAAGAAGAAAATAAATGAATTCTTCACCATCAAAGCACTCCTTGCACCCAACTCTGCTGTACTGGGAGCCCTGGAAACAGCCCTGAAGACAGGGGAAGAGCAGAGGGGATAAAAAAAAAAAAAAAAAGGATAATCTTGGAATTATAGAATGGTTTGGGTTGGATGGGATCTGAAAAATCATCTCATTCCACCCCCTGCCATGGGCAGGGACACCTTCCACTGTCCCAGGCTGCTCCAAGTCCCATCCTTGGACACTTCAGGGATGGAGCAGCCACAGCTTCTCTGGGAAAACTCTGCCAGGGCCTCCCCATCTCATTCTTCCAGGTTCAGCTCATTCCAGGATCAAATATCCCCCAGCCAGAGATGAGGGAGAAGCCAGAGGAGCTCCAAGACCTCCCCAGCACCTGGAGAGCATCACTTTTCCAAGACACAGCCCCAAATCTGTGGGATGAGGCAAGCCAGGCTGTGTCCAAAATACTCCCAGTCAGTGGCATTTAAAGGATTGCTACAGGGATCAACGCAGCTGCCTTAATTTCTGCTGAGTTAAGCACCAAGAGCTGATTAAATCCTCACAGTGACCCCACAAGGGATTGCCAGGGTTTGGAAATGCCACTCTGAACAATAATTTCTACATTTGCTGCCACAGATGTCAGAATTACTGCTTTGCAAACCTTTGGATCACCCCAAAATATGTTTGATGATCCAAAATATTTGGATCACCCCAAAATATGTGGGTGATCCACATATCCTTCTTTATAACACATCATTTCATCCTTTTTGCCCCCCTCATTTGTATAAAAAAGCTAATTCTAACATTTGGGATAACACCATCAATTTCTTCTTTCTGAGATTATAAGCAGCAGCTGGTATTAAAATTCTTCAAGAATGGGAAATGTGACTTCATTTTACACCTATTTATTAAAACCTGAATTAGCACCCTTCACAAAGGAAAACTCAAATTCTTTCTTCCTCACTGTAATTTCTTTTTCCTTGCACTATTGGAATAATTTAGCAGCAGCAAAGGAATTTATTTTGCCACTGACACTGCAGGAACACTTTTGTTTTTCTCCAAGAAGAGTCTGACAAATCAAATCTGGGCTCCATAAATTACAAACCTGCTGTAGCAGTTTACTAGAACGCAGAATTCTTCACAGTACCTGACAAAGGATACACAGAAATACATTTCCCTATGGTACAGATTCTGAATTCAGCTTTGATACAGGAAATAAATGCACGGGTTAGGGTAAGCAGTGAGGCCAAAGAAATAAAATCTGGCCAGTTAAAATAAAGGAGCTGACTTATAGGAAGGTGAGAATTACTCAGTATTTTCATTTTTAAGGAAACATACAAAACCTTATTGTTATTTTGCAATCTTAGAGTACACACTTCAAAGAAAGAAAAAGCTACAGTGGGAATGGCAAATTTGCAGGAGTGATAACAAACCTGCACCCAAGAACCACCAGGTATTTCCAAATTTCACAGCTGGAACCAGGAAGATGGATCAAAACCGAGATGACACAACTGCTAACTTTGATATCCTGAAGCAAATGAAAATTAACCAGCAAAATAACTAAATAAAGCAGTTTCATATCCATAATAAAGAATTCCTCGAGCATTTGGCTGAGGAGAAATCCAGCCTGTGCTTCCCAAAATCACCACAACAGGGAGAAAAAGATGCAAACCCCCAGTAATTATGCAAATAATAGTCTCCATTATAAATCTTCAGCTCCTCATTAGCTCCAGGAAACAAAACCCTTCTCTCTCCCCCACAACATTAAGAAATCAAGGATTTAAAGCATATAACTAAGGCTGTACCTTGGTCATAATTCCTTCCCATTCTTCTTTGTTCCCATGTTTTACAATGACAAAATATTCAACATTTGTTTACAACACTGAAATTATTTTTCAACAATAATGTTACCACAGAGGTGAAAAAGCATCCAGAAATGGCTGGAAAAGATACTAACACTGAGGTGGAATTGGTTTGGTTTTAAATTGGGATTTGGAAAAATAACATGAACATCAGATTTTAAATCCCACAGCAGAAACAAAGCTATTGCTTATTGAAGTGATTGATTACAAAGATACCAACCCATAAACCTTAAAACTTTGGATTTTACTCCAGATTTAGAGAGCCCAACAAATATTTATGTTGCTGCTGACATAAGTAATTCCCATTTATTTTCACAGCAATGCTCACATTAAGTATTTTCAACTTTTTGCCTTGAAAATAATGATTTCTTTAGTATTCACACAAGTATATTTATATTTTTAAAGCATATTCCCACCTCAGACAGTAATGATTATTGTTAGAAAGAAGAGTCAATAGAGACTCACTGCAGCAAGCAAACACTCTATAGAGGAAGTTATAAATCTGCTAGACATTTGAAATGGACTGAACTGTATAATGTCAGTTTTCTGAGGAAAATAGCCAACCATATGTTCCAATTTCCTAGTCAGGAAGGTTTAATACATCAGCTCTAACGAGAAATTATTCTTTCAAACAGAATTTTTCACTGAGCTGGTTCCAAAGTTAGAAACAAGCAGCAAAACCCCTTAAAAGAAGGATATTTAACCAAAATAAAATGACACGCTGCTACCTAGCCATGAAAAAAAAAATAAATAAGAGATCTGCTCTCCTCTTCTACCAATAGGCCTGAGGAGAAAGTTGCTTGGAAAATCTGTGATTTCTGTAAATATTTGAAAGCCTGAGAAGAGAGATGTGGGACTTCAGGGGACTCTTCAACATGCAGTTTATCGTATCCAAGATGCTACAGCAATCCAGGGTCCTGGGTGACAGAGCCACACCTACAGCTGCCAGCTCCAGCTGTAGACAAGCCTGAAGACCCCTCAGTTTTGCTTACATTGCATGATGCATTTTTCTTTGCTGGGCATCTTAATATATCATCAACCAATCTGTCCCTTTACTATTACCCACAGCCTATCATAACTACTGTCATTACCATGCTATGGTCAATGCTATCCAGCCACATGAGTTAGTGCGTTACAGCTTAAGCTGAAAGTTCTTTTTCAGTTTTCTTGCAGTGGAAAATTCTTCTTTGTAATCTTAGAGTACACCCTTCAAAGAATGAACAAGCCACAGTGGAAATGGAAAATATCTGTTTGGTGATAACAAACCTGCACCCAAGAACAACCAGATATTTCCAAATTGCACAGATGGAACCAGGAAGACTGATTAAAACCGAGATGACGCAACTGCTAACTTTGATATTCTGAAGCAAGTAAAAATTAACCAGCCAGATAACTAAACTATTTTCTACTCGCCACATTGACATGTCTTGTTTGCCTGTGGTATCTTTCTGCTTGGTAAAAACATCTTTTTGTTTGTGGCCAGCTTATCCTTTGCACTAAGTCATAAAACCTCTTTTCAACTCAACTTAACCTCTGCTTTCTTAGTTGTCCAGCAAGACTGGCTCAGCAATTCTCAATTTACACACCTATTACTCTTCTATATCAAAACTTGCTTCTATTTCCATTTCCTTCTCAAATTCTACATTCAGAGAACTTTCTGCCAAGCACACATAGCTGTGAAACTTTCTTGTCAAACTTCCATCCTTCCCAACATTTGAGGACTCACAAAGCGCTGAGCCTTCTGCCGCTCCTCCTCTGTGGCCGCTCTCTCCCGAAGGATGGCTCGAGTCAGGTGCTCGTTTGAGGAGATCCTCTCCCGTTCCAGGAGCTTGCCAAACTCATCCCGAACGTACATTTGTTCTTGTTTCAACCTACAGGAGGTGCAGGGAGACTTAGGCTGAGAGAAAATTCAAAATCTACTTTCCAAGTGTAGTTTCAAGTCACTTTAAAAGCTGTCACAGAAATGCTTCTTACTCTTGGCTTCTTAGGACACCTAAATACAAATAATCACTAAAAGAATACAGAAGTTGTTTTCAAATTGAAGTATCAGAATCTGAATACACAAAAGTTACAAGTTTTGACATCACTGTTCATCAAATCACATAAACTAAAACTGATTCAAATAAATATATGCAGATGGGTTTTTGTCTGGTTTTATGGAACCATTTTTCCAGGAAAATCCTTTCTCCAGCAGCCAAGCAGGCACTCAATTTCCACCTAAAAGCTTTCCTGCACTGGGAAAGTGCTTTCCTCCCTCTAAACACACCATAAACCCAAGGACTTCATCCATTTCCCAAGCTCCACGAAGATCGAAGAACCATCATCAACCTTTTCCAGCGATCTGAGAGGAGCAGAGAAAATACTTATTGAACTTGCTGGAACAGAGTTAATAAAAGCAACTTCAGGCGCAGAAAATTCTCAATATTTCTATGTCACAAGCCATAAATAGATTTGGAACCTTCAGTGGAGTGCTTGAGACAAGCACACCATGTCTCATTTTCATGGAAACACTCAGTGAATAAAACTTGCGTGTTGTGACTCCGAGCATGGAACTCAGAGCAGTAATGGAGCTATGAAACACTGGGTTTCAAATAGTTTGGGTTTTTTTTTGTTTTTTTTTTTTGAAAGAGTGATGGAGAGGAAGCTTCAATATTCTCAGTGCATTTATCTGTTGTCAAGGGAGCTCTGGAGAACAAATCCTAATGAGTCGGGTCACTTTGTAAAAGGTACCAGCATTAGAGCACATTAGATTCTTCTCCAGGGAATACGTTTAAGTGAGGTAGGGAGGAAAAAAGACAATTACAAGATGTATTACTTCAGTGCTCAGCTCCAAACCCTCTGAAATGCAGCAACCAGCTGGGAATCTTTATAAAAGTTTATTAAGCTGCATCTTCAATTACTCCAGTTTAAAAAAAAAAAAAAGTCAGATTATGCAGACATGGACCAAATTCCATTAAGTGATTTCCCAAGGTCCCCCAAATTACTCCAGCAGGATTGATATAACAAATCCTTCTTACAATCATAACAATCCTTCATACAGCACAGTCAAAACATGCTGGTTGTCTTTTGGATTGGAGAAATCATGTTTTCTCTAAAAGGGAAAAAAGTGTCAAAATAGTAGTCTTAGCACCTTTTTCTGGTGAGCAAAAAAGAGCATTTAATGCTTCCCAAGACTGAAGGAAGATCCTTCCTCATCCTTCTTGGATTTGACCCCCTGCAAGTGGTTTTCCCTTAAAAATGTCTCTTCTTTATGCTGCTGTACATAGCAGAGTCATTAAAAGATATGAAATATATTTTACAGATAAAATAGCTGAAAAATGCAGCCCAAAGTTTCCACGTTATAAACTCTGAGAAATTAAAAAATAAAAAAAAAACCCTCATGAACAAAAAGCACCCAAAAAAAACCCGAAACAAAGCAACCCCACAACACTCAGATATTTACATTTAATTCTTCTTTACATCAAATTAGATCTTCTCCCTAATCTCTCATTTAAATCTAGATCAAGACACTCAAATCACCTCAGTCAAAGAAAATGCATTTTACTGTTTGGTTTTTTCCTCCCTTTCCATTTGCTTGCAGGGTGTTCTGCTATAGAAGAAAATGACACTAATTCATTATCAAATTTTATACAATTTAGGCCAAAAAGGAACTTTTTAATGTCCAACACGGCCCCTGGCAGCACTTCAAGCAAAAATTTCAACTCTTTTTTTATCAACTCTCACCCACCTTTGTGTGACCAGGTTTGCACAACACAACGAGTTAAATTCCTCAAGCATCCACCAAACTTTCATTTAGGGCAGTTTTTACTCCCAAAACAAAATTCCTAAACAGCCATCCCAACTGATTGAAATTCAGCAGAGTTTTTTAACAAAATAAGCGGGATTTTGAAGTAATTTTCATTTATTTGAGTTCCATAATTGGGTGGCTTGTAGGAGCTTAATGAAACAAACATTCCCAGATCCTGCTGATTGCAAACATTCGCCTGCATCAACCTCCAGTAGGGTTTTTTCCTTGGCATTACAAATTCATTTTCCTGGCATTTAGCATGTACCAAATAAAGGCAAACATCAGCTGGATCTACAGTAATAAATTATATTATTATATTATTACCTAGGCAAAAGTAAAAAACAGAAAATATTATATATATATATATATATATATATATATGTGTGTGTGTGTGTGTGTGTGTGTGTGTATGTGTGTATATATATACTTGTCACTACTCCAGGAATTCCACAGGAATTTTTCAAGGGACATTTTTAATTACAGCAGAGATAAAGGCTCAAATTAATGGTTCTTGTGTTTGAGCACAGAACTCCAGACAACAGAGAGCATTACACTGATCATTTATACAGAAAGGATGTTAAAAAAGCTGCTGAAGCAGCAGAAAAGGCTGCTGGCTATACATTTTCCCCACACAATTGATATCTTTTTGAATAAAATCCTTCTAAATAATTATGAAATACTGCTTTAAGAAGTGTGGAGTGGCTGATTTAATGAAGTGTGGCATGCAAGGCAATCACTTCTCATGGAGCTATTGGAAAACACATATCAAGCATTAAGAAGCAGCTCCAGTTTAAGTCTGCGTTAACACTTCACAATATTTCTTTTCTCAACTGCTTTATAGCATACAGCAAACACAAAAAAAGCAACAATTCCTGCCTTTCCCCAGCACTGTCGTTGAGAACTTCAACACTCTTAACTCAATGCTATGAAGAAAATGTATATATCTGTATTTTTTGGTAAGAGGATGGGTAAATCCTGACAAACCAATCACCCAGTATTTAGGGATCTCAGAAGATTCATTCCTGTTGGAGGGGCATAACAAGAATTTGAGTAGTTTTGTTATCACATTGTCATATTTAGGCTCCACTGTTAAGACAAATGTTTGACTGTTTTAGTCCTGAAGTCATTTTAATCAAAAGAATGTTTGCAGTACATTCCACCTCTAAATCAGATTTGGCTCACATTGAACACAAAAGCCACGACATCACCTCGAGGAGCAATTACATAACAACAAGCAAAAGAATTCTGGAAGACACTCCCAGATATAAATATATATATATATATATAAATATAAAAAAATTAAAATATATTTAAAATATAAATAAATAAAAAGCCAGGTTTTGTTAATTTTGATTTTCTGAGATGTGGGCAGGAGGTACAGAAATCAAATCCATGTGATCAAACCACTCATTCCAACCTCTTCTTCATTTGGTCTGAAGCTCTGCTTCAGACCAAATGGAAAATACTTCACCAAGTATTCATGTTCAGCATTCCATCTTTTTATTCCTCTCTTTTCTTTCTGGAAGAGCATGGAATGTGGGATTTTAGTGGCATTTGTTATTGTACAGCTTTTGAACTATGAATGTCCTACATGCAAGATTAGGCACAAGAGAATTTACCTGTGAATTTGTCAAATGTTTCAGTGCATTATCTAAAACACACTGAAACACTTAAATCTCTTAAAATCAAGCAATAACAACATAATAACACAAAGCAAAATAAGAGGAAAAATAATTTCTCAATTAAGTCACAACTTAAAATTAATAACTGACAACCATCGTATCAGGTCCAACAAGGTAAGAGAAGCCAAATATAGAAGTGGCTCCACTTTCCAATTAGAAATTAGAATTTGAAACACAGAAGTAGAAATTTAAGACTCAAACAAGACAGTATCTGTGAGGGCCAAGGAGCTTTCTGTATCACAAGAAATACAAAAATACAATCTAAAAAAACCAAATTAATAAAACTTTGCTGCACTCCAAGTAGTTTCCATCCTTTTCACATCTAGTTTTTAATTAAGTTCAAGAAAAGCAAATTGTTAATTTTGCCATGTGGATTTATGGCCCAGGACTCTCCTTATGCCCAGCAGGACCCCTGTTAGCCACAATAACAAGATGAGTAATTTAATTCTAAATCCACAAGAACTCCCTCTTTTGTTTACTTCAAAATATCCATTTCTGTTGTTCTTGAAAAACACCTGCAGATGTTAATTAAGAAAAAAGCACCTTTTAATTCAGAGACAACAGCAACACACTGAGAAAAGCTGAAAAATATTAGTTTTGTGCTTTGATGGCCACTTCACGGTTTATTCTCCATTAATCAAGAATCCACAGAAATCCAAAACTGGCAAACAATACTCTTAGAGAAA